>NC_050456.1:75281330-75581330 GCF_903995425.1 Onychomys torridus | reverse complement strand
TGAAGAAATATAGCAGTGTTACCATTTACCACACACCTACTGTGTGCCAGGCAGTGAGCATGGATAACATCTGCACAGCAGTTGAGTACAGGGTTGGCACTCAGTCAGAGGTTCCTTCCTTTGAATACTCTCCACCTTATTTATTGAGACAGGATCTTTCACAGAAGCTGGAGATCACTGATTGGTTAGGCCAGCTGACCAATGAGCTCCAGAAATCTACCTGCATCCACTTGCCCTCTTCCCTCATCCAGCACTGAGGTTATATGAGTGTACCAGCTTTTCACATGGCTGCTGTGGATCTGAACATGCTTGACCACAAGCACTTCACTGACGAGTATCTCCCTGACCCCAACTTTCCTTCCTTCATGCTCCTAGGAAGACAGGGCTGTCCTGTATCTTCTTCTTTCGTTGGTAAGCAAACATCCACAAAAACTTTTAAGTCCACAATTTACTGAGGAAGCTTTGTGGCTTAGGACGCACCAGAGCCAGTTGAATTTGGATTTGGGAGTGGAGGAAACATAAAAGTTTTCCCAAACTAGTCACAACCCAATTAAAACGTTACACATGAAACCCAAGACGACGATTCACAGAAGGCTCCATCTGGTGATTCTCACTACACGCATTTCACGTGTGACTCAACTTTGATTTTTTTCCCCATTAAATGCTAAACAGCACACTTTCTATCACAGTAAAAGAACATTTTAAAAGCCTTGCTGCCTGTGAGCATGTGTAAGAATGCTCAGTGTGTATGCATATGAGTGTGTATTCATGGATATCTACACTATGGGACACATTCATCTGTGAGGATTTGGGGGTGTATGCATGGGTCCAATATTGGTGACCTGTGCTGTGCCTCAGGCCCTAGCTGGTTTGACGGCTCAGAATCAATGCTGTGAAATCTGTTAGCATCCTTTCATATGCTCATTTCATACAAGCCCCTGCAAACCCTGCAGCTACCCTGGGGTGTATGAGTGTGTGCCTACACATTTATGTGGCCTCATGTGTACACACACCTAATGTGGATGAACACTGCCTGTGTGTGTTCTTGGGGGTGCAAACTCTGGTAGGGCTTTGAGAAAGTGACTTTCAAGGGGAAAAGCATCTCCATAAAAGGTCCAGAGGGGGCCAGAGAGAGGGCTGCCTATGTGAAGGTGCTTGCTGACAAGCCTGACTAACTTCAACCCCCTGGACTCACTAAGTTGAAAGAGAGAATCAACCCCCTTAAGTTGTTCTCTGACCTCCACACGTGCACCAGGGCATAGCACACACACACATGTACACACCCACACACCACAAAATAAATAAAATTAAAAAATAATTCTTGCTGGGCAGTGGTGACGGTGCACGACTTTAATCCCAGCACTCAGGAGGCAGAGGCAGGTGGATCTCTGTGAGTTCGAGGCCAGCCTGGTCTACAAAGTGAGTTCCAGGACAGCCTCCAAAGCTACAGAGAAACCCTGTCTCCAAAAACTAATAATAATAATAATAATAATAATAATAATAATAATAATAATTAGAAATAAAGTGTCCAACAGCATTTGCAAAAGATCTCTGACATTAGGGGACTGTACAGATTCTACCACTCCAGAATGTGTCCCTTTTGCTGTTACTGTTTTGACACAGGGTCTCACCATGTGGCCTATGCTAGCCTTGAACTCAGGATCAAGAGGTCTTCCTAGTTCATGCTCTCGGGAGCTGGGCCTAAGAGGGCATCATACCTGGTTTCAATGGGACATTTGAACAAGCTCCCCAGACCAGTCGTCTCTAAAGTTTTAGGTTTGGTTTGGGAGGGCCATTAAGGCAGGCACTCTTTAGAAATGTGCTTAGAATTTCACACAGATTAAAACTACATGACCAAGCATTTCGTGACCTTCCATTCCGATTCCCAGGGGCCACAAGCCCACCAGGAATCTGAGGGCAATAATGAGCTGCTAACCCTGGGGAAGTCCGACCACAGGCCTCCCTCAGCCTCTGCCTGGGCCTCCCGCCAGCCAGTGACTCACAGTGGGGCTGGATGAAGTGGCCTGGCTGGTCAACCTTCTATCGCCTACAACCCTGTATCAGGGCCAGGCCAGGATTGCCAGCCTGTGACTTCTTCTTTGGCATGGTCACAGTGCGTGACTCTTCCACATCTGGATCCCCTCAGATCAGATGTGATTAGCACTGGGTGGTGCCCCCAAGACCATCTCAGGCTCAAGACGATTCTTGTAGAGCCCACTGACCAGATGACAGCCAGCAGAGTAGCAGGTGAGGATGTGGGTGTTATATTCTGCCACCTGCCAGAAGGTAACTGAGGAGGTAAGTGGCACTCTCAGAGTCTTCCTCATCACTACAGTATCCCTGTCCTGAGCATGGTCCAGCACTGAGCCCTTTCTCAGCTTTCACTTGGTCTTCACGGGCGATCAGATGCACACTTGCCCCTTGGGAGGCTAGCAATGGAGCGGCCAGATAACATCCACCGCCAGGCACCTTTTGTGCACCTGGCATTGTGCCAGCTCTCCTCTGGAGCCCAACAACAACTACTACAGGGAAGTGAGGATGTTGTGGGTGAGATAATGAGGCCCAAGGACACACAACCTGTGGGATCTGAGATGAAACTCTGGCCTTCACAGTAACTCTGCAGTAGAGACACTTTGCCCAGCTCTCAACGACTATAGACCCCCAGACTCTCAGGTTGCCCAAGGCTGTCTCTCTGGCTTCAGCCCCCTCCTCAGTGTGAAACACTGAAGGGTGGCTGGGCTTCCAGTGCCAGCCTTTCTATATTATTCATGCCTCCCTTCGGCTGCCAGCAGGGACCTGGCCCACAGGCCTGGCGTTGCCAGGAAAGATAAGGAGCCTACACCTGACTTGGCTTGTGTACTCACTCCTGTTCTCAAAAGAACAATGACAAAGCCCTGTTGTTCCTGGCCCTGTGCAGGAAGCCCGGCCTCCTCCTCCTCAGGAAAGGGAGATCAACCATTAGTGAGATTGTGGCAGGTTAGGTTTACGGCAGGTGCTTGCTGGCCCAGAGGGCTCAGGGTTGGATGGAGCCCCTCCTATGTACCAGGCTTCATACTCATGGCCTGGAGAAATCTATACAGAACTTTGTGGAGTTGGTATTACATGTCCCAGGTGCCAGGTGGAGAAACTGAGGCTGGTGAGGCTGAGGGAGTACTCACTCAGATTGCATAACTGGCCCACAGATCAGCCAGTGCTGCCCCTTGCTGGGATGCCGAACTGAGTCACGTGTCCTCAAAACATGACTAGGAAAGAGTGAGTTCATGCCCACCCACGCTCTGTCCTGAATACAGTCACATCAAACAGAAGTCTACAACACAGAGCAAAAGTGCAAGGCCACCAAAGGGAGTCCCAGAGGTCCTTCTGCAGTCACCACCTGGCCATTCTTCCTCCTTCAGCACAGGGAGCCCAGCAGGCCATATCTAGAAGTCTGACGGAGCCCCCCAGGGCCCACAAGGACTCTGGTCCAGGATCACACATGCCACTGTGGGATGGCAGAAGGCAAAGTCCAAAGGGATGGGGACTCTGCCAAGCTGGTGACATCGCTGCCTTCCATGGAGCTACAGGGATGTCGTGTCTCCAGGGGTGGCACACAGGAATGCCTGGACACCAACAAACACAGTCCTGTCCTCCCCCCGTGATTTCTCACCCCGAGTCACAAAGCACTTCAGAGACTATCAAATGCAGCTCCCTCCCATCTACAAATTGGGCCACTGAAGCCCAGGGAAGGGATGTTACTTACACAGAGGCTCCGGTGTAGCAGGGGCAGATAAGGAGGGCCTCAGACACTGGCCTAGTAGGGGTACTTAATGAAAAGCTCTGGGGCCTGCCCTCTAGCCCTGCAGCCCTGCAGCTAAACCTTGGGCTTGCCCCACTGCTGATCATACCCTTCCAGACTCAGTTTCCCTGTCTAAAAACATCATCCACAGCCGGTGAGATTGTGTACCAGTAAAGGGCCTCTTTGAACAAGTACTTCTGAAAGACCTTGGAGGAACAGTAAGGATCAACGGGTAGATATGACAATTCTGAACCTACTGTGTGCCGGGTGCTGGGGAAACAGGAGATGCAGACCCTGCCCCCCCCCCCCCCGGCGCTGTCACCTAGGAGGGGACACCAGGCAGGAATCAGATGAAGTGAAGGAGGCTCTTAGGGGCTATTACTGCCCAAAGGAGGCCCCTCCCCACCAGGAAAGGAGAAAGCAGAGGGAAGAAGGGCTAGCCTGGGGGAAACCTGGCACTCCAGCAAGAGGGGCTTGCCCTGGCAACAGCCAGGCAATGTGAACTGCCTGTCAGCCATGTTAACATCCTTACCTGCTACTGTGATTAAAAAAAAAAATAAAAATACCCTGACTACTTCATGGAGAAAGGCAGATGTAGGCCTACACACGGCTCGCTTTCCTCATTTTATACAGGCCGGCATCCCAGACCAAGTGGTCCCCTCACCTTTAAAATTGGTCTTCCCACATCAATTAATGTAATCAAAACAATCCTTCACAGACATGCTTAGAGGCCCATCTCCCAGATGATTCTGTAAGATGACAATCAACACTAACCATCGCAGAGGTGAGGATCAGGTGCCTGAGTCTGAGGCTCTGGAAGTCCTTGAAGAGGGTCGGACCATGGAAGGAGTGTGCTAGGCTCAGGCACTCATGCTTACCACCAGTGGGGAATTCCCCCTTGAAGACTCTACTCACTGAAGTGTCCGGAAGTGAGCTGAGGAATGCCCCTGGAAGCATTGGTGTGTGTGTGTGTGTGTGTGTGTGTGTGTAAGCCAGAGGTTGACATCATGTGTGTTTCTCTGTTGCTTTCCATCACTCACTGAACCTGGAGCTGGGCTGATGGCCAACAAGTTCCAGTGAGCTTCCTGTGTCTGCCTTCCCAGAGCTGGTGTCTCTGTGCCCAGCTTTTCACACAGGTTCTGGGGACCCAAACTCAGGTCCTCATGCTTGTGTAGGCAGCACTTTACTGAGTTGTCTCTGGTTCCTTAAAACACACATTTTTTTTAAAGATTTACTTGATTTTGTATACAGAAGAGGGTGCCAGATCTCATTAGAGATGGTTGTGAGCCACCATGTGGGTGCTGGGAATTGAACTCAGGACCTCTGGAAGAGCAGTCGGTGCTCTTACCCTCTGAGCCATCTCTCCAGCCCCACATATATTTTTAAGGGTAGCTACCCTTCCTGAAACCAGGCCTAGGCATCCTCTTCCACTGGTCCTGCTTTCTCAGGGCCGTAAATCAGCTCCTCTGAAGAGGACCTGGGGGTAGGGAGGATAGAGACAATTGCCTTTGGCAAGCTGCAGTTCACAGGCCAACCAGGGTTCAGATTCTAGAGGCCAGAGGGCAACAGAATCCCACCCTCGAGGTCATACTGCCTGCTTGGGGGGGGGGGGCTCTCTCGGCACCTCAGGGTGGCAGCAGCCCAAGCCCATCTTCTACACTAAGGGATCCCAGATGCTTCCTATTTCAAGGGCTTGACCTTGCAGGAAGAGTGGGAACACAGCAGGAGGAAAGAGCTGTTAGTGGCCAACAAAAAGCATGTATACTGGGTTTGGAATTTAGCTCAGTGGTAGAGTGCTTGCCTAGCAAGCACAAGGCCCTGGGTTCGGTCCTCAGCTAAAAAAAAAAAAAGAAGAAGAAGAAGAAGCATGTATACTGGATCCCTCCATATTGGTGGGGTGCTGGGTTCCAGGCACCCCATGTACCAGATCCCAAACCCCTCATCTGAAAGAGGAGAGGTGTTGTAAAGAGCTCACATGCAGTCTCCCTTGCTGTCTAAGTCACTGGCAAGTAGTTTGTTAGGGAACCCTGTCATCTGGTAATTCCGAGGTATCCCTAAGTGTTCTGAGGAGTCTCGACAACAGGGTGTCAAATGTGGGCCCTGCAGATTTAGAGGCCAACTGTGCTTCTTCTCACACCAGACAGTCCTGCCACTTATCTGAGATGTCCTTTGTTTGAGATACTGCCTTGCAGTGTTGTCCAGTTTGGCCTTGAACTCCTTAGCTCAAGAAAATCCTCCTGCCTCAGTCTGCTGAGTAGCCGGGACTACAGGCTTTACCGTGCCCAGCAACCTGTGAGTCTCTTGATTCTTCATTCACCAAAGCTTTCCTAAGCCAGACACAAACACTCAGGTGGGCTGAAAGGCCAGTGAGGCCCTAACTGTAGTGGCCACACAGGACAGAGCATATGATGTCTGGGGACAATAGCCTTGAGATCCAGGCTTCATGGGAGGAGATAAAGGGCTGGGGAGATAAAGTACTTGCCGCTCAAGCTTGAGGACCAGAGTTCAGTTCCCCAGAACCAATTCAGACGCCAGATGGGGGACAGCAGCCCACCTGTAATCCCAGCGTTAGGAGGGAGGAGAGAGGGACTCTGGCCAGCTGGAGTAGCTGTATGGGCAAGCTCTGTGTTCCATTGATAGACCACGCAGCAATAGATAATTCAGAAAGGAACTGAAGAAGACTCCCAACTTCAACTTCAGGCCTCTGCATACACACTTACACACACACCCATACATGTGAACACACACACACACACACACACACACACACACACACACACACACACACGGATATGCATGTAAATAACGAAAACTGTTTCTAAATCCAGAAACAGCCCCTATGTGTCCAGAGAAGAGCCTGAAGGACTATGCTGCAGTGTGGGAACATGCAGGGTGCAAGATATATCCAGGGTGAGGATGCCCTTCCAGCTACCAGGGAGAGCAGGAGAAGAGGCAACTAGAAGAAAGGAAGAGGGCAGGTATCACGGGCAAAGAGGGTGCTGCTCTCTCTGGGACAAAGCCACCTAGGGAAGAATGTCCAGACATTTTCCTAGGTCCCTAGCCATAGACCTGGGAGACATAACGTAACAGTGTTAGTGTCTATAATGGGCTCAGTAGTGAGCCCAGAGAAATCAGGTCCTAATCTCTGATCCTGAAAAAAGCCACTTGGGGTGGAGGGAGTGTTGTTAGAACCTGGGGGAAGCGGTGATCCTGGATTATCAGGTGGGTTCGAACCGCGATCACAAATGTCCTCACCACAGAGGAGCAAAGCCGGGATGGCCCAGGAAAGGGGAGTCAGGCAGCCACAGACACAAATGGAGGAGAGGCACACTGGAGCTGCAGGGTGCACCGAAGGACTTTTCCCCTGTGGCAGAAGGTCTGTAACACCTGGGTCTGAGTCCTGGGACACTAACGTCAGACCCCAGCCTTCAGAACTTCAGAGATGGCTCCTTTCTGACGTCTTGAGCCACCATGTTTGTGAAAGTCATACAGGGCCACAGCCAATCGGTGCAAGGTTAAGAGGTGTGGGAGCAGTGAGCAGGCAGATCGGCTCTGGGGACTGAATCCACCTAACTCCCACAGGCTTTGTTCAAGCCTGGCCATTTGTCTCCGGCTCTGTGGTACCCATGCTATCCACATCCACAGCTCCCTACAGGATAAGGCTGGCATGGAGATAGATGCAGGAATGTGTAATCAATGAGACATTCAGCAGATGTCTACTGACCATCTGCAGACAAAGATGGTGAGGTTCCTGCCTTTGGGGGTCTGACTTAACTTTCCACCCTCTCTGCTCCTCCCTCACCTTTCTGTTTCTCCTGAGAGCCTGTCTCAACATGTCACGTGCATAAAACGAAAGCTCTGGTTTTAGGGGCTCTGATCAAAAAGGACCCTAGTTCCCCAGCTCTGTCTTTGAGTACATGTGTTAAGACATCGTACTAGTGGCAGACACTGCTGGTAGGAAGGATTTACTTGCTTGCTGAGAGGGTACAGTCCATAACAGAGGGGAAGCAGAGGTGGGAACAGCCCATGGCCATGGAAGCAAGAGCCTGAGGTGGCTTGCTCACGTCTTGGTAGATCACTAAGCACAGCTGGGACCAGAAGCTGGGGCTAGGTTTTAACCCTCAAAGTGACCTCCAACAATGCCCTTCTTCTGGCTCGGCCCCACCCCCACAGGACCCATAACTTCCCAAAGTGGTGCCACCATTGGGGACCGAGTGTTCAGATGCATGAGCCTATAAGGACATTTCACGTCTCTGCGTCATCAGCCTCATCTCGCCCACAAGGGGACGAGCGTCGGGAGAGGATACAGATCACACAGTGCCAGGTGGCAGAACTCAAATGCCGGTGTCAGCCTGGTTCCTGCCCTCCTGCCCTATTCTCCACCTGTGGCCCCTTTGGCCCAGAACACCACGGGGGCAGAGAATGAGCCTGACACTCAGCCTGCTGCGGTATCTACGAACATCTGGCTCAGAGCCAGGAGTTCTTCGGGTGTTACCTTCCTTTCAACTGAATAGATTAGGTGAACACCCCAGGCCCCTCAGAGACTCTCCCCTCCTCCCAGCCTGGTCCTGTTCCCAGAAGCCTCCTAATAAACTCGCCGTTCCCAGGTGGGTTGGTTTCCACTGTGACAGGCTAATTAGGTCCCTCACCTCCGCCCGGCTCAGGTTACCGATACACAATCAGTCTAACCTTGGCACCTCTACCAGGCCGTAGGCACTCAGCACAGGGCACAGCTGCACAGCTTCACAGGAGGGTGCCCCTGCCTACAGCCCTCCAGTGACCAGCGGAACTGTAAAAGTCACTGCTGCAAGTCCCCGGGTGTCCAAACTATTTATAAGAAGGACAACACATCGATTCCCCTTGTCAGACACTTGGTGCCAGCCAGGCTTATCTGCATTCCACCCGGGAGTGTCTGTCTTGGCTTGCCCATCCACAGCCTGGCAGCACTTCAAAGCTGAAGGAAGATCACCCAGGCCTGGGCCATGTCCATCAGCACCTTCTCTGATGGCCTTTCTAGTGGGGCTTTGGACACACACACACACACACATCCATGTGTCTGGCTTCCTTTTTGTCCCTCTCTGCTACTAGCTTTTGGAGGAAGGACCCCAATGCAGCCTGCAGCTCCAAACAGCAATGTCCACTGGAAGGCATCTAGGGTCAGGACCTGAAGACTGCTTAAACTTGAGAAGTAGTTGCTGTCACTATCCCCTTATACAGGTTGGCAAACTGAGGCTTGAGGTCACAAGGCCAAGAAGTATTGGCCAGTGAGTATCTAAGAAAATACATATCAGCCTTCGTCACTAGAGAAGTCAAAGCAACCATGAGTTGATACCCCATACTCCCCAGAGTGACCATGATCATAAATGCTGTTCCCTGTGGGGATGTGGGGTCAAGGCAGACATGCCAGCTGGCAGTACTAATGGAACACAAAATAAGCACCCACAAGCCACGGTCTGGAGAGTGAGTTCTCACGCCAACATGGCCAGGTGTGGCGGCCAGTGCCATCAGCTAATGAATGGATCAGTTCCCACAGTGGGACTTGCAAAGAGGCACAATGATGTCCTGACTCTGGCTGCAACAGCAAGCTTGGATAGTCCCCTAAGTACAAGAGATCTCAGCTGTACAGCATCCAACAGCACATGCGTGTGCAGTCCAGAGTGGGCAAACCCAGAGACGCAGGAAGCAGACTCCAGGCTGCCAGAGGCCCAGGGGAGGGAGAGGTGTGAGTGCTGTTGGGTACGGGATGCCTTCATGTGACAACTGCAGTATGGGCAAGGTAAAGGGCAGAGTACTTACTATTCTTTTGAGAAAAGAGCCCATGTACTCCTAAAAAGGTCTCAAGCTTCATATGCAGCAAGGATGACCTTGATTTCTGAGCATTAACCCTAACTCCTGAATGCTAAGATTACAGGCACACACCATGTGCTTATGTACATCTCACCTGGTTTTAGGCGGTGCTGGGGACAGAAGCCAGGGTTTTATGCATGCCAGTCACTCTACCAACTAAACCACATCCCCAGCCCTAAATGGTCAAATCTTATAGCATATTGGTGATATTTCAAGAAAATAGTTACCCCCCAAAAATGAGAGGTGGGACAATGGAGGCAGGATTTGAACCCAGGACTTACTCCCACAGAACCTGCAGCTCTAGGTGTCCCTGGCCATTCCTTTTGTTTCCTCACATGGCCTCAGAGGACCCTGAGCACAGCCCCCTTGGCTGTCCACTCCATGTCCCTATATCCTCTGAAAAGGCTGGCCTGGAGCCATAGGCAGGAGCTGTCCAGGGGCCACGGGGCCAGCCTTCTGCTCTGGTCCTCTTGCTGCCCTGAGTGTGGCTAAGGACACCAGATGCATTTGCTGAAAATCTGGCTACAATCTCTCCTCCTGCCAGGCCTGGCCCAAGTGGAGTCTAGCCTGGCGAGAAGTGGGAACATATACAACCTCGTGGCCATTACACCTGTTAGCCCTGGTGGCACCTATCTATGTCACCTCGGCACTACTGAGACTCACCACTTTCCCAACATACTCAGCAAGTTTTAGGAAGGACAGAAAAAAAAAAAAGGACAAAAAGTCCACAGGGAGACTCTGTGGTTTTGTGGCATGGGGTCCACTTTCCTAAGCCTCGCCATGCCCGCAGCAAGGCTCTGCAGCCTCATTCCCACTCTCTACCTGGCTGATGTCTGCTGGAGGGCACGAGAGAGACTTGGCACCTTCAAAGACCAGGGATGCTGAACTGGGCCCTCCCATCAACTCTTAGGGCTCCCTAGGACTGGCTGGCCTCTTTCCCTAAGGTCCTGCAGTAAGGGACTACCCAGGCCTGTCCACAAGCTCCCCTTGTCAACCCTGGCCCAGTGCAAACCTGGAGTGATCAACAGACACAAACGCAGTACTCTTGGGTCCCTGAAGTGGCCTGGTCCATGAGCCATGGCCTTTCTCCACTATTTACAAAGCACAAGCCACTCCAAAAGGAAGCCTGACCTCCCTTCAGATTCCACTGCCTGTGAGCCACAGCTGGTCTTCCTCAGACTCCCTACGTCCCTGTCCTGTGACACTGCACCCTGGGTACGGGCTGGGGCTGGGACAGCTCCACATCCTCTAGAAATGTCTCTATATTTCCAGGAGAGTTGGGCCCCTTAGGGTCGACCCTGCAATGGAGAAGCAGAGGGGCTAGAACCCAGGACCCCATGCTCGTACAGCAGACACTTTGCTGACATCACTCCCCAAGCCCTAAGTTTTCGGTTGCTCTGGTCGGTTTTGGTTTTCCTTCCTGTAAATGTTAGTGTCTGTCTGTTCATCGTGTTCATCCCAGGTGTCTGAGCTTGTGCACAAGTGTCATCTGATAGAGTTGTGACAACCTGCATGAGCAAGCACAGATGGGAAGGAGCGTCTCAGGGCAAGGTATAGGCACATACATGACAGGAACCTGGTTCCACATATGCCTCTCTCTATAAGGAATTGTGAGCCCTTGGCAGGGGTTGGGAGGGGGGCACAGGCAACATCATTGCAGCCCTGGTATTGTTCAGCCTGTTCTGGTCTTGGGGCAGAGCCAGGAACCTGCTGCAGTCCCCAACTGCTCCAGCAGACGGCCGGTGCTTTGGGGGTGCCTCCCCAGCCCTGGCTCAGGCAAAGGGAAGAGATACATTTGTCTTTATGCTGTGCACCTGGCTAGGACCCTGTGGTGGACACTCTGGAGGCAACGGACTTACCCAATGGGGCTTTTGAGACAGGGCTGACTCCAGGCCAGGACTCCAGCTTCAAACCTAGGTCTCTCCAGGAAACCCTGCTTTCCAAGGACACAGGGAGCAGGTGGCTCATCGTGCATGCTTGGTAAGTACTGTGGCATCAAACTGAGCACCTCTCTCAGACCTTAGAGCCTAGAAGGGTATTTGTGGCTGTACCGGTATTTGACATTTTCCCACTGAAAATGATGAGGTAAGATTCCTAGAAGATGTGGTTCCAGCAATGCAGGACTGCAGAAGCATTCTGTCCCCAGAGCAGAGCTCAGAGCCCCACCTAAAATCTCAGCCCTATTTCTAGTTTCTAGTGACATTGCACATCCTTAGGGACGGGATCATAGACATCATATAGGCTGAAAACTCATGTGGTGTGTGTGTGTGTGTGTGTGTGTGTGTGTGTGTGTGTGTGTGTGTGTTACATATGTATTAGTATCAGATGCACACACATGTAAAGGCCAGAGATAGCGTCTCTCATTGAACCAGAAATTCACCATTTCTGCTAGGCTGGTCATCCAGCCAGCTCCCTCTTGTCTCTACCCCCAGTGTTGGGCTTATAGGCACATAAAGTCATGCCTGCCTTTTTATGTGGGTGCTGGAGAGTCAAACTCAAGTGCTCACGCTTGCAGAGCAAGTGCTCATCCCCACTGAGCCATCGCCCAGCTCTGAAAACTCTGCTTTAAACCAGGTCTTCTCTTGTTATAAGAACCAAGGTGTGTTGTGCTCTGCCCTTTGATAGGAGGTAAATTTTTATTTGAATTCATTTGGCTATGCATGTATACTATCAGAACAGTGTTAAGCCTGTGGGTTGATAGTTAGTTTCAGTTAGTTAGTTAGTTAGTTAGTTAGTTAGTTAGTTAGTTAGTTGAAACAGGGTCTTACTCTGTAGCTCAGGCTGGCCTCAAACTCCCCATCTTTCTGACCCAGTCTCCCGTGCTGGGATTGCAGGCCTGGGACTATAGCTCTCCACTATAGACTGAGTCTTCTGTGGATTGTGTGTGGTTGTGCCTACCAGAGCCACAAAGCAGACTATCCCTGGAGCTTTCACAGACCTCCCCCACCATTTTCCTATGATCATTTTCTTCTGAGCTGCCTGGGACACCACCACCTGGTCTGCTCTGGGCTTTGCCAGCCACAGTCCTCTTTTGTTCCTTACCAAACAGAACACCAAACGAGACTTTTGGAGCTGGGGAGATGGCTCAGCCAGCTCAGTTGGTAAAAGGCAAAGGCCTGAGCTTAGATGTGCAGAAACCGCTTGAAAAGCCTAGCAGGGCAGTGTGCACCTGCATTCTCCCTGGTAGGAAGGCAGTGGTGAGAGAATCTCTGGACCTAAAGGACCAGCCAGTCTAGCCAAATCAGTGAGCCCCAAGTTCAGTGAGAGACGCCGTCTCAAACACATAAGCTAGAGAGTCACTGAGAAAAACAGTGTGACCTCTGGCCTCTGCATGGTGCATGCACATGCACACACACACACACACACACACACACACACACACACATACACACACACACACACACACGAGACTCTTGACCATCAGCAGCTAATGTTTCCCTTAGCTGTGTTGTTCCTTGCTGGAATTGGAACCAAATCTTTCAGAAATTGATTTTTTTTGTTTGTTTTTCTTTCCTTTCTCTTAGATAACATGAATTTATTGTCTCACAATTCTGTGACCCGAGGTCTCAGATGGAAGTGTGTCTATTCTCTCCTTAGCTAATACATGGTTTCCTGTTACCCTTGCTTCTTACCTGTCTCTGTTCCGATTTCCTCTTTTTGACTAAAATTAACAAACAAATTCTATTACATGTGATTTATTGTGTGCACACGATGTTTTGAAGTCTGCATGCATCGCTTGAATGCAGCAGTGAGCAAACAGACCACCTTGCAGGGTTGTCTAATGCTGATAGACCTTATCACCGCTCTCTATTTTTCATGAGTGCGATATGCCATCCTTAACAACCGTGCAGTCCTGCAGATCCCAAATGTACTTCTTGAGTCTCCCTAAGGTTCTGTTCCCTTGTCCAAGTCTCTCCCTGCCCTGCTCCCTGCCCCAGTCCCAGGTAAGTACCATTCTACACTCCACATCTACAGACCAGTTCTTTTCGACTCTACAAGAGAGTGAGGTCACGCAGTATTTGTCTTCTGACGCCAGACTCACCACTATGTTAAGTGGCACAATTCCACGCTGTGTTGTCACAGGTGGCTGGCTTCCTTTTTTGTGGCTAACTAGCATTCTGTTGTAACTCCTTTATTCATTCATCCACCAATGTACGCATCATCCTGGGCGAGGGCTTACTTTCAATAATAGCTCCAAAGGGTAGCTAACAAAAGCACAGACAGACAAATGGGATTGTATCCCATGAACGAGCTGTGCACAGCATGGGGAAACAGGCCACAGGGCCGAGAGACCACCTCCAGGACGGCAGACAATCCTTGTAAAGGACAAGTCTGCCTTCTGGGCCCTCCCTGCTGCATCTGTGGATCCAGCCAACTGGGAAACAATGTGTTCAAGAGCAGAATATCATCATGCAGTAGCTGACAGGGGCTGTGTAATTAGGTCCAAGGTTTCCTCTGCTGGACATGTGCAGACGACCTTGTCATCTCTCCCTTACCAGCACAGTGTGGCAGCTTTCCATAGACCACACGGTGGCGGGAAGTTTCAGTCATCTAGAGACGATGTAAAGTACTCCGGAGGATGTGTAAGTTGTAGCATTTTATGTAACTACTTGAAAATTCTTAGACCCTGGTATCTTAAGGGGTCATGGAAGGGTCTCCAAAGGAAAACTGTATGCATCTAATAAAGGGTTAATATGCAGGACACATGAGAAATTCAGGGAGCTGGAAAGATGGCCCAGGGGCTAAGAGCATGTATAGCTCTTACAGAGGACCCACATCAGGGAACTCACAACCACCTGTAACTCCAGCTCCAAGGGATCTGACACCCTTTCCTGGCCACCTTAGGACCCGCATGTACATACATATGCCTGAACACACACACACACACACACACACACACACACACAGAGAGAGAGAGAGAGAGAGAGAGAGAGAGAGAGAGAGAGAGAGAGAGAGAGAGAAATGTGGATCTTAAAAAAGAAAGAAATCCAAGCCAAGTGTAGTGGTTCATGCCTATAACCCAGCATTGGGAAGGCTGAGGCAAGATGAGTGCTGTGATTTTGAGGCTGGTCTGGGTATGTAGACCCTGTCTCATAAAAAATGATTAATTAATTCATTTATTTATTTAAAAAATAATCATCAGGTGTGGTGGAACATTCCTTTAATCCCAGCACTCAGGAGGCAGAGGGAGGAAAAGTGAGTTTAAGGCCAGCCTGGTCTACAGAGTGAGTTCCAGGACAAGCCAGGGATATATAGTTAAGGTGCTGTCTCAAAACTAAAAATTGAAAAATTAAATTAAAAAGATTGTGGCGCATGCCTTTAATCCCAGCACTCTGGAGGCAGAGGCAGGCGGATCTCTGTGAGTTCGAGGCCAGCCTGGTCTACAGAGTGAGTTCCAGGAAAGGTGCAAAGCTACACAGAGAAACCCTGTCTTGAAAAAAGAAAAAAATTAAAATTAAAATTAAAAAGGAAAGGAACAGATCACTGACCTCCATTTATTAACAGTAGCATGCCAGCTAAGCAGTTTCATTCTCACAATCCTATTCATGCTGGACTAGTACCTACTTCTCAGGAGTGGCTCCGTGCAACATTTTTTGGCCAACCATCACCCCCTAAACAGCAGGAAGCAATTCTAAGAAAACGACGCCCCTTATCCCTAAGGTTTCATATTTCTCAGGGTTATGGATAATGGTTCTAGGGTTGGGGGTGGAAGAAACTGTTAAACTCAGTACTCTCCTTAAGGAAAGAAAATATGTTTTAAAAAAAAAAGGAAAAGAAGAAATGGAATGGATAGGTATAAGATATTATGGTAGACTACTATATACATTAGTAAACAAATTTAGTAATATAGCAGCCTTTGCACTGTTATGAATTCTTATATGTTGATACAAATATAAACCCTTTATATTCCTATTTAAGATAATTTGTATATTGATACAAATACAGAACTATGTTTGTTATATTGTACACATATTTTTACTCTTATTTGAAATATTTGTATATTGATACAAATGTGAATTTATATCTGTCATACTGTATGTATGTTCTACTTCTGTTTAAGATATTCTGTATACTTATATATATTTAGGATTATTATCATATTGCATATTGCACTATACATTCCTACCTCTGTTAAAGATATTTTGTGTATTGTCACAATTTAAAGTCATTATCTTTTTACTGTACATTTGCTTACAGACTGTTTGCCTTATTTATAGGAAGCCTTAGTCCTTAGGTTCTTTAGGTAGATAAGACTTATAGAGTTATTGTCACCTATGCTTGTCATCTCTATAATTATGTTAGTTAGGTTATCCAGATTTATAAATACATAGGTCAGATGGACAGGTAATCTTCAAACACTTCATGGACCTAGAGAATATGGCATTTAAATAAGAATTCTGTTGACGTGAGACACAATTGCTCCTGGCAGCACCAATTTGATCCCGAGAGAATGTTGGGCTTCTAAGACATTTCCATTTGGAAGTTTGTCTTCTTGGCACAAAATGGCCTACTGGGCAAAGAACTGCCCTTGCCTCAACTGCTGACAGTACAAATGCTGTCCTTTCTGGACAAGCGAGACACAAGGAAAGCAACCACTATACTTTGCCAAGACAGGGTAAGATGGTCTTTCAGAATTCCTGCTTCTGAAAATGGTCTGTCAGATACTCTAGGCCTGTAGCCAATTTGAATGCACCAAGGATGCTGAGAAACATTAGGTGACTGTCCAGGCTGCTAGCTGTCTCTGTCTACTCTTGCAAGACTCCTGAAAGTTGCTTGCGTCCTTCTCCCATTTCTCAGGTATTATTGTATTCCTTCTCAGGTCTTTGATGAGGTTGGAGATTAGAAGTTATAGTTACAACTTAGTATATATACATATATAATATCTTAGATAGAATATATTATGTATTAGACTCAGGTTCTTTAGGATAGGACACCTTTTGGAATGATCTTTGTAACATGCCACCTACCCATGCTCTAGACTTCCCTGGATTTTACTATGTGTTTTTTGCTTGATATTGTTTGCACTTATTGTAATTCCAACTTATCTAAGTCATTATCCCTCATTACTCCTGGACAATATTTGATAACCATCTCTTTGTATATAGTCTTGTATTAGGTTAGAACTTTCTTATTTAGGCAAAAGGGGGAGATGTAGTGGGTAGCCATCCCAGCATTGGACTGGAAGTTCCAACCCCCATTGAGGCTTCGGTAATGGTCATGCCCACAAGGCAAGGCAGAGAAGGAAACGGAAGATGGAGGATCGGAAGGGGAGGCGCTTGGTTCTGAGACCCTGGACGCTGGAGGGAGACCGAGCAGAGTTCTCCAGAGAACACCGCTGGACTGCACTATACCTTTGCCAGACCCTGCAACCTACCCCTTCATTGTAAGTTACCCACAAAATAAACCTCCCTTTTAACTACGTGGAGTGGGCTAAATAATTTCACCAATATGCCTCCTAAAATTCATTTAGCCCCCTTTGAAGATACCTTAAAATTAGTGAGTCTGAATGTAGCCATTATGAGACCATCAGTTCTGCTCCTTGTGAGCTGCCTGTTTTTTTTCTTTATGGTTCTTAGTTGTTCTTTTGCAGAGCTGCCAGCTTAAGTCATGCTGGAATCAAGAATAATGGGCCTCGGCGGTTCATGTTCCTGGAGTTGTGTCCATGCCAATGGATACCCACACGCTCCAGAAGAGAATTTGACATCACTGCTGCCGTTGTTGCTGTTATAACAGTGACAACCACCACAACTACTGTTCCTGGGATTGCTATTTCATAACTAGTTACTACAGCTAGCACAGTGGAGACCCTGGCAGCAAAAGTAGCTACCACAGTTAATTAATTTTTTATTCTACTGGGCATGACAAACTTAAATCAATAGTTATATACATTTCAATTGGCTTTGACAGTTATAAATTTACAAACTCAAGTTCCATTTGTTTTGGGGATACCTTCTTACAAGGACTCCAACTTGCAGTAAGGCTCATTAAGGAAGGGAATGGCTCAGCTGCCTTTAGCCTACTGGCTATGGGTGGGTTAAGACTTCCGTTGGTCTTTTCTGTGTCAAACACACAGATTGCAAGCCCAGCACCACTTAGAGATCTTTGGCAACAGTTAACTCTGCAGCTCTCACATGATTGAGCCTATATGATAATGAGTATTCAGAGACTGGTAATACCTGGGGGGCGCTCACCAACCTAAGACAGAACGCCTGTGTGACCTGGACAGGTGTCTCCATGATGGGTAAGGTGATCTGCAGATGTCCCACACAACCTAAGTCAGAAGCTCATTTTTTAGTAAAAGGGGGGGGGGGACCTGTAGGTCCCTAGCCCCCATTTTGGGTAACTGTGGTCTTGCTTGCCGACCTTGACTTTGATATCCTCCCTATGCTAATTCCCTGCAACATTCCACCCTCCTGAATGCTTAAGGGAAGCTCCTTGTCAGTGTATCCTGCATACTGGGTGTTAACAGCTTAGATGCAAGATTGTAAAACATCAGGAGCGGGGGTGGGGATTTAGCTCAATGGAAGAGCTCTTGCCTAGCAAGCGCAAGGCCCAGGGTTTGATCCTCAACTCCAAAAAAAAAAAAAAAAAATCAGAAGCAAACTTCTGCCCTCCAGGGTTCTCCCATTGTGCTGTAAGCCTATATTTAAGACCTCCTTCCTCCTTCAATAAATGGCATTCGGCATTCAAAAAGAAGAAGGAGGAGGAGGGGGAGGAGGAGGAGGAGGAGGAGAAGGGATCAAGATCATGATGGGGAAACCCACATAGACAGCTGACTGGTGCTAGTTGGAGCTCACTAACTCTGGACTGACAGCTCAGGAACCTGCATGGGACTGAACTAGGCCCCCTGAATGTGGGTGACAGTTGTGTGACTTGATCTGTTTGTGAGGTCCCTGGCAGCAGGACCAGGACTTATCCCAGGTACATGAACTGACTTTTTGGAGCCCATTCCCTGAGGTGGGATACCTTGCTCAGCCTTGATACAATGGGGAGGGGCTAGGCTCTCCTACAACTTGGTATGCCAGACTTTGTTGACTACCATGGGAGGCCTTACCCACTCTGAGGAGTGGATGGGGGTAGAGCGGGAGGGAGGTAAGGAGGTGGGAGAAGGGGAGGGAGGGGGAACTGGGGTTGGTATGTAAAATGAGAAAAATTTTAATAAATAAATATATTCTTTTTTAAAAAAGGAAAGGAACAAAGAAAGAGAGAAACTCAGATAGCTCTCTAGGTAAGAACCAAACAACCCAATTGCAAAGTGAGGAACCAGGCCTGATGGACATTTCTCAAAAGAAGACCTTCAAACGGCCATGCGGTGTGGGCAAACACACTCAGCACCAGTAGTCACCAGAGAAGCGTAAGCTAAAATCACAGTAAGACTTCACCTTGTGCCGGTTAGAATGGCTGGAATCAAAAAGATGAGGGGCTGGAGAAACGGCTTCCCGGGAGAAACGCACTTGCCACATAGGCCCAAAAAACCTGGGTTCAATCTCCAGAACCATGTAAAAGTGAGTGGAGAGAATTCTGACTTCACATGTGTACTCAAGCATGCACACCTGTACACATACCATACACACACACACACACACACACACACACACACACACACACACACACATACACACACACACACACACTGCAAAACATTTAAAAAATTGAAAGGCAGCTGAGGAGGAAGAGCCCCCATCCACGGCTGGTGGGAATGTAAGCTAGTCTGGCCACTATGGAAATCAGTATGGAGCTTCCTCAAAAAATTAAAAATAGATCCACCATCTGATTCAAATCTCACTCCTGGGGAAATGGAATCAGTGTGTTTAGGGACATCTGCACTCCAGGCAGCATGTCAAGACAGCCAAGAGACAGAAACAGCCTAAGTGTCCATGAACAGACGAATGGATATTTTTGTGCTTTTAAGTGTAAATTCACATCTGTGGGAGAGCAAGATGGCTTGAAAATTCTAGCCCTTTGTTTTGTGTAATTTGCATGTTGATCGTCACATGACCTACATCATGAATATCTGCTGACCACAGTTTACACAATGTGCTCTGGGCTTTTCATAAAGTGGATTACTATAACATTACAAAAAAATCTTGGAGTGTGGGGGGAGAGTCAATAATATTACTATTATTCATTCAGACAGCACTTGCCCACCCTTTTGCCTTCATACATGTCATGTGACATGCTTTGGCCAATGTGATGCCAGCACAGCCATGTCCATCACTTCCTGTGGGGCCTTATGATTGGTCATGCTGATATCAGCTCTGTCTTCCCTGGGTGAATGATGAGGGGTCGGGGAAGTGGATCTGGGCCTATATGGAAGCATCCCAATATATACTTCTGTGTAAGGGACCTGCTCTACCCGGAGCTGACTGGAACGGACTTTGCATGAGTGAGAAAACCTTCACCACTGTAAACCACAGCAATTTGTGTTTTCCACAGCAAACCAAGCCTGTCCTGACTTCGGCACAGTCAATGGAAACAAAGAGGACATCTTACTGAGTACCAACCTTGAAATAAAAATGCAGCATACAAAGGACCACTGAAGGGTTAAACCTGCCTCAGCAAACAGTTCCTGTGCTTTATTTTGACTGTATAATATCAAGAAGAAAATAGTCTGTGGTTCCAAATGCTAATAACTTTATTTCTTTTCTATTTCTTTTTTCTTTTTGGTTTTTTTGAGACAGGGTTTCTCAGAGAGACCCACCTGCCTCTGCCTCCCAAGTGCTGGGATAAAAGGCATGTGCTACTACTGCCCAGCAATTTTATTTCTTTTAAAAATACAATAAACCAGGGCTGGAGAGATGGCTCAGAGGTTAAGAGCACTGACTGCTCTTCCAGAGGTCCTGAGTTCAATTCCCAGCAACCACATGGTGGCTCACAGCCATCTGTAATGAGATCTGGCACCCTCTTCTGTGTACATAATAAATAAATAAATCTTTTAAAAAATATGATAAATCGGGCTGGTGAGATAGCTTGGAATGTGAAAGCACTTGCTGGCAAGCTGACAAGTGGAATTTGATCTCCAGAACTCACGCAGTAGAAGAGAGTTGATGCCTTCACATTGTCCCCTGACGGCCACTACGTGTGCCACTGTGTGTGCATACTAGCTCACACACATACACGCACACACACACACACACACACACACACATACAAAATGAAAAAATACAAATACAGGGCCCACCAAGATGCCTCAGTAGATAAAGGTGTTTCCCCCAAGCCTGATGAATTGAGTATAAACCCTGGGACCCACATGCCACAAGCTGTCCCCTGATCACCATGTGTACATATGGCATACACCCAAACTCACACACACGCACATATACATGCAAAATAAACAAAATAGATTAAAAAATCTTGCTGTCTCAACAATGTTCAATTCCAGTTGGTGTGAAACTCCCACACTGAACTCCTAGTGGCTTCCTGTATGCTTGCCCTATATTTCTTCTCATAATCAGAAAATTCTCATGAGTACTGGAGACACTGGAACACGGCTCTAGCAGTGAGAACTCATTCATCTGCTGCTCAGAGTTAAGATCATGTGTGAGGGCTGTGCTGAGCCCATATGAAAGTCCCACTGATATCCAAATATGGGACACATGCACAGTCATGTGTGGCTAGCCAGTAAGTATCACATATGATAATGGATAACCTCCTTGAATGCATAAAGAAAAGGAGGCTCAGGTCTGGATACAGAATAATGAGTGCTCCAGCTGTACTCAGACACCCAGTACCTTAGCACTCAAGCAGGTAGCACAAGGTATGATCAGGCCAGGCAAGCATCCTTCAGGAATGTTGCCCAATGAGGCAGCAGGATGTAGATTCCAATGTACTGGGTCCCTGAAGCTACAAATCTCAGGGAAGGGTTCCTGAAGAGGCAGACCCTCATCCTATGTCTGGTGATGGGCTGGTTTTGAACACAAGAAAGTGGATGAGAGCCCTTAGCACAATGCTGGAGCACAGTGGGACCTGTTAGAGGGAGCACCCCAAGCTCACAGTGCCATTGCTGGGTGACTGAGCTGATCTTTCTCTCTTGGGCTCAGTCTCCCCCCCCCCCCCCCCCCCCCCGTGCACAACGTGGGAACTATGAGCTGGAAGTATGGTATGAACGATGATAAAGGACAATAATGGGAGTGGCCATCGGAACTTCTACCTGCACCTGCTCTGTCCCACACCCAGCCTTTCCCATGAGGTCCTTCAATCTGCTCAGGTTAATCCCTTCACACCAGCTCTGAGTTCTCACCACATCTGTAGCGACACTTTAGAGAGGGCCACCTGCTGCCTCCCACCACTCCCAGACTCCACATTTATAGGGAATTGAAAGGCATCATCTCACAGAATCCCCACAATACCCCAAGGTCACAGTGTCACCTCCCCCTCACAGGTGAGACTAAGAAGTTCTTCTGGGTCCTCCCCGACCTCTTGACCTCCATGGTCTTTCTCCAGTGCCTCTGTCCATAGCACCCTACAATCCAGGCGCCCCTCCCCAGGCTTGGCGTCAGGGTCTTCACTGGCTCCCTTCTACCTATAGAATGAAGCCTGAATGTAGTCACTTGACTAGGAAAGGGGACATCAGACAACCCTCAACCTCAAAGGCAAGCAGCCTAGAGCAGAGCCTCAGGGCCCAGAGACCCCTCCAAGAGCAGTGTCCCAGAGAGGTTTGCATGTCTTGAATGTCTCTTAGACATCCATATGTTAAAGGGGTACCATCAGCAGGAAATGGGGCCCAGTAGGAGGAAGTTTATTAGGACCCTATTCCCTCCTTTCTCCCCCTCAGCTTCCTGGCTACCATGAGGTAATCCACTCTGCCATCATGTGTTCCCACCACAACGTCCTGCCTGCCACTGGCCCAGAGCTGCGGTGCCAAGTGACCACATACTGCAATCCTAAAGTGAAGGCAAGTGACCCTTTCCTCCTTGTGATGTGATAGTCTCGGCACTGTCACCATCACAGAAAGCAGATGGACAGTGCATGGCTTCATCTCCTCCAGAGACGCATACAAGGCTCTGAAGTGGGCTGTCAATCAGCCAGTCAGCGGCATAGAGGAGGACAGAACCTGGGCTGTCTTTCAGACACTGAGCTCACATCATTCCTCTTGCCCTCCTGGAGCTAGGCACAGGGTAGAGAGCCTGGCTCAGACCGCCAGAGTGACCCAGGCTAGCTCAGTCCCTTCCTGGAGCCAGTGGCCTGAGATCATCTCAGAGGCCTCCTCTGTGTTCCAGGGTCACTCCTGGGTCCTCTCTGCCCTTTTCACCGTGTTTGCCCACCCTGAATCCAGGGCAGGGAAAGCTGTCAGGCCTGTCCTTGGAGGTCTGCACAGCTGTACTGGATGCAGTCTGGAACAGCATGGATTGGGGGCAGCTTCCAGGGAGAAACTGAAGAGCTGGGGTTGGCCGAGGCAGGCAGATCTCTGTTCAAGGCCAGCCTGGTCTACAAAGCAAGTTCCAGGACTGCCAGACAGAGAAAGCCTGTCTCGAAAAACAAACAAATAGAGCAGCCATTTCTCGAGGTAAGAGTGGGTTGACCGCAGTGGAGCTGGCCGAAGTTACTCAGGAAGAAACAGAAGGCCACTCAGGAATCAGACACACACTCAGTTATGCCCCCCCCCATAGACTCAGTTATGCCCCCCACCATATACTCACTTTCACACACACACCCCAAACTCACTTATGGTTACACACACACACACACACACACACACACACACACACACACACACACACACACCATGCTCTCCAGTAGGACAAATGTTCACCCACCAGGTAAATGAGGTGCCCAAGGCCACAGAGCCAGTGAGTGGTAGAGCAGGGATTTGAACCCTGAGCTGGTCTGACTGAAGTCACTGCTATCTGATAACTCAGCAGGCTTGTTCTTAAGGCTCAGAGTTGACTGCACACGTCATTTCCCTCCCTAAACCAGGAGAAACTGGCAGCCCGAGGCCAGGCTGCTCCTTCCTACTGAAAGGGCCTGGATGTTGTAAGGTCAACACAGGAATGTTGGGATGTGTGGAATAAGTCTCTTCAGAGCTAGGATGCCCAAAAGGTGCTAAACACAGACCCAGTGAGGGATGGGGCAAGCCCTCATTTTACCAATGTTGAAACTAAGACTTTGTCAGGTCAAGTGATGCATCCAAGTCACCCCTGCACCCAGGGAGAGTCTAGTCTAAACTGCAGGCACTGGAAAGGCCGTGTCTTCAGTGGGCTGGCAGTTCCTGCTATAAATACAATGCTGACTCCTGGGTAACCTTAGCCTCCTCCAGGCTTGCCCGCCCAGGCATAAGGCCATAAATCGCAGTCAGTGCCGCCCGCTGCGCTCCCCTCTCGGGATGCCCTAACAAGGTACCACATTTTTTTTTACAGTCTCCAGATAATTGGAGGCAGTGTTGAGCTCCAGCTATCTCTGAATAAAGGGGTGTTGCTGAAGGCAGAGACTCCTGGAATGAGGACCTAACCTGGGTACTGAGCAAAGAAAATGGGGTGAGCTTGGTTCTGGTCTCTGCTGGACCCTACAGCAGTGGATGGCCTTGAGCATGCCATCTGCCCCCCCCCCCACCCAACTTCAGTTTTCTTAGTTATACAGTGGAGTTGATGTCACTCACCTCCAAGCAGTAAATGGCATGTCCAAAATGGCCAGGACTAGGAAGGTGTCCTGGTCCCTTTGCTTCCTTCTCTGTCCCTCACATTGCTAACCAGCACTGGCATCATTTTAATGGTGCTTGCTACATGTTTGGAGTTCCTTGATTCTTACTGCAGCATGAAGGGGAGAACCCCTTCACGGGCCCCTCTGAATAGATGAGAGAACTATGGAGCAACGCCCAAGGGCTCACAGGTCTCAAAATGTTGACACTGTTGTCACAGTCCCTGAGACTGGTTAGTGACAACTGGGAGATTCCACAGCAGCTTCCTGGGTCTGTTGCTGGAAGTGGGAGTCCCGGAGAAACTTGAATGTCAGGAGACTCTTCCCTGCACAGAGCCTGCTACCCTGTACCCACTATCTAGTTTGGTTTGCTGTTGTTTGGGGGAAAGGTGTCTCTTTTGTTTTCTACTGCTTTGTGGGGTTTGGTTTTTGTTTTGTTTTGTTTTTTGGTTTGTTTGGTTTTTTGAGACAGGGACTCTCTACTATGTAGCTGAGGCTGGCCTCAAACTTTAAATCCTCCTGCCTCAGCCTCCTTAGCAGGGCATGTTTATATCCTCAGACGAGGGTCGGTGTCAAACCCAGAGAGAGGACAAAGACCACTGCATTGTGTTTTACAGCCAGGAAAATGACGCTTGGAGCTTGGCCAGGGCCTCTGCTGAACCAGGACAAAATGAACTAGTAGTGACCCCAGCCCAATGCCTCTCTCCGAGTCAAGGAAGAGACAGAGAGGACGCTCTGGCCCCCAGGCACAACACACACATGTACACATAGTACCACACCATTGCCCTGGTAGGCTAAAAATTGTCTTAGCCTTCCTGAAATACTCTACCTACGGGTGGCTTTACAAACTGCTAAAATGAGGGCTGTGTCCCGGGTGCAGGGAGACAGCTATTCCGGGTTTGTGTCAGGTGTGGGGCCTGGCCAGCCAGAGACTGCTGTTGGCTGCTCCCCAGGCACCGGTGGCCTCCACAGGCAGAGCGGCAATGCTTGGCAGCCAGCTCTGCTGGCGCCCAATGGAAGCAGGCGAGGTCAGGCTGCTTTTGTCCATGTCTCCCTCCCGACACACATGCACACCCACAGCCAGGCCCAGACTGTCCATCAGATGTCACAGTGCCTCCCGGGACAGCTTGGCATGCCTGTGAAAGCCCAAGAATCACCAAGGCGAAGTTTTAGGATAAAGACTCTATGGGCCAGAACTGAGCCGTGTCTTACCAAGGACACCACTGCAGGGAGATGCCCAGGCCATGTGTACCTCTGAGCACCTGCCCTGAGTCCCCTCTTACCCTGTCTCAAAGGAGCCACTGCACTTGTGACACACCGGGCACCAGCAGACACTTTTGTACATTATCATAATTTTCACACACTGTGGGTTAGGTAACCTGACCACATCCCCATTGTTACCCACAGACACTGGAGCTCAGAGAGATCAAACCACGTGATAGATGTCACACAACCTGTAGATCGGAGCCTGGACTGATTACTTCAGAGCTCCACAGTAAACACTGATTATCCTCTGCACCCACCCTGCCCCAGGCTAGTTCAAGGAAAACATCACAGCCTGCCCACTATTTGAGAGAGCCAATCCCCACCACATGTCTGGGCATGTGGGCAGGACCCAGAATCTCACTGTATCTCTTCTCCTCTGTCTCCCTAGCCACCTCCAGTCCAGAGGTCTCAGCGAGCTGATCTCGAGCTGGTGGAGGGGCTCAGGACATCCCAGTGGGCTCACAGTCCCAGGAACCACCCCAGAATCATGGTTACATGCTTTCCTTTGCATATGGTAGCAGGGGTCATGCACCCTGCACCCACTTGGAAGCTCAGCACCCAGCTTGATTCCTGCACCCTGTGGTCAACGCTGCCCCTTCTCCAGGCTGACAGCCTGAGAATCTGTTATAGGCACAGCTTCCTGCTAAAGCCTACTAGGAAATCAGGGGTGCGGTCAGAACTGAGGTCTGAAACTCAAACTGCCCACGCTGGGCTGCAGCTCCCAGGTGTCAAGTGAGGAGAAAGGGGTCCCCACCTCACTGCTGCCTGCAGCCTGTGGGGGGCCGGGTGCCCTTGGTGACCGGAGGCCTTGCCTCTGCAACCGGAGCCATGGCCGGTAAATATAGCACTGCTACTCACCAGCTGAGGGGCCCTCGCCGTCCGACATGGTGGTGGGGGAGATGGGCAGCCAGCTGGCCACCAGCCCGCAGGGACACTCAGAGCCCTCAACAGCCGTCACCCACCCAGCCTGGCTTGGGACTGCTCTGTGTCCAGCCCCTAGGCAGTGTCCTGCCTCAGCCAGCCTGGCCACCCCCCCATGTTGGGCTGGGCAGATAAGAGCGTGCTCCCGGTGCCAGGAACCTGTGTGATTGGTGGATAATTCTAGGCACTGCCCTCCCCTGCCTGGGGCCTCTCCTCAGCAGCCCCGGAATGTTGCCCGAGAAGCCGCTGCACCCCTGGGTGCTGGACCAGCCCCCAGAACCCCAGCTCTGGAGACTATGGAATGCCTATTCGCTCTGTCCTGGTGGTTGGTCCCCACCTACTGAGCCAGGACCATTTATGGGCATTTAGTGTAAGAGACTATCAAGGGATGCTGCCAGCCAGTGCATGCTGGTACCAGGAGGCACACAGAGCACGGCCGTATTTGTTTCTTCTGCTTTCCAGACAGCCACATCACATCAGGTCCATGTCACAGGCAGGGTTAAGTGACCCTGAAGGGAAACCAGCCTTCTAGGGGTGTAACCGGGATCTGGAGCCAGGCTGTCTGTCTCCAAGGCATAGGAAGCCTTGTCTTTGTTTAGCCAAGAGCACCCACACTCTGGACACGCACAGGGTGCACTCTGCTCTACGCGTGTTGGGGAGCTGCGTGAAGTGAGGGAGCTCCCTACAGGGGAAGTGAGGTGACTCCTGTGCTCACACAGGAGACATACGGTTGAGAGAACATATTGCTCCAAGCACTTTGTATGTGCTTGCTGTATGCTTGACTAAGATTCAACTCAGTCCTCTCCTGGTTCCCACAAGGTAGTGGGCAGTTCTAGTGTAGGACCAGGGCTCCCAGGGGCATCCCTCCAGTGTTGTGCTTCCTGGCCCCCTGGGATCTGGGGTCATTCCAGTTGTGGGACGCATAGGAAGTGAGGCAGCTTCAAGCAGAAGGGGTACAGGGAGATCAGGGAATGAACTCAATCAGAGAGACCCAGGATGCTTTCACGCTCTTCCTGAAAGAGATGTCTGGCTACAACATCCATTCTAGGAATGTGAGCTAGCAGGGAAAAGGAAAGAGGTGGCAGTTCCCAGCAGGACAGTGGCAGGGGCTGCTGAAGTGTCACAAGGAGCCTCTATCTCCTTCTCTGGAGCCACCCCACCCAGAGGGACAGCCCAGGATCAGCTCCTGTATCCAGGCCACTTCCCCTTCCTGTCCTTGGCCCCAAGTCCCTTCCTGTTCTCTTTATTGTGGGAACATGTGTGAGGAGAAAAAAAAAAACAAACAAAACTTGATTCTCTTGTCCTTGAAATCACAATAGCAGCGAATGAGCCCACTACATGTATGAGAATCTGTGGGCAGGTGGGTGGGCATGTGTGTGCACCTGTTTGGTAGTGGGCACATGGAGTGTGTATGTGACAATGTGGGTATGTGCTCCCATGTGAGCATGTACACATGCATATACATGTGCCTTATATGCACAGATGTGTCTATGTATGTGAGGCAGGCATTTGCACATGTTCTGCCAACTCATGCTGAAGTTGACTATCTCCAGCTCACCAGCACCCGGTGCCAATTCCAACAACTACTGGTGGGGGTCATGGCATGGTGGCCACTACCAGGGCTCTAACAAGGCCTTGTGCAGTCACCCAAGGACCCAGGCTGCTGCAGGTGGCAAGCCTAAGGTCAGGAGGGCAGGACAGGTGGTCAGGGAATCCTACAAGGTACTGTTTAGCAGAAACCTAGCAAACGATCATGGGTATGGGTGTGCAGGAGAAGGGCCTGGTATGAGAGCGAGCTCATGGCACCCCAAGAAAGGCAAGAGACCAGCAGGTGGGATGAGAGATGTTGGCAGGAGGTGGGGCCTTTAAAAGAGAATAGGGAGGGGTTGGGGATTTAGCTCAGTGGTAGAGCACTTGCCTAGCAAGTGCAAGGCCCTGGGTTCGGTCCTCAGCTCTGGCAAAAAAAAAAAAAAAAAAAAAAAAAAAAAAAAAAAGAGAGAGAGAGAGAGAGAGAGAATAGGGAATGGAAGGTCACCTGTTTCCTGGACACCAGTGGGGCCCAGCCCTGAGCCTGAAGTCAGGATGACACAATCATAGAGGAGGCTCACTTCCTACCCCTCTACCCTGCTACACTCACTTTCTCCAGGTCACGTGGCCGGGCCTTGGGTGTCCAGCATCTCCTCTTTGCTGGAGACACCCTTCTCTCTTGACCTTGGGTAAAAGAATATACAGCCTCCCCTAGGGCCTCAGTGGGCAGGGCTGAAGGCTGATGCATGTCTACACCAAAAAGAACTGTGCTTCCTGACTAGGTGGCCTTGTCAAGAAGGCCTGACCCCTGTGTGTAGGCTGAGCATGGAAGGAAGGCCCTTTGGACAAGGCCTAGCTCAGAGAGGTGTGCTCACCTGTTCCACCAACTCTGATTAGAACAGACACCTCTTCCAGCAAGGATAAGGTCAGACACACCCAGCTGTACACAGCCTGAGACACACAGAACACACAGACACACACAGACACACACACACACACACACACACACACACACACACACACACACACTCATATACATACCTGTGTGCTCCAGCACAGTTCTGGAATTTAATTCTGCACACCCAGTCCCCCTGGTCCAGCCCAGGCACATAAGTAAAACACTCCCTGGGCAGCCCCCAGGCTCCAGGCCAGGAGAGAGGCCAGGTAGGGCAGTCCAGCTGCTCTAGCATCCCTGGGTAGGAGGAGCAGAGGGAGCTCCCACATCTGGCTTAGGGCCCTAAGAACCTTACCTTGTGGTGGCAGCAGGAAAGGCTCATGGGAAGGCTTCCCATCCTGGGGTCTGCAACTGGGGCGAGGCTGGTGGACACTTGAGGCCCCTGCCCTGCCTTAGGCCTTGTGACAGGGAAAATCTCCTGAAGCTGTGTCCATAGAACTGGGGCCTCATACATATCCCAGGGAAGCTGAACCCAAACACATCATTGTAAGCAGTGTTCAACAGGCCCTCAAGGCTGCCTCTACTATTGCCCTCCCTGGGGTCTCTCACACAGAGACAGGCCCTTGCCCTGGTACAAGGGCCAGCAAAGGGCTTGGTCACAGACTCTGCTCTTGGTTTAAACCACCAGCTAAGGCCCGAGGAGGGAGTGGAAGACAGAAATGGGTCCCTTGATCCCCACCCATGCCCACCCAGGACAGACTCTGGAACCTGGCTGGCCACTTAGACAGATGAGAAACACCTGTTGAAGCTGTCCCCCACTCTTACCCTGCCAAGCCCCCTTTGGGGCAGCTGGGAACTGAACCCAGCAAAGTGGGTGCTTCTCCATGAGCCAGCACTGGGTGGAGTCCCCAACCTCCTTTTAGACTCCACTCTCTCAGAGGATCAGAACCCACCCTTTACCCCAGGCAGTGAGAATTCCCAGCATGCCTCCTGCTGGGGTAGCTACTCTGCTTGGGAGCTGGAACAACCCACTGTTAAAGGGTCTCAAGGTGTGAGGGAAGTTAGAGTATAAACTGCCTACCTGAGTGTGAATACTAGAAGCTTCCTGCCAGGGTAGAATTTGGATTCAGAGTGCATGCCCTCCCACATTCTTGTGTCCAAGTTTACAAAGGAGGGAACACCATTGCCTAGAGGCAGGCAAGGAGGAAGCAACACTCCAGAGCCCTGGGGAGGGCATCTCAAGCAGTGTGAGAGAGCCTGCACTCAGCCCCCTCCCATTCACACATTTCTGACCAGTGATCCCATCCATCTGCGGCCTCTGAGTTCCAGCTGGCTCTTGACGTAAGGTTTTCCCCTTTCCAGCATCCCACAGTCCAGGTCCATCTCTAGGAAAGGTGTTGAAAATTGAGGGCCAGGTTGTTGACCAGCAGGACACTGACCTGGCACCTTCCAAACCCAAGCCCCCAGCAGGGTGTGGAAAGCTCAGAGCACCCTGCCATAATGGGTGAGCAGGTCATCCCAGAGCTGCTCCAGGGTGCCCTCATGTGGCTCCTCTGGGGACTGCAAGTCTTTCCTAAGCCTGCCCTTCCCTACTAGGAGCCAGCAATAAAGATGGCCAGAGGGAAGGGATTCGCAGGCTCTGTGCCACAGGTCACTCCATGCATGAACTCGCCTAACTGGTCCACCAGCGCAGAGAAGTGAGTCCTGCTATCTGTCCTCCATTTTGAATGAGGGAACTGAAGTTCAAGCTTCAAAGCCAATGACAAGGAGGGGTCAGGATTTGACCTCCACAGGACTGAGGTCCCACCCCTCAGACAGCCCACTGTGTGGTAGGGTATGGCTCAGAAGGTCTGGGCATTGGCAGAGGGTGGCAGGGGGCCCTTCCTGACCTTTATCTCTCCTTCCTTTAGGTTCCAACACAAAGACCTAACTCAGGCCTGCAGTAACAGGCCACCAGGTATGAAGGGCCATGGGTATGTCCTGACTCCTTTATGACTGTGACCCTGACTGTGATCCATTTCTGGCCCCTGGGGGGATTTGGGGCAATAAGGATGTGAAGACGCAGGCTCAGAAATTGCCAGTCCAAATCAGAGGATGTTAACACCGGCAAATCGACACTTCTGGAAAGAGCCGATCCTCCAGGTGAGGCCAGGTTGTGCCCCCACAGTGCTGAGGTGTAGTGACCTGTGTGTGACCCTTTCAGGTGGGTGATGAGGGAGGTGCTGTCCTGTGGGGGTCAGACCCAGCCATGCCAGAAAACAGGGGCTGGCATGCATGGGGCAGGTGGCTGGTGAATTTGAGAGGTGCCCTGGGCAGGGTGGAGGAGTCGTGGCAGGTCAGGGCTGAGGACAACATGAAAGAGAGAGAGTACCCTGGGAAGGGCCCATGAAAAGGGCTGGTGGGGGCAGTGACAAGGCAAAGGCAGGGATGGCTTTGCCTGTAAAACAGAGGCCAAGCCTGGCTATTCCCAGTGAGTGGTGATTCTGGTCCCGGTACCAGCAGAGGAAGGACAAGCAGGAACCTGGCCTGCAGCTCCAGGGGTGTCCCCAATGCCCTGCTGAGACCAAAACCCCCCAATCCCTCAGAGGCTGAGACCAAAGTCCTTGTGCAGGACAGCCTGGGCTGGGGCAGGGACAGGCCAGCAACCCAGACACACACTCACTCCCCTGTTCCCAGGTCCCAAGTGTACAGAGCAAATCACTGCCTTCCTTAGCCTTGGTCTGTCCCTTGGGAAGCTTGAGAGCCACTGTTGAGACTGCCAAGGACCACGGGAGGCAATGTATAAGGAAGGTTCTCACAGGTCTACACACCTCCCCGGTGTGCAAAAGGGTCCTTGATTGGGTGAGAGCAGTTTGTCTCTGACACCGGCTCCCCGTGGAGGAGGAGGAGCTGAGACCACGCCCCCTGGACTGGCAGCCTATAAAAAGAAGGGCTTCCTCTATCTTGAGGTCTGACACACTTCCAAACCTCAGGGGTGCCAAGAGCCTCCTCTGGCCAGGTCAGCAAGTACAACACTGTGCCCACAGGTGTGAGGTAGGTATTGATGCCCACCTCAACCACAAGGACCAGCCCCCTCCACACCAGTCTCAAATCAAGCTCTCAACACCAGGACCCCTCCTACAATCCCAGAGCACCCAGCACCCTGCTGCACAGACTCTCCCCACAGGGAACTGGTTTCTGCTAAAGCCCTTCTGGTAACAGGCAGGCTTCTTGCACAGTGGTATTGTCTGGGCCTCTCTGGGGCCCTTTCTAAGCAGGCAACTTCCGGAGCTGTACCAGCCCCCAGGGATCAACCTCATCACCCCACCCTGCACCCAGAAGAAAGAAGAGCATTGTGGCCTGGGCGGCCATTCATTCATGCAGTCAACACACATTTATTGGGCATCGACTCTGTTCCAGACCCTAGTTCACAACAGGGGCCTCAGAGACGAAGTGCACACAGACCTTGCCCCGTGGCACTCACGGCCTGGCAGGGCAGCTGGTCACAGGAGCAGACAGTCACAATACAGTGTGGTCAGTGTGTTAGAGGTAGCACAAGTGACCGAGGGAGCACAGAGGAGGGACCCTGGCCCGGCCGTGGGTAGCAAGGAGAGCTTCCTGGGGGATGTGTCACTTGAAGATTTTAGGGAGTGTGCAAGAGTTAGGGTGTCTCTTTTGAGGGTATGGCCAGTGCAGAAGTTCAGAGGAGAGACGGTGGCAGTGGTGGTGGTGGTGGTGGAGGCTGGGGGTCAGGCAGAGCCCACCAGAAAGGGCTGAAAAGCCAGCAGATGACAGGAAGCACTGAGGGTGTGAAGCAGGCGAGGGTACAGGGCCCGCCAGGAGCCATCATGGAAGGTGGCAGAAGGGTCAGGGGTGCCAGTGGGTGGCCACGGCCTGAGGAGTCTGACCCTACCCAGGGCTCAGCAGGGTGGGGGTGGGGGTGCAGGCTGCCAGCCCCGGGGCCTCAGGGTGCACAGCACTGGGTCCAGTGGCTTGAGGGTAGCCTGCTCTTGCAGTCCAAAGCGCTGCCCAGGCACCAGCCGGAACTCAAGCCTCTGAAGCAGCTTGGCCATAACGACCTTCACCTCCATCTGTAGGGGCAGGGCGTGGGAGGAAGAAAGGGAAGAGAGGTAGGGGAGGAGGGGGAGCAGAGGAAGGAAAGAGGGGGCATAGAAGGAAGGGTGGGGGATAGGGAGGCAGTGGAGACACATGAAGGAAGGAAGGGAGGGAGGGAGGAGAGAGCGAAAGGGAGAGAGAGGCGGGAGAGAAACACCAATGTGTAGGCTCTCCTTTCTCGCTCTCCCATCAAGCATGCTCAGCCCCCCCCCCCCTGCCCTGCGTGCACAGTCATTTCTTGGAGACCCCAGGCCCTACATCTCCTACCTGAGCAAACTGCTGCCCGATGCAGGAGCGGTGGCCCAGGGAGAAGGGGAAGTATGTGAACCGTGGCCTGCAGGAGAGAGGCCCTTCCGGGTCAGTACACCAAGCAGGGTGTCCCCACAATGGTCCCCTCCTATGACCAGGTTGGGGCCAGGAGCAGAGCCACCCTCAGCAAACTGCTGAGCTCTGCCCCGATGATGGTTAGTGTTAACCATCGACTTGGCAGAACCAGAAGCTGCGAGGAGACATTAACTGAGTGGGAAGCTCCGCCCACTGCGTGCAGCCCTGTTCTTTGGGAAGGGCATCCCGGACTACACAGGATGGAGACAGTAAGGCAAGTACTGACGTAAACATCCCCATCCTCTGCCTCTGTGCTGAAAACCACACGCTAGCTGCCTCGAGGCCTCCCCCCCTCCCCAGTCAATTCTGTCAGAGTATCTATCGTGGCAACAGAAAAGGAACTTAAGACAGCAAGTGACCGATGTCCCTGAGCCATGATGTCCCCCACAGCCCCCTCCCAGGGTTCTGGAGGAATGGATTCTGTGGGTACAGGCAGCTCAGCCCAGAAGCCTTCTCACACAGACCTCATCATAGCAGCTCACGGGGGCACTTACTTGGGCACTCCAGGGCTGAAGCGGTCAGGGTTGAAGGTCAGTGGGTCTTCAAAGTAGGTGTCCATCCTCCCCATGACATAGGTGCTGAACTGCCAGGCAAAGGAGCTGGTGTCTCCGGTTCCCAGGGTGTTCTCTTTGCACCTCCCAACCCACTGCAGACACCCCCCCCAAACCCCCCATTGATGTGGAACGCAGCCCCTTTCTACCAATTTAGTGTGACATTCCACTGCCCCCCTGGAAAACCTCAAAGAGGAAGAGGGGGACACTGTGGTACACCATTATCCTCAGGGTATGCTGGACCATCCCATGCCTGGCTCAGCCCTGTGGGTAGCCGCAGTGACCCATTTTACAGATGAGGTAACAGGGCTCGGAGGCTTCCCTGAAGTCTCCCAGCAACTAAGTGGCCAGGCTGAGACCTGGCGCTGGGAGGCGCCCTCCTCCTGATCACTGGAGGCTGGCCCGCCCTCCTTCACCTCAAGCTCACTCCAGCCTTCAGGGCAGAAGCTGGGGAAGTAGCTGCCCAATCTGAACTCACTGGGCCTCCTGAGAGAGCTGGTGCACCCTCTACACCCTGGGTCTTCAAGGGCTAGGTGTCCAGCCCCGGAAGTCTCTAACTGGACTATAGGTACTGGCCACACTGGGCCTGCCCACCTCACTTCCCTGTGAGAACAGCAGCCTGGAACTGAACTGTGAAAGTGAGGGGCATCAGGAAGCAAGGTAAGGAGCCGGGGGATCTACTGGGAGCCAGGGTATTTGCTGGGCATTATCTCATGCACATGAATGGACTGGCTCTGGCACCTGCCACCCAATAGCACGCAAGGATGAGCCAGGCTCACAGGTACCTGAAGCTAAGGCAGGGGTGACCAGGGAGCTGGGGAGGAGCCTCCTCTCTACATCAAAGCCTTGCGTGCACCCTCATCCTGCTCTGCTACTCATCCCGTCCCTACTTATGAACAGTTCTGCTGTGCCTGCAGCTATCTCTGTCAGTCCTGGCAGTGGCAGCATCTGGGCATTGAGTGGGCACACCCACTCAGGATCCATCCACATCCAAGCACTAAACTAAGAATAGTGACCACCCCTGGGAAGGACAGTGGTCAGTCAGTCCTGGGGTGTGAGTGGCATGCAGAGATGGGTGAGCGGCTTGGGGGGACCATTGCAATGAGCCCCGTGAGTGAGTGAACTGCACACAGTCCAGCTGGGTACAACAGGTGGAGGGCAGGAGGAGGAGGACAGCAGTGGAGGAGGGGCATAAGGAAGAAGAGCTAATGAGGGGGGGTCAAAGACTGGGGAGATGTCCAGTGGAGAAGCACTTGCTCCATAACATGAGGGCCGGAGGTCAGAGCACCGAAGCCCACTAAAAATGCCGAGTGAGCACAGCTGCCCTGCTGCAACTCTAAACTCCCCAGAGCAAGCTGGCCAGAGACTAGCCATACCTGCAAGCTTTGGGTTTGGTTGAGAGACCCCGACTCAATGGAGTTAGGCAGGAAAGGGATTGAGTATCATTCTTGACATCAACCCCAAGCTTCCACATCCATGAGCACCCATATGTACGCATACATCTCACACACGTGCAGACACACCCACCACACACACACAATGGAGTCATGGATGACTCCAAGAACATTCTATATCTCCCTCCTGCCAGCTCTGGAGCCTCAGGAAACTGACTAAGGCCCAGTGTCTGCAGCTGCATATGGAGCGTTTCCTTTCTAGACCTGTTTGCCAGGCATGTGAAAGGGAGAAGAGGACCTGGCCTGGTCACAGGGACACTCAGGCAAGCACAGGGCAGCCAGGAAAGTGAGTGTCATGATGGTAACAGGCCCATGGCTTCCCTGAACACAGGGACAGGCCCAAATTGGCCACCCTGGGAACAAACAGGCCGCCTGCCTGAGGGCCCCACGTACCAGGAGAGGAGTGTTACCAGGGACTCTGACCCCGTCGATCAAGGTCTCCTCCTCCAGCAGGCGGAAGGTACCCCATGCTGGCGGGTACAGCCTCAGAGACTCTTTGAGGACCTACAGAAGACATGTAAGAGCACACGGGAACTCAGGAGACCCAAGGCCAGCAGCTGTGCACTCTGTCCCATCCCATTCCTACTGAACACACACCCCATTCCAGGATGGCCCAGATTCCCAGAATATCACCCTTGTCCAACCCCTCATGTGACCAAAGGAGAAACTGAGGCCCAACGGAGAAGGACACAGGGGCAGCATTGGGACCAGAAGGCAGGGCCCCCTCTCTTCCCAGAGGATGGCTGCCTGAGGCACAGGGGAGCCCTCTCCTTGGCTGAATGGGAGGAGCCTGCTGAGCCAGCTCTGAGGGGAAAAGCTTTGGAACCATCCTTGCCTGGAGGTTCAATTTCAGCCCCAGTTACTAAAGGGCCACTTTCCAACCCTGGCTACATACTTGGGGGTTGGAGGACATCTCCATCCTGCTGTTGAATCCAAGGGAGCTTTGGCTCCAAGGAGGGCCCAGCGAGGCAGCAGGCCTGACTGACGGCCCACACCTCCCCACAGGTGTCTCACCCACACTGCTCACCTGGGACAGGTACTGTAGTCTCCCCAGGTCCTCATAGTCCAGGTGCCTCTTGGAACCGACCACCTCATCGACCTCGGCCTGCAGCCTGCCAGGTAAGACAGAGAACTCACCTCTGGAGAGAAACCTCTGCTCTTTAAAGCAGCAGGCAGAAGGAGGATAAGAGCAGGGGTTCCCACCAGCACGCACTGCCTCTCCCCTTGGGCCAGGCAGCGGCATCCTAGCCTGGCCACATCTAAAGGCAATAGGATCCATGTCCCTGGATCTTTAAAATAATCCACCATTGTTTCTTTCTCAGATGCAACCTTAGGAAGGAACATGCCGACACAGCCCTTCACAGAGGATGCCCATCCAGTGGACTGGCAGCAGCCACAACCAGAAACACCAGCAAAAATGGTCCAGGGAGGCTGAAGCCTCAGATGGATCTGGACCACTTCACACCCATCAGGATGGCAGTGAGTGAAAATTGAATAAAATTCCAAGACCTGAAAATAACAAATAACAAGCCAAGGACAATCTGGGATACAGGTGTAGCACGGGTGAAGACAGAAAGCTTAGCTACCATGGGAAGCAGGGTGGTAGCTCCCCACAAAATTAAAATCAGAATTATGGTCTGGTAATTCTACCTCGGGGTGGAAACCCACAAGTTCTGAAGACAGCAACTGAAGATGCAGCTGCATGCCCACAGTTACCGCAGCTGATGGGCAGTGAACAAGGGGCAGAAGCTGCCCAAATGTCACCCTGTCCAGAGAAGCCAAAGTTCCTCCAGCCCCATGATGAGGCCAGAGCTAGACTTTTAAAAGAAAGAAGGCAGTTCTAACCTGGACTCCAACATGTATGAGCCTCAAGGACTCCATGCTGAGTTAATATAACCCAGGCTCAGACAGACACACACACAGACAGACAGACACATGCTGTCTGATGTAGCTCTTTCCAGGCACCTAAACAGATCAGAACACTGAAGGCCGGGAAGGTGCAGCTGCTTAACGGGGCAGAGTTTTGAGCTGGGAGATGGAAAGGCCCCGGGACTGGGTTGTAGCCAGGCTTGCTCCACGGTGGCAGTGCACTTAGTGTCCTTGGGCTTTTCGTTTAAAAACAGCTCAAATGTGGCACATTTTCCCAGTATCTGGGGTGGAACCTGGGCCTTGAGTATGCTAGGCAAGTGCTCTGCCACTGAGCAACACCCCAATCTGCCTCCAAGTGCATATTTCTAACACATCTATATACACATGTATTAATACATAGTATTTATTTACAATCCAAATCTATTTTTTTAAATTTTGTGTGTATTGGTATTTTGCCTGCATGTACGTGTACCACATGCATACAACGCCTGTGGAGGCCAAGAGAGGGCGCTGGATCCCCTGGAACTAGAATTACAGATGGTTTTGAATCGTCATGGGGGTGCTGGAAATCAAACCTGAGTCCTCTGGAAAAGCAGCCAGCAATCTTAATCACTGAACCATTTCTCCAGCTCCCAACAAGCTATATTATACTCTCTTGCCATCTCTCACTTCTACCCTTCATCCACGCCTATATAACAGGCTTGTTCCCCTTCCCAAGAGTTCCTACAGCATCTTGCATGGCCAGGGGCTCTGAGCTTGGTTCTGTCTGCTCTCTGACACTCCTGAGGGTGCCCATCTGCAAAGGAATCCAGCTAGGATCTGACCAGCTCAGGCACTGTATCCCATCCCCCCAGCCCCTCTACCCTCCTTGGTCCCACCACCTAAAGGGCTGGCGGTCAGCCACAGCTGGGATGCTGTGTGCACTGTGGGCGGGATGGGACCACACAGTTCTTGCCAGCCTGCAGCTCTTGATATCTTGGCAAACAAAGACTCAGAGCCAACAGTCCCTGGAGGAAATATTGCCGAGCTAGAGCAATGGGGGCAGAGTGGAGTGGAGGGTCAGGGTGATGGCTACGTCAGGGATCCCAGATGGCTTTTCCGGAGGAGTGTGGACATGTTCTCCAGGAGAAAGCAGAGAATAGGCCTGTAGGCCAGGAAAGAAGTACAAAGGCCTTGGGGTAAAGGAAAGCAAGGCCCACTGGAGAGTTCAGCCATAGCATGTGGGGACAGGCAGCCCTTGGAAAGACATCAGAGAAGCCCTTTGCCAGTCCCAAGGGCAGCATTCATACCTTGCCACGATCTCCGGCTGGCGAGACAGCTCCATCACCGTGAATGCCAGGTGGTTGGCGGAAGTCTCGTGACCTGAAGGAGGGAGGAGAGTCACTGGTCTGGGTGGCACTGCAGAGGCTGCCCACCCCCACCCTGTGATCCCAGGTTCTTGGGAGCATCTGAGACTCTACCTCTTCCCTTCTCCATGGCTGTGATATGAAAGAGATGGTCTGTCTGTCTGTCTGTCCATCCCCTCTGCTGGCCAGCAGCTGAGTAAGCCTGCCCCATGCCTCCATTTAGATGCTCTGAAAACCACTCCTTCCATCCTCTGCATAGCTGTGCCCATTTTACAGAAAAGAAGCCAAAGGGATGGGCATGGTGGTGCACACCTTTCATCCCAGTGTTTAGGAAGCAGAGGCAGGAGGATCTCTCTGAGTTTGAGGTCAACCTGGTCTACAGAGTGTCTCAAAAAAAAAAAGCTGAAGCCAACAAAAACTTGAAGTTGACAGTGTTGGAGCTCAAGGCCCTGACTGGGCCTCTGTGTGCCTAGCCAAAGCTTTCTGCAACCCCTGAGGCCCAAGAAAGGGGGGGTGCCCCTCCAGTCACAGGGACTGATCAAGGAGACCTCCCCAACCAAAGGCCAGGGGTTCTTTCAGGAAAGCTGAGGTCAGGAAGGATGCCATCAAGTCGACAGGATCAAAACCCTCCAAGGGTGACTTGGCTGGGGGAGGGCGCTGAGTCACATGAATACACTTGAGAGGGGTAAGTAACTCAGCAGGTAGCCACCAGTGAGTAGCCAAACCACCTCACTGCCAGCTGGTGCAGGGAGGTGACGCCACCGGCTCTTAGGGTCTCTCGCCAGGACAGCCCTACACTGCCTGATTTAGACAGCAGAGCTCCCCTCCTGGGCCCCCTGGCTCCACGCAGGCCAAGGCTAGGTCTGGGCTTTGAGGACAGGAAGGACTGCTCAGTCCTCAGTGGGAGACAGGTGGAAGTGTGGGTAGCACAGCAGCCCCAGCTTGCAAAGGGGGAAACAAAGTTCAAGCTCTCCAGGAGTTCCACACTGGCCCTGGCTCCCAGGGCCAGAAAGCTCTGCCATCCATTCAGAGGTAATTTTATTTTCACTTTTCTTTCTTTTCTGTGTGCAAGTGGAGAGAAATACACGTTCACAGGAGTGCACATGCATATGTGTATGTACTGACACGTCCATAGGTGTGTACATGCATACTTATATGCATTTATGCAGAGACCAGATGTCAACTCAGGAGTCACTCCTTGGGAACCATCACCTTGTTTTGAGACAGGGTCTCTCCCTGACTGGAGCTCACTGATTAGGTGGTTAGCTGGCTGGCCAGTGAGCCCCAGGGGTCCCCACCTCCACTCCCTACACAGAGATTACAGCTGTATGTCACTGCACCCAGCCTTTTGATGTGAATGCTGCAGCCAACACTCAGTTCCTGATGCTCACCTGGTGAGCAGTTTACTACCTGAGCTATCCCCAGTCCTCAGAGATGCTTTTGACCCCATGTGGGCATGCTGCCCTATAGTCCAGCTCTGACATGGTCTCTGCATGGGCTTCTGCCCATCTGGACACATCCCATCCATGTGGCAAAACATGTCTGTCTACTTCTGCCCTGGGACCATGACTTGCTCCGCCTCTATCCGCCTGTGCCCCTCCAGCACTCATTCCTCTTGTCCCATCTGCGGGGATCCCTGCTGCACATGGCCACAGGAGCGTCCACACCACACAGCCTTGCTACTGTGGAGCAGGGAATCCTTATGGTGGGGGAGACAACCCTCACCAAATCAACCTGGATGAATACAGCCTCACACATGAGGAGGACCGGCAGGAGGCAGGCTCTGGACATGGGGATGGTTTCCGCTTGCGCCTAACGTGCTCAGTGGGCAATTGCTGAGGGCTTCCTCAAGAGGAGGCACCTACCAGACTGCTGGGGGTGAGGAGGGGCTTTCTAGGTGAGCAATATTACTAAGGAGATGAGCGAAGAATGTTCTTGGCAGAGACATCAGTACCAAGCTAACGAATCTAAATAAACCTGAAATGAGAGAACCCTAAATTTACAGCCAAACTTTCCTGAGCCAAAGAAGCCAGCTTCCCCAACAGCCCAGTCAACAGGTAGGTCACAAGGGCAGCAAACAGACAGGCTCCCTTCCCCCTGGGACCTGAGCTAGGCTCAGACAACCCCTGAACTCAATCAGGGTTAAGGTACCTGGAGCAAAGCTTGGGTACCTTACCATACCACAAGCTACCCACCCGCTATGAAGAAGGTAACAAAGTTGTCCAGGAGGACCTCGTCGTCCTGGGCTCCCTCTTCAGCTGAAAGGCAAGGACACGCTCAGCCCCACAGCAGCCCTGGCTCCCAGGCCCCTGGCTCATGGGGCACCATTTTCTCTGAAGCCAGAGGCAGAGCCATTGGTGAGGAGCGTTGGATGGTAGGCCAGGAGCACCCCCCCCCCCCACCCTGCCCACTGGGCCCTGCTCCTGGGTACCCTAGCCCGCACCTTTGAGAATCTGCGTGAGGATGTCAGCAGGCACGTTCTCACCCCTCTTCAGGGCCTCCCGGCGGCGCTGCACCCAATCCTTCCCCACCTGGCGCAGCAAACGGATGCTCTCTCGGATTTCCCGAAGCTGCTTTCTCTTCCCTGGCATGAACTGAAGGAGAGCCCCAGCTCAAGGAGGCCCTTAAGGTCTGCAGTTCCCTCCCCAGGCCCCACCCGGAAATCCGTACAGCAGCGTGCCGGGGAGAACGTGAGAAGATTCTAGAAAAGATCAAGCAGCAAGGCAGACCAGAACAAGATGACAGTGTCCAAGCATGAGCTTCCCCCTCCTGCACCAAATCCCTAGAAATGGTGGGAAGAGAGGCCCTTCTTCCTCCATGCAGCGCTGGGAAGAAAGGGCCCCTGGAGGAAGGGGGCAGTCAGGGCTGCACTGGGAAGAAGTCGGGGCCAGAGGAAAGTGAAGTAGAATCAATGGCTGAAAAGATGGGGCGGCGTTGGGGGCTGCAAGCTCAGAGACTGAAGGCCCCCAGGAACAGAAGGGAGCCCGGAGATTGGCTCAGGAATCACCTTTCCCCTTTCTTCTTCTTCATGTCTGGACTAAGGAAGTGATAGCTGGAGCTACAACAGCCATCTTATGACAATGAGGTGAGGTGCTGAGGGCAGTGGAACACAAAGAGGAGACTCCAGGAACATCGGACATGGTGAAGTCATCATAGCACCCTAGAATCCTGCTTTGGGGATTGTTCAACACAAGACAAAAATTAACTCCTGACTTACATTAAGCCACTTTGATTTTGTCCTTCTACTTTTAGGTAAAGCATGCAAATCTGGATTCGGAAGTCATTTTGGACACACTGGCACACAAAGCCCATTCTGAAAAAAGTCACTGAAGGAGGCGCGTCAGCACACGCAGACACACAGCTACGATGTGGTCGCCCGGGAAGAGTAGGCAGTACCTTCGCCAGGGTGTTACGGGACGCACTGATACCCTCCAGCATGACCTTCACTGCCTGGGACAGGGGTTTCTGGGCACCCAGGAGCATGCTGGTCTCCATGCCAAAAGCTGCCTGTGGGGAGAGAAAGCTGAAGTCAAACCTGGAGACACAGGGCACAGCCACAGACACTGGCACATGCAGCTGGAGACCTGGGCCTTTGCTGTGTCACACACACCTGACAGTGACCCAGGAAGAGTCGGACCCCATGGGAAGTCCTGAAGATCAAGGGGACAGCTTTCACCTCTGCCCTGGCCCACTGCTTTTTCTCCCTGAGCTGCAGCCTTTCCGGGAGGCACACACCCACACCGCAGTGCACTGTTCACACCCACCAGCCGTGCCCTGAGACAAGTGGCTCCACGCTGAGGACCAAGTCTACTATGACCAGCCATACCCCACTGGGGTACAGAGGATGACAGAGATAGACAGGCCTCAAAGAATGTCCACCTTTGCCTTGACCAGCTGAAGCCAGTCCTCATACTTCCATGAGATGGAGTCATGACCCCAATCTCATAATAAGTTACTTTGAATAACCAAGGAGATAAAACGTATGAAAACTATGCAGAGCATAGGAGTACAGTTGAGTTGCAGAAGGAAGAGAGAAGGGGACCCTCAAGCCCTGTGCCCCAGCCTTTCCTCCCGCCAGCCAGCATCACCCATTACCTTGGCCAGAATGTCGATGGTGGCACAGGTCAGCATGTCCTGCATGGACACTGGTGTCTGCCCATCAGCTTTGGCCTCTAGAATTTCCACCAGCTGCTCTGCCTTCTCATTGAACGTCTCCATCAGGCTAACCAAGGAGCTGGGGAAGCAGTATAGGAGTCCCCTGGCTGGCCACCCTGGCCCTGCCAGCCTCCCAGACTAACCCCAGGCTGAGACTGGGGTTAGAGCAGCTGAACCCAGCCCTGCATGGACACTGTCCCCCTGCCCCATCTTGATGGTCTCATAGGTCCTCTGCCAATGTGATGCCCCACTCTGACTTCAAAGGAATGTGACAGTGCTGAAATTCTGGGGTCCCCTATAGTCCTAGACACAGCTGCCTGACTCCCCTTCTGCCCCTCTGTTTGCACTGTCTGTCCCCCTTACTTGTCTGTGCCAGGACACCATTTACAGTCTTTGTTTTCCCATTTCACTCCTGTCCCTGAGCAGCCACAGAACCTAAGTCTACGTGGAAATGAGACCCCAGATGCCATCTGCAACTCAGTTCCCAAAGCCACTGCATTGTCTGTCCTGGCATATCCCCTAGGCACAGAGTTCAGAAGGGTGTATGGAAGGATACCCCCCAAACTCAAAAGCAGCAACACGGAGGCAAGAAGGGAGGAGAACGGCACGTTTTCCATTACACACTTCTTACCAAGAGAAAATGATGCTTATAATTAAAAGTGTACATGGGTAATTTTGTCCTGTTCTTTTAAGATTTTATGTACGTTTACGTGTATGAGGGTTTTACCATGTATGTAAGTGTGCCACACACATGCCAAGTGCCAGTAGAGGCCAGAGAGGGCATCGGACCCCCTGGAAACTGGAGTTAGACAGCTGCCAGCCATCGTGTGAGTGCTGGTACTTGAGTGCACACGTGCACATGGATGATGCACTTGTGGAGTACCCAGGCCCTCTGCAAGAGCAGCAAGTGCTCTTAACCACTGAGCTGTCACTCCAGCTCCCTCTTTGTCCTGCATCCTTAATCTTGAAATTTATCTGGAAATTTGGAATTATTTCCAAATAGAAAGCTTTTTAAACATTAGCAAGGAAGTAAGAAAGAGAAACAAACGAACAAACAAAAACAGCGTTTTTTCAATTAGGAAAGAAACTGCTCTGGGGCCTCATCTGCTTGCTGTGACTCTCCCCTGGCTGCTGCCTGCTGAGCATCTTATCCTACAGTCAGCCTTCCTTGGAAGCCTCTCAGCACCCTTCCTTGACAGTCTCAAAATCCTGGAAGCAACTGTTGCTCTTAGGTTAAAAAAATCCACCCCTAAGGAAGGGAGGGGGCAGACTCTGCCCCCTGCTGACTTCTGCCTGCAACAGCACCCACCTGCAAAGAACAACAGTCCAACCCACTGTTGGTCCAAGTCCCTCCAAGGTCTTCCCTCCCATCGGCACCTGGATACCCGCCCAGCTTCCAGATGGTCCTCAGGACAGTCTCTCTCAAGCATCAGTACATGCTCCTAATGCCTTGATTTCTCTTCACCTGCTCACACGGTCTGCAGGGATTCACTGAGTGGCTGTCCTTTTTTTAGCAATCACAGTCTGGTGAACTATGTGGGCAGTGTGTGGCTGGCCAACACTGACTTTCTGGCCACCACTGTAAGCAGAACAAGTTGCTGCAGTACAGTCTCTGCCCTGTGATCTTTCGTTTTAAGCATATATTTATTAATTTACTGTGTGTGTGTGTGTGTGTGTGTGTGTGTGTGTGTGTGTGTGTGTACAGCATACATGTACATGGGTGCATATGTGGAGGTGAGAGGATAACCTGTGGGAACTGGTTCTCTCCTTCCACCAGGTGGATCCCAGGAATCAGACTCAAGTTGCCAGGCTTGGCAGGCAAGTGCCTTTATTCACTGAGCCATCTTGCTGGCCCCAACACTCTAGTCTTTTCTGGGGGAAAAAACAAATAAACAAAAACTAGACCAAGCTCTTCTAGTAAAAGTAAAATCTAGGAAGTAGAAAGTGTAAGCGTACTCTCACAGTTTTGTTTAAAGCATGTGGTGACATTCTGGGGGGGGGGGTGGGGTGGGTAACAGGGGAGACTGAGCCGCCGGCGGTTCCTAGAGTTCCTTTATTGGTGAGTTAGGACTTACTCAGGTCTCTCAATGCTTGTACAGTCCACAGTCTCTTCCCTGGAGCTCGATAACACAGGTGTTTACACAGAAACGGTCCTCTCTAAAGAAGCACCTTAACTTGTGGCCAGAGCTCCCAGAAATGCAAATGAACATCCTGCCAACAAACCGCCACCTGAGAGGGCCAAGATGGCATCCTTGGTGCTGTGTGTCTCAGAACAGTGGACCTTTTTGTTCAGGGGGTGGGGGTTAAGCATAGTATATGTGCACACGCATATGGGTGTGTGGGTGTGCCCATGCACATATGTGTGAGTGTGTGAAGTCCTGAGGTTGGCATGGGTGTGGATGCAGGGTCTCTCACTGAATCCAGAGCTCATTGTTTGAACCAGCTAGCTAGATTGCTCTGTGGACTTCTGGCCACTATCCCCAGGTACTGAGATTACACCGACCCAGATTGGGGGGCCTAAATTCTGTTTGTGCTCTCATGAAAAGAACTTGACCTGCTAAGCCATTCTCTAGCCCCTCAAGGTATTTTAAGTGCCTTGGAAAGCACAGAATGAAAGGAAGTAGTAGTCAGACGTGGGGGCCTCTTTGCTGCAAGGAGTCATGAAGACTGTCCCGCAGCTTTATTTCTTCTTTTAACATTTATTGTGGAAGAAACAACTTGCAGGAAGTGGTTCTCTCCTTCTAACAAATGGGTCTAGGAATTGAACTTAAGCATGGTGGCAAGCATCTCTACTGGCTGAGCCATCCCACTGGTCCAATCCTGATGTCATGACCCTGTGGTTAGAACCATCTGGTTGGAATCAATGTTCCCCTCACAACTGGGGGCTGGGACCACAACACTCAGCTGGCTTGTGTAACCTGCTCTCACTCTCCACTGTTATTCCTTTCCATCCTTACTTTGGCACCTTTCCAGTAAGGTCCAGACTCTGCCAATTCCTCAGATCTCTCATGGACATTCTTGGAAGCTTGTAGGGTACCTTGAGCTGTATAGGCACACAAGCTATGGACAGGGGTTTCTCCTATTTCTGGGACTCATGATCTCATGAGAGCAATGGGTGGAAGAAACAGTATTGCTTGGGTGTGGCAGGAGCCATGGTATGGGTAAGAGCTCACTCAGCCCTGGGGAGGAGGGATACCTCAGCTGGGTATCAAAACAGGCAATAGGAATCCTCTAGGGGAAGCACAGTGAGATGGTGTAAACAAGAACACAGTAGCTCCAGGATAGGGTGGGAGCAAAAAGCTAGCAAGGCAGGTGTGAACTAGGGGTGAAGGGCTGACCTCCATCTTTCAGTTGACAGTGAATCACTAAAGGCTACCAAGCAGTGGAGGTTGGGGTAGGTCTGAGTTTTATTGACATCTGTCCCTGGCAGTAAGGGGGATGCATTGAAGGAAGAAGATGGGAGACAGGGAGGTTATAGGAGAGGCTTGGATGGCTCAGGAGGGAATGTTTACACAGAGCCCACAAATTATTCACTCAAGACTCTAGAATCTAGAGTGACCCCTTGACTCTAAGCCCTAAACAAAGCTAACAGGGCCATCTATAGGGCAGACCATCAGCATGTACCTTGGACGTGATTCTTGGAGGAGGGTGGAACATCACTGTTTCTACAAGACAGACCCAAGCCTCATCATGAGGAGATCACAAACAATCCCAGGCTGAAGGACAGTGTGCCCAGCTGGCACTCAGGAGGCATCTGTGAGTTTGAGGCCATCCTGGTCTATATAATGGGTTCCAAAACAGTCAGAGCTACATAGTGAGACCCTATCTCAGAAAAACAAAACAAAACAAACAAAACCAGGCTAGAGAGATGGCTCAGAGGTTAAGAGTACCAACTTCTCTTCTAGAGGTCCTAAGTTCAATTCCCAGCAACCACATGGTGGCTCACAACCATCTGTAATGAGATCTGGTACCCTCTTCTGTATACATAATAAATAAAAAAGTAAAAATAAAAAAATAAAAAATAAAAATAAAAACCCCCAGGAAATGACATAAACCTACAAACACACATAAAATGAATGACTAGCATATAGATGGATAGATGTATCCTATAGGCAACTATCTGTAGGTAATGATTCATATATGTATATATAAAAATACAGTTTGTTTGTCTGAGACAGAGTCTCAATATGGAGCCCAGGCTAACCTAGAACTTGTAGTCTTCCTGTCTCAGTCTCCTAGGTGCTGGAGTTACAGGCATGCACCACCACACCCAGCACATAAACATGTATACACACAGACAGAGAACAAAATTACCTATCAAATCGTGGTTCTAACAACAAGTCAATATGAGTAAAAGATGTTTTTCTATAAATTTGAAATATATCAAAGTAAAACATTACCTCTCTCAGAATGTTAGACACACACTCAGCATGCTACCCCATGACTACAAATGGTATTTATGCCCAAGGGAAACAAAGGCGTGTCTCCACACAGAAACCTGTGTCCATGTGTCCTGGTGCCACTGTTCATGAAAGCTCTACAGTGGAAGCAAGCCAATGCCTACTAACAGGATAAACGTACAGCAGCTATGTGGGGGGCATGACTTAACAGTAAAAAGGAAGTAAACATCAGTACAGGTTACCAGCATCATTCTCAGTGAGGAGCCAGACATAAGGACCACACACTGTGTGGATTCATGTGTGTGAAACGTCGAGAATCCAGACACAGTGGTGACAGGAATTAAGGGTTATGGTGCTGCAAATCTCTGAAGACTAAAAATTGTTGAATGATACATTTCAGATGAGTAAAGTATATGGAATGTGATAGAATGAATAAAAGAGTTACTTTGAAAAAAAAAAGACCATCAAGAATCTTATTTTAAAAATGAATAAAGCCAGGCTGTGGTGGCGCACACCTTTAATCCCAGCATTCCAGAGGCAGAGCCAGGCGGATCTCTATAAGTTCGAGGCCAGCCTAGGCTACAGAGTGAGTTCCAGGAAAGGCGCAAAGCTACACAGAGAAACCCTGTCTTGAAAAACAAAAACAAAAACAAAAAAATGAATAAAAGAAACTCAGAGTCTGAGTGGGATGGTTTTGGATAGCAGGAACTCCACCCTTGTCCCCACCTCTGGCTACTGGGGTCATGCAGCCCTTGTTCCCAAGCCAATCATATGGGGACCTCTCAGCTCTCCCTTTTGATCTTTTATGTCCCCAAATATCTCTTCAGCTGGGTGAAGCCCCTGAATGAAGCCTCCCCACCAAAGAGCCCTCTCCAGTCAGCACTACCCCTGGCCAAGCAGGGCCCATCCCATCCCGGCACGCTCACCTGCGACTGAAGGCCAAGTCCATGACTCTTCTCTGCTTGTACCAGCGCCCATAGTCACATTCAGACACCAAGCCCTGGCCAAACAGTCTGCAAAAGACAGAAATTGGGTGCCAGAAGGAAGGTGGGGAGCAGGAGGGACTGCTCAGTGGGCATGGGGTCACCTGTGGGGTGATGGCTGCCTCACATAGTGAATGTAGCCAGTTCATAGGTGTCAATGTGGGTGAGATGGTCCATTTAGCACAATAAAAAGGAAGTGTGATGTGTGTTTCAAAACACCATGTGCATCCTACAAACTTGCCATTTTTATATATCAATATAAATAAATAAGCAGGGTGGCCCTGTGTCCCAGCATCAACAAACTCCCGTGTCCCTATCTGCTCCCAGAGGGGGCAGAGACATCAAATACCAATGACAAGGGCAGGGGCCACCATGCACAGGGTAGCCATCATGTGTACAGCTCCTAGTGGAGCCCTCCTCCCTGGAGTCCTTACCTCTCCCCAAACACAGTCTGAATCGCACGGTACATCTTGGAGTCCTTGTTGTACTTGGTGGACATCAGGAACTTCTAAATATCCCCCCAGAACAACACAATCCATGAGAGGTTGCCCTCAGCAGCATGCTGACACCAGCCAAGCCCCAACCCCAAAGGAAATACAACATATACATGACCAAGTGGACTGTCAGTCACATACCAGGAAGCCTGTCTTCAAGCAAGAGCAGTTGTGGAGGGATATAGAAAGGGGTCCAGAGATGCTCGGACTTGTCCTGTGAGCACACAGCTGGAGTGGGCATGGGACCCTACACCATGCCTTCCAAAGCAGTATGAAAGAGGCCCAGACTGTTGTGAAGCCTTTGAGACACAGGAGAGACCCTCAGGATATGTTCTCTGTCATCAGCCCCAAGCCAGCCTCGAGGAAGAAGGACTTTCTGGAGGGGCCAACTTGCCTCTCAAGAGCTATGTGACATCAATGTGATGTTACCCCACAGCCTCTGAGGTAGTGGAGCCAAGTAGAAAATGGCTTGGGTTGGGCTCAGCAACCTGCTCTATATTTGCTAATGCCACCACCCTGGATGAGTTTGTCCCTGTTGGAGGATGGTGGTGAAAGGTGCCTGCCTGGTCCAGGCTGTAGTGAGGAGTAAGTTAGCTCTGCAGCAAAAGAGCTGAAAACGGTGCCTGGCACACAGTAAGCATTCAATAAATGCCAAGGACACAGCAACATCCTGCAGTTCACTTCCTGCCCCATCAACCCTCAGATGCACAAGCTGTTTTATGCTCATCTTATACACAGATGGAAAAAGCGGAGATTTGGAGGGAGCTGGGATGCTGCTGAGTTCGTGGGATGCTGCTGAGTTCGTGGAATGCTGGCCTAGTGAGCACAAAGCCTGGGCCTGCACTGCAGAAAATGGATGTGGTGCTGGACACCTGTAATGCCAGCACATGGAAATGGAGGCAGCATGGTCAGCAGCTCAAGGTCATCCTTGGCTACATAGTGAGTTTGAGGCCAGCCAGGGCTATGTTAGACGCTGTGTCAAAAAAACAAAACAAAAGCTGAAGGAAGGTAATGTTTATGGTGGACACAGGATTTGAACCAGACAATCTGCAGCCAGGTGAAAGAAGAGAACTCCGGGTTCTAAGACACATTCCAACTACGATGTGTGAAGTGGGGTGGGCAGTGGAGTCCACAGGGCCCAGTCAGAGACTAAGAAGCTGTGGGAAGGAGTTGGGAATTTCTCTATCATAACCGGGGCTATTAGCTTCTGTGGGCTCTGCCCTGGGGACTCACACCAAGCTTTCAGCTGACAAGAGCCCCATAGGTGGCTGATTTTTGCACCATGAGAGAGGTCAGAGTCTCTCGCCCAACCCAGAGACCTCAGCCTCACCCTCACACACTTCAATTTATAAATCAGGCTCTGTCATCACCCTGCCCACCCAAGACCATGACAGCAAATGCCACCTTCCTACTCCTCTCAAAGGTCCCCCACATCCGTGAGCCCCTCCTCAACTTAACTAGCGTCCCCACTACTGAGGTGCCACCATCAGGATCTCCCAAGGCCTGCTATCCCAGAGGCTGAGGATCCATGGTTGACCACTGAGCTGAGCTTTGGGGGTGAGAGAGATACACATGGAACCCCACACCTTACCTCTTCCTCTGGTCACCTCTACTAATGTCACAACGGAGGCAGTAACAGCTAGGGACTTGCTCTCCTGATGTAAATAACCAGAAAACTGGGCAAAAGACAATGTATAAAGTGTGTGTTTTCAGATGCTCGGACAAGCCATGTGGGATCGTGGACCAAAAGGACAGAAAAGCAAGGCAAGGAAGGGCATGGTGACCGAGGGCGTCCTAGCTCTCCACCCAGTCAATTCCAGGACAAAGACACTAAAGTAGACCCAGATAGAGCATGGCAGCTATGCTGAACAGCACAGTCAGAGGTCAGGCTCCAGGCAGGCCACAGGAGGCTGGCAGTTTTAGGCCAGCATTCTAGAGGAGAGCTGTGTGTAGAGAGAGCTCCTGACAGCCGCCTGCTGCCTCATGAGCACGCTGTGTGCACACACAGTGACACTGTAAAACCTGAGATGACAGAATGAATGGGCAGTCTTCGGCTTTGAGGGTCTTGGGGCTCACACACACCACAGCCTTTGGCTTTGAGGGTCTTGGGGTTCACACACACCACAGCCTTTGGCTTTGAGGGTCTTGGGGTTCACACACACCACAGCCTTTGGCTTTGAGGGTCTTGGGGCTCACACACACCACAGCCTTCTTCGGCTTTGAGGGTCTTGGGGCTCACACACACCACAGCCTTTGGCTTTGAGGGTCTTGGGGCTCACACACACCACAGCCTTTGGCTTTGAGGGTCTTGGGGCTCACACACACCACAGCCTTTGGCTTTGAGGGTCTTGGGGCTCACACACACACCACAGCCTTTGGCTTTGAGGGTCTTGGGGCTCACACACACACCACAGCCTTTGGCTTTGAGGGTCTTGGGGCTCACACACACCACAGCCTTTGGCTTTGAGGGTCTTGGGGCTCACACACACACCACAGCCTTTGGCTTTGAGGGTCTTGGGGCTCACACACACACCACAGCCTTTGGCTTTGAGGGTCTTGGGGCTCACACACACACCACAGCCTTTGGCTTTGAGGGTCTTGGGGCTCACACACATCACAGGTATTTGAAGTTGCCCTGGCCCAGTGGACACCAACCTCAGAAAGAAAGCCTTCAGGAGAGGCCACAGGATGGCTATTCCCTCACAGAGGGGCTGGCCCAGCCCCGAGAGTCAGGTCTCTTCTAGCCTACACTACAGACTTTCACTCAGGCTGGAAAGGACCAGGCTTATCTGCAAGGAAGTCACTTGTCAAGCTGAAGTCTGACATCCTTTAAAGAAGTGAAACAATGACCAAAACATTTTTAAAAAAATTTTTTGAGACAGGGTCTCACTCTGTAGTTCTGGCTGGGTTGGTACTCACTATGTAGGCCAGGCTGGCCTTGAACTCATACAGATCCCCCTGCCTCTGTCTCCAGGGTGCTGGGATTAGAGGAGTGCACCACCACACCAGACAAATTCATATTTTAAGTGATTTTTAGCTTTGTTCTTCATGCTATGGTTGTCCAATCTGTCTCCTGATGTGTCCATGAAGTTCTAGTTTAGGCCTGAGAGTTGAGCTCAGTGGTGGCATCCTTGTAAGATCCGGGCCTTGGGCTTTATTTCTAGCATTACAAAGCAATACAAAACAAAACCCACTAACAATGGGCTGGAGAGATGGCTCAAAGGTTAAAAGCACTTACTGTTCTCACAAACAACCTGAGTTCAATTCCCAACACCTGAGTCGTGTGGCTCACAACTGCCTGTAACTCCAGCTCCAGGAGATACAAGCCCCCTCTTCTGGATCCTGTAGGCATTTGCAATCACATGTGCATACCCATACAACAGATGTACAAATATACACATAATTACAAAATAAATCTTACACACACACACACACACACACACACACACACACACACATCCTGAATTGTACTCTGTCTCTCTCAGGGTTACCACAGCCACACTACATGCAGAGAGCCACACCCACAAGTCCACTATGGGAACAGCACCATCTATTGAGATGTTGCTGTGTGCCATGGACTAGAGGGCTCACACACATCAATTCAGCCCCATTCCTACGCCACCTGTGGGAGGCCATCATCCCTACTTTCCAGATGAAGAAGGAAACTGGGACCCAGAAAAATGAAGTCATTTGTCCCAGGTCATATTTGAGTCCATGCCTGTAGGTAGTACGTGCCTATTCCTGATACCACCATGGCCCACATTCCTCTATCAGTGGGGTACTTAAGCCACACCACCAGGAAATTTAAACATATCATGGTGGTCAAAGCACACAGAAAAGCCTGTAATACATCAGGGCTTCGAGAAGATTCAAAGGAGGTTGACAAGAAGGGCAGTATTAGTCCCTGGGGCCCAGTGTCACCTGCACACTAGGGGAGGGGAAGGACACCACAAAGGAGTCATCTCCTACCTTGACTGATTCAGGACTCGTGACGATGACTGAGGTTTTGTGGAAGACATTGACTCTCACAACAGGACCATACTTCTTAGCCCTGGGAATCAAAGTGACTATCAACTCCTCATGCCTGAATACCATCGTCCCCAGCTCAGTGGGTCCCCACTGTCAGGGGGAGCAGAAACACCCCATTCCAAGAGACACTCAGCCCTAGCTGCAAGTTCTTCTGGGGCCCAGGAGGCTTGGCAGGGAGTGTGTCTCTTCTCTGTTAACTCATGGCTAGTCAGGAGTCCCTTAAACTCACTTTCCACTCCATGAAAGAAGAGTTGAAATGCCCTCCTCTGCCCACAAAAGCCTGTGCCAGAAGTAAGCAATATCATGCATTTAGAAGTGTTTTGAGGGGTTGGGGATTTAGCTCAGTGGTAGAGCGCTTGCCTAGCAAGCGCAAGACCCTGGGTTCGGTCATCAGCTCCAGTGCAAAAAAAAAAAAAAAAGTGTTTTGAAAGATAGAAAATAACACCCCAAATAATAATTGTTATCTGTACTCCAAGCCAGTTTGCTGGTGTGGAAATTGAGTCTTAGAGATTCTAACAGCTGTGATAAGTCTCCTCAGCTAGTCAACAAAAAATCTTGGTTTCACATTGTCTTACCTGCCTCTGTGCTCAGGGATGCTGAGGCAGAAGTGCCCTGGGTAAGGTCAGGTGCTGGGAGTGCCCAGCTGGGAAGAACTGACCTGGGGTAGACACTGGGAGTGACCTGGGACAGGGTAGGCAAACTGGAGGTTTCTGTGGTGAGTTAGACAAAGTGGGGTTCCTACTGAGAAACCCAGGGTAAGAACAAGAGACAAGTTGGAACTCACCAATCCAAAAACAGGTCTTGGAGCACACGGCCACAAGCTTCATCCTTTTTCCAAAAGTAGGGGAGATGTCCTAGAAGGAAGCTAAAAGAAAGGCAGACATCAGGCTGGCAGTGGTCCCCTCAAAGGGTGCCCTTCCCCCCAGGACCAGGTGAGGTGGTCTCAGGAACTGAACTGGGGGAGGCATGGAGCTGGCTTGAGGGCAAAGGTGCCGACAGTGCAAAGCCTGGTGCAGTGGGTACCAAAGGCTTCCTTAGAAAGCAATGGTCCTTCTGTCCCTTTTGTCAGAGGCCCAGGGCTGGCAATGCGGAAGGACTCAATGGCCTCTGACACTCATGGATATTTACCATGTGCCAGGCCCCACACTAAGCCTCACCCATGGTTCCTAGCATTACCTAACCAGGTTACACACCACAATAACCATTGTCATCATTATTTATAGGTGGGTAGAGACAGGGGTGGAAGAAATAGCCAGAAAAGGACTCCAGAGGCCAGCCACCCAGCCACCCAGCCACACAGCCACGCAGCCACCCAGCTAGCCACAGAGTAAGAGTGAAAGTAAGATTACAGAAGAAAAGGGAAAAGCCCAGAGGCAAAAGATAAATGAGATAGTTTAAGGAAAACTAACAAGCAACAAGCCAAGCTAAGGCCAGACATTTATAATTAAGAATAAGCAAGCCTCCATGTGTGATTTATTTTGGAGCTGGGTGGTTGGCACCTCAAAAGAGCAAAAAACATCCAACAACATACAGCAGGCACCAGGATGAGCCTCACGGCTTCTCATCAGGGAACAGTATATGTCCTCTTCAGTGTGAGCACCAGATCATAAGCACACCTGCTTGTCACCTTGATGCACACTTCAAGTACACATGCTGTATGATTTTATTCCCCTCTGCTCACGGCAGCCTCTTGAAACTACAGTTGGAGTATTCTAGGTCACAGAACCCAGGACGAGACCAAAAGAAGGTAAATAAGTAATATGCCAGAGAGTGCTCGCTCCAGCAGCGTGTACACTAAAATAAGAAGCCAGAGAACCTGGTGACACAGGAAACAACCAGGCCGGGCTGGACTTGATGGTAGACTGCTTGCCTAACATGCGTAAAGCCCTGGCTTCCACAGAGTTCAGGAATCAGATAAACCAGGTGTGGTGGTGCATAATCTGTAATCTGTAATCCCAGGACTCAGGATGGGGTTGTGACAGCAAGAGGGTCACATGTCAGGCCACCCTCAGCTACATAACATTGAAACTAACCTGGGCTAGAAATTCCAGATGGTGTGGTGATGGATAAACAGAACAGTAAAGCATGTGGGGGATGACATTTAATACAGATAGGGAACAACCCCTTCACAGGGTCACTGAGGGGCTGGGAGATAACTCAGTTGTTAGATTGCCATGCAAGCATGAGGACCTGAGTTTTAATTCTAAACACCAATGTTTAAAAAAAAAAAAAAAAAAAAGGCGAGGCAGAAAACACCCTGTAATGCCTATGCTGAAGATGGAGAGATGGCACTCACTGGCTACCAGTTTAGCCAAATGGTGAGAGACCTTGCTGTGGGCCACAGGAATATATTATAAGAACTCAGCTGGCTATGGCAAAGTCACTACCATAATAAGGGAATTCCTCCAGAGGAAGCCAAATCCCAAGGAGTTTTTGGTGTTACTTGGCTTGTTATATATCAGCTGTCTTCTGTTATGAAAATCATGTGTGCCTTCATAGTTTCCCCAATTGACTTTTCCCTAAGAAGGGCTAACAGTGTAGACTGATCACTCTCTGGACATACACATTCCAGGGATTTGGAGAACAGCCTCAGGAAAGGCTTTCTCTGGAATCAGATATCTCCCTTAGCCACTTTCAAGGACTATAGGAAGCACCGCCCAGGTGGGTCCCCAACTTCTGAGGACTAACACTGACAGCCCACATACAAGTCTCCTGACTTAAGGTAAATTCCACAAGGGATTTTAATGTCCACCTAGGTCAGGTGGACATTAAGTAATAGCTTTACACAATTTAGCTCGGACCCTCCCTTCATATACCGGGACTTCCAGGGCACGGGATGGAAAAGAGAGAAGAGAAAAGAGAATGGAAGAACTAGATGGAGAAGAACTTGAGAGGAACAAACCGAGATGGGGAAGAACTAGATTGAAGGACTAGAAGAGAGAACTAGAGGAATGAGATGGAAGACGAGGAAGAGCCAGATGGGGAAGTACTAGCTGGGTAAGAACAAGATAAAAAGGACCTAGATGAGGCAGAATTGAGACGAGAGAATTAAGATATAACTTAGAGGGAGCAATAGATAAGTATAGAGAGAAATCAGGCAAGAAAGGAGCTAGGCACGAGAACAGAACTGAAGCTGTGTATATAGGATGTTATGACAGAGGAATTAAAGCAAGTGGACTATGGAGCTCAGTGTGCTGAGATTCTATTTCCCGAGAATAGTCCTTGCCATTAGTAGTTAGTTCCCTCTCCTGAGCCCCCGGGATGTATAATATTGAGGCAGGCCCCTCAAATATTATACAAGAAGACCTTGCCTCAAGAAATAAGGTATAAAGTGGCTGAAGAAGACATCTAACATCTCTGGCCTCTACATGCACACACATGAATACAGCACACACATATGACGCACGCTCCCCCACACACAAGAAGGTGGCATGTGAGCTCAGACACAGAAGCTGTGAGAGATTTGGCCACACAGACCTATGGGGAAGAACACCCCCCAGACAATGGCGACAGCAGGTACAACGGCCCTAAGGTAAGTATGTGCTTGGACAGCAAGAAGATGCATATGCTGAGGCAGAGAGCAAGAAGAGACAGTACAAGATGGTGTCACCAAGATGGGAGGGTGGACGCTGGAGGGCGTTGTGGACTTGGACCTTGGTGGGGTGTGGGTCACTGGTAGGCTTTAAGCAAAGCACGGAGAGGGTCTAATGTGGTCCTAAATGGATCCTTTATAGGAAGTGAGGGCAGGTCAAGGCCCAGAACAAGATCAGAGGCACCAGAAACCAGTGGGGTGGAGAGGTAAAGAGCAATAGACCAGGTCAGGGCCAGAGAGAGAGAAAGACAGAGCCAGGGTGCAGAGGTATGGGTCGGTGAGAGGTCCAGGACAGAGGTCTTTGGCCTGAACAGCTAGCTAGCTGAATGGGGGAATCTACCATTTACTTGGGTGATGAGCCATATCTATCGGTTCAGAGCCCTCACACCCACTCTGCACATGTGCCAGGCCTTCTCTGGTTCTGCCTGTAAGAGGAGCAGGCCCTATCAATGGCTCTGCTTCCTCAAACCATGGAACATCTATGCGACATGTGCTCCACACAAGCACCAAGAGTTACAAGGAAAGTTGTACCTCAGTTTCCCAGAGGTTCCTCGCCTTTTTGGATTCATTTCTTTGTCTATGAACATCCCCAACCTGGGGTACCTGACCCCACGAGTTCCTTTCCTTTCCTTTCCTTTCCTTTCCTTTCTTGCCCCAGAACCAACAACTTGAGACAGACAGATGAAGTCAGAAGCATGGGTGTGGACCCCTAGTTTATACCAGCTTACAGAAAAGGCTTACAGCAGTGGTTCTCAATCTATGGGTGGAGACCCCACAGGGGTTACATATCAGATATTTATGTTATGATTCATAACAGCAAAGTTACAAAGTAGAAAGGAAAATAATTTTATGGTTGGGGGTCCCCATGACGTGAGGAACTGTGTTAAAGGATCACAGCATTAGGAAGGTTGAGAACCTCTGCCCTAGAGGGATGGGAAGCAGAGATAGCATCTGGAATGCAGAGAAGACTCCATGCTAAATTCAGGGCTGAGGGTTCACGAGAAGGTGCCATGTTCCAGCTAGTACCCAGGTGAAGCCACAGGGATGCATGGAGACAGAAAAAAAGAGATAGTGACTTAGACTGTTCAGGTGTCACCAGACAGGAAGAAGCAGGGTGGAGTGAGCAGAGATGGTGCCACAGTCTGCAGGGGTAGGGGTCAAGGTCAGGGTTAGGGTAGGCGCCCTGGGCTGGCACTGGCTTCAGCAACATGGGTAGAGAGGCCGGGGTCAATACTAGACAGGAGTTCAGGAGTCAGTGAGACAGAGACCGGAGACCCACAGGCAGGGTCTGCTAAGGGCTTGCTGCAGGGGGACAGAAACTGGGGGCGACAAGAGGGTGGAGAGACAGGCTTTTTCAAGGCAGAGACTGGTGCAGCATGTTACATAAAGATGGGGGAGATACAGAGGAAAACTGTATGGTGTAGGCAGAATGGGGTGCTGCTGGGGGAGGGCCACTGAGCCAGGGGACAGGCTGGCCTTTGTCAAGGCATCGGTGACCTGCAAGAGCAGCTGGAAGGTGCCAGTGGGCCGTGGGGCAGGGGTGGGCAGCAGAGGTCAGGCCAGGCATCCCCCCCCACCCCGCCCCTCCCAAGTTGCTCTATTTGCTGGAGGAAGTAGGAGGCGAGAATAAAAAGTGAGTATGCGATTGGAGGGGGAGGCGTCAGGGCTGAGAGGAGGCAAGGAAGCCGCCTGGAGAGGGGGTGGGTGAATGTACTGGGGCAGGAAGTGTAGGGCAACTGAGGTCACTCCCAGTGAGGGGCCTTGGAGAAAGGTGAGTCCTAGACATCGCATACAACGGGGCTGTATTTCCAGAACCATCTATTCGTCACTCCTAAAACTATGCATCCTGGGAGGAATGTTCTCAGTTTTGAGTCACCTCTGTGAGTCAGGGTCCTTTTTCTCCTCCTGGGCCTGACTGACCCCAAAGTCTACATACACTTGGTCAACTGCAACCTGGGAAGACCAGGCAAAAAGGGGAACTAAAGGCTGTTCCTTCTGGCTCCAGCAGGGGGCGCAAGGAAAAAAAAACAAGCAGTAAGACCTGGAAACAAGCAGGTAAGATTGTAAAGGTGAACCCTGGGACCTCATGGACACAGAAGCCCTGGTGACAGATTACATAGGGAAGCAAAGGGCAGGGCAGGCAGGGCAGGCAGGGCAGGCAGGGCAGTACTTCCCAGCATATCTGCTTTCCCCATAAGAGTGACTGGCGGGGGTGGGGTGGGGGGAGCTAGTGGGGGGAATCCAAGGGTTCTATGGATTTCAGCAGAAAAAGAGCAGTAGCCATCTGGAGGACCCACTGTGAGGCCACTAGAGGGATGTCACCACCATGGTTAAGAGCAGGCTATCTACCACAAATGTGTACAGGCAAGACCCATGTGTGTCTCGTACCAGAGGTACCACATAACAGGACCAAGAGTGACGCTCTCCCATGACTAAGCCCTGTATGTGCTATGTAGAATCGTCCCCATCCTAGACAACTCATGAACCAGCAATTCTGAGTGGGAAGGAAAGCCTAACAATACCTCCACCAGACTATCCAGGAGACAATGTCAAGATATCTACCCGAAAACTAATAAAAACTAGGTTAGAGAGGACCTTTGGTCATCAAGCCCTGTCCACTGCACAGTACCAGGCAAGCAGGGGGCTGATGATGTTTACTGCAGAGACAGAGGAACAGAGATGCAGGAAGTGTTTGTTTATGAAGGATCAGACTGTGGGGTTTCAGGCTTCAGCTAATGTGCAGATCAGTGCAGTGGGATGCTGTACTCAGAGCAGAGAAGGCACATTGGGGGAGGGCCTCCCGCAGAGTAAGGAGGATGGAGGGCAGGGTGGGGGTGCGGCAGCTGCCTCCTGCAGACAAAGGGCTCCTTGCTTGCAAAAGCCCTAGAACACCAAAGGACAGACAGCTTTCCTATCCACCACAGGGTGGCCAGCCGCAGTTTGTGAGTCCCAGCTTTGAATGCCAGGGCCTCTTATTTGTGCCAGAAGACATTCCAGAACTTTCACTTAGTTTAGTTTTATCTCTGACCACCAATCCGGTTTGAATTCAAAATTCTTTGAACTTATACATTGTTCAGTTTGCCTACGAAGGAGCCTACTCTGGATAGAGTTAGCCTCCTCACACTGCTCTGCCCTCAACACACCTGAAGGTCACAGGGAGACTCTGGTGTCAGAGCTGGAGAGAAGGACAACACAGACAGGAGAGAGATACAGAGAGTTTCAGCTTTGTTTGTTTGTTTGTCTTTGTCAACAACACAAGCGAGGGCCATCTGAGAAGAAGGCACCTCAACTGAGAAAATGCCCCCATCACTGTGGCCTGTAGGCATGCTGGTGGGGCATTTTCTTGATTAGTGGTGGATATGGGAGGACCCAGCCCACTGTGGGTGGTGCCACCCCTCCGCAGGTGGTCCTGGGTTGTAAGAAAGCAGGCTGAGTGAGCCATGGAGAGCAAGCCAGTAAGCCGTGATCCTCCACGGTCTCTGCTTCAGTTCCTGCCTCCAGGTGCCTGCTTCCAGGTGCCTGCCTCGATTTCTTCAGTGATGGACTGTAACCTGGAAGGTGAAGTAAACCACTTTCTCCCCAGGTTGCTTTTGGTCTTTTTTTTTTTTTTTTTTTTTAAATTACAGCAACAGAAGCAAACTAAGACAGACACATATCACTCCATAGAGGACCCTGGAAATCATTGTGCTAAATGAAAGAAGGCAGACATCCACAAAAGGTTCCAGATTGTCCGACTCCATTCACAGGAAGTGTCTAGTACAAGCCATCCATGGAGACAGACGCAGACCAATGCTAAGGATGCTGGGGCAGGCAGACAGGGTATGCCAGACAATGGATACAGGATTTCTTCTTGGATGATAGAAACGTTCTAGAATTACTGATGATGGTTATGCAACTCTGTGGCTCGGCTAAACACTTTCAAAGGGGAGATTTTAAAATATGCACATTATATCATGTTTGGGTTTTTTTGTTTGTTTGGGTTTTTTTCCTTTGTTTTTGTTTTTTGTTTGTTTTTAGAGAGAAGGGCTAGAGTTCACTTCTGCCTTCTCTGGACACCAGCCCAACCAGTTCTGAAAGACCCAAAGCTCCTGAGTTTAGGAGAAGAGATTGTCAGAACAGCAGAAGCGTGTTCATTCCTGAGCTGTGGATAGATGGTTTGGAAACAGAACAGTCGTGTGTAACAGAACCTGGAGATTCCACCATCCAATTTGCAGTCATGTGCATGTGCCAGATGCTGCTGGAAGAGACGTTCAGGGTACCACAGTGAATGAGACAGACACTTAACAAGAGGTGGCACAGTGACTTAAGGATCTATGAGATGACTATAATACATTCAGGGGTTCAACAGAAGGGCCCCCTCCCTAAGGGGTTAGCACCCTAGTCAAGCCGTGTTGGCCAGGGGAAGGCCTATTTAGGTGGAGTGGAAGGCATAAATGCTAAGCAAGGGATAGGGGTCCCAGGGAGACCCCCCTCAAGGTTAGAAGGAGGACACAGGGTGGGCAGAGAGCCAGGGGAGAGAAAAGTTGTCTCCCTATGTCACCAGCCACAGGGGGTCACTCTTGAGTTCAGAAGCAGGAATTCAGGCTGCCATGCTGGAGATGATACCTTCCAGAATGTTCATGTCCAGAGGTCTTAAAAAGTGTGTCTAATACCACTGTTTGTTTATTCATTCAACAAATATTTATTGAGCAAGTGCAACATGGCAGGCACTGGGGATACACAAGCAAACACAGCATCTCTGCCCTCCTGGGGCTCACATTCTGGGATGGGGACAGACAGTCAACAGGTAGGAAGAAGGTGACTGGGGGGGGGGGGGAGTCATGGCCCTATAAGTCACCCAGGGCTGGGCAGACTTCACATAGAGTGATTGGAGACAGTCTGTTTGATGTGAGACCAAGAAGATACACCCCACAGGCCTGAGAAAGAGAACAGAAAGATCCAATGGAGAGATGTGGGGGACAGGCAGGCTGGGGGCAAAAGGGCAAGAGGGGATAGGTACTGAGTGGGACTGTGAGCTCAGCAGGGGCCTTGCTAGCTATACAGTCTGCTTCATGTGGGAACTGAATTTCTCAGTAGTAAGGTGATGGGACGCCCTTGGGACACTGTCATAACACATTGACTCTAAGCTTCAGAAAGCTTTTGCCTGGCATGGTGGCACATGCCTTTAATCCCAGCACTCGGAAAGCAGAGGCAAATGGATCTCTGAGTTTGAGGCCAGCCTGGTCTACAGAGTCCCAGGACAGCCAGGGCCATGAAGAGAGACCTTGTCTCAAGAAAGAAAAGAAAGGTTAGCCTTTAATGGGGGCCGTTGGTAAACTGGGTGAGGGCCAAGAATGGAATGGAAATACTGAGGACTAATGGAATGTCCCAGGACAGAAACAAAGACACAGGGAAATGTGACGAAAGTACAGTCCAAGTCCCAAAGTTAGCAGTACCCACTTTGAAAGCAGGCTGACCTGGGTTTAAATCTAGGCTTACCAACTGTGTGACCTTGGGCAGGTGACTTCGCCTCTGCGCGCCTCAGTCTCCAGGTCTGAACGATGGGGTAACAGCAGCGCCTACCTGACAGGACTGTCGCTGCCGTCACATTTATGCGGCCCAGCCAAGCGCGGTGGGCGCCCAGCTGCTGCTGCGGCTGTGAGTAATTTGTTACTAAGAATAGTTAGCGCCCCTCTCTGGGCCTGCGTCTCCGAGCTGGCCGCGCGTACAAGGCGAGGCTGGACCCCCGGCCCGTCCGCGGGCTCGAACTCGGTCCTAGATCCCCCCGGATCGAGCTCCCCAGCCAGGCCCCCACCCCCACCCCCCGCTCACCTGGGCCGCGGCGGCCCGGGGATGTGCTCATAGCGGCTGCGAGCGCGATGCACGAAGGTGCAGCAGAGGCCGAAGGCGAGCAGGACGGCGCTAGCGAGCAGCAGCAGCCCCGGGCTCATGGCTCCGGGCCCGGACGGGGTTGGCGCCGGGTGCCGAGGGGGCCGGAGGCCGCGACCGACTCGCTGTCAGCGCCGAGCGCCACCTCGGCCCCAGGCCCCGCGCTCGCCAGCACCGCCCCCGCCGCTCGGCTCCGCCCCCGCCGGCTCGACCCCGCCCCGGGCACGAGGACCCGCCAACCACGTCTCCGCCTCCGGCTCCAACTCGCAGGACCCGCCCCCGCACGGCCACGCCCTCTTCCAGGCCCGGCCCCAGCTGCCACGCCGTTCCCGCCCAGAGCAGGAAGTATTCACCAATCACAACCTCGCATTCGTCTCAGACTTCAAGGCCCCGCCCCTTATCGCCGCCCTTGGGCTTAGGCTCCGCCCTGAAGCTGGCCCCGCCCAGAACGCGTTGTCCTAGCAACCTCGCTTCCGGGGCGCACGCTGCCCGGGCGGCGGCGCAAATCCAGCCCGCTGACTCCGCCCCTTTGGCACTTCCAAATGCCTCTCCGCGTGCGTTCCAGGCCTCTTCTTTTCTCGCGCAAACCTTCTGAGAACCCTGCCTCAGCCGTCCAATTACTGTCTTACGCTGACTGTTCCCAAACCTCTCCTTGGAACCGCAGCGCAACAAAAGTTGGTCATCCCAAATGTCCTTGCCCTGCGCCTCCACTGCGGGCTGGTGCAGGCAGTGCGTCCGCGTCCGCCCAGAGACGGGATACAAGAGTCCCCAGACTCGGAGAAACCCTGATCCTGACTTCGGGTCATGGTCCACAGAGTATGCTGCTGTGTGCTCCGCCTTTTCATCAGGTGTGAGCTCTGAGCGCGCCACAGGCGTCTCACTTCCAAGTTTCAATTCCCGAGGGTGGGAGCAAGGGGTTCTCAGTGTGGCCTGCATGGGATGGGAGATCCGGATGTGTACTCTCCTAGACCAGATAAAGAGCCTAGGGGCTAGGGAATGAGGATCTGAAGACCGCAGAAGAAGTTGGATTTCTGGCGACCCCACCTTGGGTAGGTCCTGGAGGGGTTTGAAGACTGGAAAACTGGAGAACTGTGTACCCACGTTTCCAGGTATAACAGGGCCAGGCCCCAGGAGGGACATGGTAGAGGTGGGTGAGCTGCAGGGTGGCAGAGCTCTCGGAGCTGTGCTCAGTACTGAAGAGGCTTGATTTCGGCCTGGAGAGGCACCGCAGCCTGAGCTGCAAGCCAAACCTCCAAACCGGGACTGGCCTGAGTGGCACTAGGGGACGTTGCTTGCCATTGCGCCCTCGTGTGGTAACGAGATGCAGTCGCAGGTGCGCAAGCGAGACCTCGCATGGCCCCTTCTTGGGGCAGAGGAAGGTCACCCAATCCGGCTTAGGCATTTGTGAAAGCTCCTGGAGGCTTTGAGAAGGGTGAGTTGAAGAAACTAGACAGAAAAAGAAAGGTGTGGGGCACAGTGGTACACACAGGAGGAAGGATCAAAAGTTCTAGGCTAGGTGGGTGCGGTGACACACACCTTGAATCTTGAAGGGGGAGGTAACATTCTCTGACGCATCAGGCAACACTTGGGACTTCCGGCGGCTCAGCAGGGCCAGCTCACCCCACCAATTTTCTTCCTGTTCCTGGCTAGGATGTTAGTAGTGACCCTGACCCAGGCCCCACGTCCACTCTGTTCCTATGTCTCCATTCCCATCTGATGCTCCTAGCTCTCTGTAATTGGTTGGGGACTGCTCACCAGGGCCCTAGGTCCCAGGGCTGACTGACTGCCCTTTCACTGAGCAGGTGGCCAATGGCCAGCAGAGCATACTGCCTGCCACCTGGCTCTTCCCTGAGATCTACACTAATCCACAATAGGGTAGCCACAGGCCACATGAGACCATCAATTGAAAGAGACGTAGTCCAACTTGGGATATGCATGTGTGTAAAATACATACAAGATTTCAGAAATGTAGTAGCCAGAAACTCTGTGTGTGTGTGTGACAGAAAAGGGCATCAGGTGTCCTCAGTCACTCATCACCTATTCCCTCCTTTGAGACAATCTCTCCATGAAACTGGGTCTCACATTTTCTCAGCTAGGCTAGAAGCCAGTGTTGGGGAATATTACTGTAACTATGTGAAGATGCATTGCATTTGTTTATGTAGCAGAATATTTGTTTAACTCTGTAAAGATGTGTTACATTTGTTTGTGCTGCATTTATTTACTAATATAAAGATGTGTTGCTTTGCCTGCCTAAGACACCTGGTTGGTCTAATAAAAATCCAAACAGCCAAGAGGGATAGGCGGCGTGGGTGAGCAGAGGGAATAAGTAGGAGGAGGAATCTAGGGGAGCATGAGAGAAGAGAGGAGGGAGAAAGAGAAGGAGAAGCCCAGGGCCAGCCAGGCAGCAGCCAGCCAGCCAAAGAGTAGGACATACAGAATGAAAGAAAGGTAAAAAGCCCCAAAGCAAAATACAGATGAAGACAAACAGGTTAAATTAAGTTATAAGAGCTAGCAAGAAACAAGCCTAAGCTAAGGCTGAACATTCATAACTAATAATAAGTCTCTGTGTTATGATTTGGGAGCTTGTTGGGGGTCTAAAAGAAAGCCTGCTACAAGTCAGCAATTACCAGCAAGCCTGTCTCTATTCCCCCTTGGAGCTGGGTCACAGGCATGAACAGGATGCCTGGGGTGTCTCTGCTCCCCCTTGGAGCTGGGTCACAGGCGTGAACAGGATGCCTGGCATGTTGGGTGGGTGCTAGGATCTAAACCATAGTCCCTGTGCAGTAAGAACTCTTAACTGCTGAGTCTCCTCTCCTGCCGGGCAGAAGTTGGTTTTAAGTCACTGATACTTTAGTGTGTGTGTAGTGGAGGTGCCCACATATTTGGAGATCAAGAAGACAGCCTTAGGTATCCATTCTCAGCTACATCTTATTTTCTGAGGCAAGGTCTCTTGTTGGCCTGAAACTTTATCAAGTAGCCTAGGCTAGCTGGCCAGTCTCCAATTCCCATCTCACTCACCATTGCTAAGCCCTCTAGAAGATATGATTAAGCCATTAGTATTTAATCATGTGTTTGTGCAGGAGTTTCCATGTATATTTACATGGGTTCTGGGGAATCAAACTCAGGTCCTCCTGTTTATGAGACAAACACTTTATCAACAGAGCCTTCTCTCCATCCCTGGTGTTTTATATTGGCTACCTGTTAAAATATTTTGAATATGTTGGATTAAATAAAAATATTTCAGCCAGGCAGTGGTGGCACATGCCTTTAATCCCAGCACTTGGGAGGCAGAGGCAGGCGGATCTTTGTGAGTTTGAGGCCAGCCTGAGCTACCAAGTGAGTTCTAGGAAAGGCACAAAGCTACACAGAGAAACCCTGTCTCGGAAAAAAAAAGAAAAAAAAGAGAGAAAGAAAGAAAGGAAGGAAGGAAGGAAGGAAGAAAGAAAGAAAGAAAGAAAGAAAGAAAGAAAGAAAGAAAATATTTCAAAATGAAAGGGGACTGGAGAGATGGATCAGCAGTCAAGAGCACTGGAAAGGCCTGGGGAGATGGCTCAGAGGTTAAGAGCACTGTCTGCTCTTCCAGAGGACCTGAGTTCAATTCCCAGCAACCACATGGTGTCTCACAACCATCCATAATGAGATCTGGTGCCCTCTTCTGGCCTGCAGGGACACTGTATACATAATAAATAAATAAATCCTTAATTTAAAAAAAAAAAAAAAAAAAAAGTACTGGATGCTCTACTAGAGGACACAGGTTTGATTCCCAGAGTCCACATGGTGGCTCATAATCATCTGTAACTCCAGTTCCAGGAAATCTGATGCCCTCTTCTGGACTCAGCACAAACTTGAGGCAGGGGCATGGTGCACAAACATACATGCACAGGAAACACCAATACACATAAAATAATATTTGTGGGGTTTTTGTTTGTTTATTTGTTTGTTTGTTTGTTTGTTTTGAGACAGGGTTTCTCTGTGTAGCCCTGGCTGTCCTGGAACTCACTCTGTAGACCAGGCTGGCTCTGCCTTCTGAGTGCTGGGATTAAAGGTATGCACCACAACCGCCCAGCTTACATATTTTTTTTAAAATTAAGAGTAAAAACTATTGTTCTCTTCTAACACGGCTTCTGGACTTGAATTGCCTCCATGGTTCACTTTCTTCCACTGGGCAGTGGAACACAGACAGCCAACCCAGAGCACGGCCCTTAGGTCACAGCGTTTCCTCACACAGGAACTCAAATAACAAAACCCAGACCTGAGTCGAAGTCAGGGTGGGGCCCTGCCACTCATGCTGCCTCTGCAAACTACCCCTGTAGATGTTCCCGTCTCAGGGTTTCTATTGCTAGGATAAAACACCGTGACCAAAGGCAACTTGGGGAGAAAGGGGTTTATTTAAGTTTACATCTCATAGTCCATCATCCAAGGAAGTCAGGGCAAGAACTCAAATCAGGAACCTGGAGGCAGGAACTGATATAGAGGCCATGGAGGAGCACTGCTTACTGGCTTGCTCCTCCATGGTTTGCTCAGCCTGCTTCTTACACCATCCAGGACCACTGGCCCAGGGGTGGCACCACCCACAAGGGGCTATGATCCTCCCACATGGATCATTAATCAAGGAAACGCCCCCACAGGCTTTCCCACATGCCAGTGTGGGGGGCACATTTTCTCAACTGAGTTCCCACTTCTCAAAGGACTCTAGCTAGTGTTAAGCTGACTTAAAAACTAGTCAGAACATTTCCCAGTAGAGGGCCATTTCCCAGCAGGAACCATTGGGGAGATGTAGCAAAGGTGCATCTGGAGCCACTGCCTGAGGAAGGACAGGGATGAGGAGGCCACTGAGGAAGAACAGGGATGAGGCTTTCCATGAGCAAAGAACTCTCTTCCCACAGAGCAAGAGAGAAGCTGCAGGCCCCGCCCTCTTTCCTCTGCCCCTTCACCTTGCATCCCAGCTTCCAGGTGTGTGGTGGGTGATATGAGGAGGGAGAGATTGCAAAAAGTCCAATTGTTGACACAGCCGTGGTGAGTAGTCTTGAGGTCCTGCAGGCTTCTCAGCCCATAGATGAGCCCCAGGAAGCTGAGGATCCCCTCAGAGGTGATGGAGACAGTAGAGGATGAAAGTAGAGCCCCCCCCTCACCCCACACCCCCCCCCCACATACACACCGTCCCCAGCTGGAGCCCAGAGGCTGAAGGGACCAAGTGCGAGCCTAGGGGTACTTCTGTCTCAGGAAGAGGTGAGGGTCAGGCTTCAGGGACGGAGGGGACCTAGGAGCCTCTCCAGAGTGCTTGCAGGGCGGCTTTCGAGGGCCTCCAGACCCTCTGGTCTGCCTTCTGTTATGGGCGCTTGATTCCTTTCAGCAGCCTGGTCCCTGGTGGGCTGCAAATGGCCACAGGTCCCCTGACCCCATAAGATCCTTCTTTGTGGCTCTCAGACTGCCTGTTCTTTTTCTGAGGCGCCTCAAACTGCTGGGTCACCTGCCTACACTCTGACCGTATTTCTCAGTCCACGCTCCTGCTGGTCTGGAGCCTGTCAGCCTCCCCGACCCCGTGCAGTTCCTGAAGAGTCACTGCCCTCGCTCTCTGAAGTGTTGAGAGGTAAGAAATCTTATACAACACACACACACACACACACACACACACACACACACGACATGACACACGACACACGGGGACACAGAGGTCACGTGCAGATGAACCACCTTACAGCATGCCTGCAAGCCGAACGGGCCATTCCAGGCTCCGTTCTTGCAGAGTGGCACAGCTATAGGTCCGGGTCTTGGTGGCTGCACTCGACGCCAGCATCCTCTTCGTGCTTGCAATTATGCGTGCCCACGCCAGCGTGCGCGCACTCCAGCAGGTTGCGTTCGCTGCCAGTGCAGCGCACGTCGTCCAGCAAAATCGGTAGCGCACGGCCCTCGCCAAACTCTGCACGCTTGGCCGCTCGCACGGCGTGCGCAAAGCCCAGCTGGCGACACACCACTGCAGCCGCCTTGGTGTCCCAGGCGTCATCGCACACTGTACCCCAGTGTCCTCCTACAAACACTTCCACGCGCCCACGGCCAGGGCTCAGGCCAGCGGGTCGTACCAGGCGCACCGAGCCATTCTGGGGCGCAGGGACTGCGGTACTCGGACGTCCCCGCCGTCGCCCGCCCCCCTTCCGGGCCCCTGGTCGCCGGCTGGGCCGTGCGGGCTTTGTGGGCCGTATGGTAGGCGCCGGGGGAGCGGCGGTGGGGCGCCTGCGGCGGGGCGCTTTGGTGGGGGCACGGGCCGTGGGGCGAGGAATGCTCTCTGGCGTCCGGATGAACTCTGCGCAGAGGAAAGGCCTGGGGTCAGAGGGAACCTGCTGCCAACCTAGCTGGCTCTCCACCAGAGCAGCCCCCAGCCTGTGCCAGGAAAACAGATCCTAAGAAAAGATGCCTGGTCTGGCTCCACTCAGACCCTAAGATGAGGGTACCTCTTAGGGAGCCAGGTGAGTTTGACAGATCACCTTGACCCCTAAGGATGCTAGCCTGGCGTTGTGTCCGACGCTTCTTCAGTCATTCAGCAAGCAAGCCCTGGTTGGCAGGCAGGCTCTGTGCCAGGCCACTGCTGCTGTTGGTCCTAAGCCCTGCTCTCCCAGGAGTCCTCAGGCTAGTGGGAAGACCCTGAAATTCAGGCACAGTAAGGGAGACGTTGTCTGGATAGCTTACAGGAGCAAGGGACATATTGCTTCCTGTCCTCGCAAAGGCCACAAAGATGGAAGCTAGGAATAGCTTCAGAATGAGTCCCAGTACAGTCAGGGCTACACAGAGAAACCCTGTCTCAAAAAGCCAAAACAAACAAACAAACAAACGAACAAACAAACAAAAAATGATTGGCAAGGGCCCACCTCACTGTGGGTGTGCCAACCCTGGGCAAGAAGTGATCCTGAGTTATATTTAAAAAAAAAAAAAAAAAAAAAAGCAGGCTGAGCAAGCCATGAGCAAGCCAGCCAGTAAGCAGTGTTCCCCATGGCCTCAGCATCAGTTTCTGCCTCCAGGTTCCTGCCTTGAGTTCCTGCCCTGACTTCCCTCAGTGATGGAGTGTGACCTGAACGTTGTAAGCAGAAATAAACCCTTTGTTGCTTTTGATCATGGTGTTTTATCAAGGCAATAGAAACCCTAACTAAGACAGATGGACTGTTGGATGGGTGGTAGCTGGATGAATGGATGGATCAATAGATAGATGGATAATGGCTTTCTAGATGTATCTGCTGACAGCAGGATGCATGGATGGACAGATGAATTGATTCATAATGGCTAGATGGATGCTGGGTGGTTGGGTGGGTAGATGGATAGATAGATGATGAATGGATGGATGGATTTGTGAGCAATTGGATGATGGGTGGGTGGATGAATTAATGTTTGGATGAATGAATGGGGAGATGAATTGATGTTTGGATAGATGGATGGCTAGATGGATGAAGAATTTATGAGTGAGTGGGTGGGTGGATGGATGAATGGATGGTAGATGAATGGACTGATGGATGAATGGAAGAGTGGTTGGTAGGTATAATGATGGATGGGCGGGCAAGTAGGTAGATGGATGGTGATAGGTGGACTGATGAATGGATGGGTTGATGGATGAGTGAATTTGTGACTGGATGAATGGCTGATGGGTTGATGGATGGAAGGTGGATGAATGGGTGAGCTGATGGATAGACAAATGAATTTCCTTCATCTCTTGGTATGCAAAAGATCTTACTATCTCAAGCCACTGTTCCTACCTAGCTTGGACCCAATTGAACAGCCCCCTCTACCCTTCCATAAGACTCTCTCCTAGGTAGTCATTCACAGCCTTGAATGGTCTTCAGAACACAGGGTTTACTCATGGCTCCTGTCCTGAACCAAGGGGGACAAAATGGAACTATGGAAGACCAGCCCAAATGCTCCACCTCCTGTGTTCCTCCCTTGCACTTTGAGTATCCCTTGCCTGATACAGATACCTCTTCTTGTCACATCCTGCCTAAGGCTGCAGCCCCCTGGGGTCGCCTACGCACTGTCTGGGACCTGGCTGAAGGATCTGTCAAACAAGATGCATTGTACTTACAGGTCCATTGACACTGGCTGGGTGTCACATATGTGTCAGACATGGTGCTAGGTATAGGGGCTGTGAAAGCATTCTAGGTCCTTCTGGGGCCCCATTCTGACCTAAGGGGTAGCAGGAGCTCCTTCTCCTACTGGAGAGAATACTTACTTTCCTTGGGCACAAAGGGGATGAGGCGGCTCTTCACCTTCACCTGAGCAGGGTGTATCTTACACTTCCCTGGAGGTGCCCGTCTGCCAAACACACACAGAAGATCAGGACTGGGGGCCAGCCTTGAACATCACTCCCCCTCACTCTGTATCCCCCACCTCCACCCCACCCTACCCTGCAGGGAGGCAAAGAGGGTAGGGACAGACAGGTGTGCTCAGAGATAGCAGGAACTAGTGTCCAACTACTGAACACCTCTTACCGTAGGCCCTCTGAAGCCCTCCCCCCGACTCCACATCGACCACCCCACTCCCTCAGTGCCCATTCCTGCCCACCCCTTTCACCCCAGGCCTGTGAGAAGAGTCTCTCTCCCTGCCTCTAGTTTTGGGTTTCTGGTGGTACGTAGGCCCGGAGAAATGTGGAGATACTTAAGGCAAGCCTAAAGACACAGTGCACAGGAGGGAGGAGTCGTGGGAAGCTGGCTTCAGCAGGCCCAGCACAGCCTTGGGGCCTGCAGTTCAGAGAAAAGAGTCTGAGAAAAGTTGCCAGGGTGTGAACAGCCTCCTTGCCCATACTGCAGAAACACAAGGACCAGAATTCCGTTTAATTAGTTTTTGGCTGTTGATCTATGATTCTTTGAATGGATCCAACCCTGTTCCCAGACTGCCCCCACGTGGGCCCAGGACTTCAATGGGGGTTCCGTCAGCCTGGGATTGAAATAGCCACGTGAGGAGGTGGCCTCCTGATAGACTTGGCAGAGGAGGCGACATGTGCCTCTGCAAGACACAGGCTGCTCAAAGCTGGAGGTGCAGCCATCCCTACTCTGACCTCTCATTGGGTAAGGGGAGGAGGGTGTTCTCTCTTAAGGAAATGAAAAAAAAATTTTTTTAATCTTTGTATGCTACACTGCAAAACACTACAGTGGTTGTTTGGGCAGTGAGCTGTGGCCCCTTGGCCTTCCTCCCCATCTTCCTTTCCCACATGTCTGCTACCAGGCCTCTGAGGTGTGACATCTGGCAGGAATTAGATGCTTGGTAAAAGTGTCAGGTCCTTTAGAGAATCGTTCTTTTTCTTTTATTCCCCCCAATAAAATATTTGTTTTTATTTTATGTGTGACTGTCTTGCATGCGTATCCATCTGTGTACCATATGAGTGCAGTACCAGTAGAGGGGTCTCATGTAGATGTGACCGGCTTGTTAAATAAGAAACACAGAGCCGCCGGGCAGTGGTGGCGCACGCCTGTAATCCCAGCACTTGGGAGGCAGAGGGAGGCGGATCTCTGTGAGTTCAAGGCCAGCCTGGTCTACAGAGCTAGTCCAGGACAGTTTCCAAAGCTATAGAGAAACCCTGTCTCGAAAAACAAACACCCCCCCCCTAAAAAAAACCAAAAACACACACAAAAAAAAAGAAAGAAAGAAAAGAAAAGAAACACAGAGCCAATTGTAGAGTTAAAAGCCAAGAGGTCAGAGCAATAGCTGAGAGCCTTACCCTTCATTGCTGCTCTGTTTTTCCTCTCCAAAAGAGCTACTTCCTGTGCCCTATCTTTTATATATATTTTTTCTGTCCTGTCTTCTCATTGGTTGTAAACCCAGCCGCATGACCTCCTCGTTACTGCCTGTCTGTACAGACCTCCAGGTCTTCTATGGTGGGTATTGAGATTAAAGGCATGTGTCACCAGGCTGGCTGTATCCTTGAACACACAGAGATCCTGCCTAGCTCTGCCTCCCAAGTGCTGGGATTAAAGGCGTGCACTACCATCACCCAGCTTTTGCTATGGCTTGCTCTGACCCCAAGGCAACTCTATTAATATACAAATAAAATCACATTTCAGTACAAATAAAATATCACTATAGTCTGATCCCTGAAACTGGTTCCAGATGGTTGTGAGCCACCCTGTGGGTGCTGGGAACCTAACCCAAGTCCTCTGGAAGAACAACTGAGCCATCTCTCCAGCCCCAGCATTTCCTTTTTAAATGAAAATAACTTCAACTTCCAAGAACTCTGGAGGAGGAGGATGGCTCAGTGACTCAGCAGACAATGGCTAGCATCCTTTTGAGAGTGATGATGTCATGTGGAGACAATGACCTTCCTCAGGGACATGCCAATGAAAGGAGAGCAAGGCTGATTGTGGTCCAAGTATGAAGCCACCCAGATGAAGGTGGAAAACAAGATGGAGACATATAAGAGGAGAGAGAATGCTTATGGCTTTTGTGAGAAGTTGTCATGAGCCAGGTGGTGGTAGCCATGCCTTTGATCCCAGCACTCAGAGGCAGAGAAAGGCAGATCTTGGTGAGTTTGAGGTTAGCCTGGTCTATGGAGCAAGTTCCAGGACAGCCAGGGATACACAGAGAAACCCTGTCTCAAAAGGAGAAGAAGATGGGAAGGAGGGGAAGGAGGAAGGGAGGAGGAAGAGGAGGAGGGGAGGAGGGGGAGAGAAGGAGGAGGACGAGGGGAGGAGGAGAAGAAGAAGTAGTTATGTCATTAATTGATCAATTTGTATTTTTGTAAGTCATGATTTAAAACACACACAGTATGCAGAGCAAGGAAGCCGAGAATCTGCCTGGGAACAAGAACTATGAAAACATGTTGACTGAATGTGAAGTGGGGTCCTGAGGTCAAGAAGGAGCATGCACTGGGCAAGGGAGCATCTGGGAGTTAAAGGCCTGAGGAGCTCAAAGGCAGCCTAGACCACACAAGACCTTGTCTTAAAAAAACAAAAAAGTACAAAAAAAGAACACGAGGGAGAAACTAAAGCAATCTTTAGAAAGCTTGACAGACCCTAGTAAAGTGGTGCGTACCTGTGATCCCAACCCTGAGGAGCTGAGGCAGGAGGATTGAGAATTTCGGCCCAGCCTAGGCAACATGACAAGATCCTATATCAAAATAACAAAGCAGGCACCAGGGAAATGCCTCCATGGGTAAAGCACTTTCAGCACAGGCCAACAATGTATGTTCAGATCTGCAGCACCGATACATGAAGCTGGGTGCAGTTCCACACATCTGTAATCCCAGCCACCCTACCATGAACTGGGAGATAGCTAGGAGAATGGTCCAGACACTCCTGGGCCTGCTAACTTGGAGGCTAAGAACTAGCTCCTGAGAGCTGTCCTCTCAATGGCATGCCATGTGCATGCCTGCACTCGCATACATCACACACACACACACACACACACACACACACACACACACACACACACATGGAAGGGGAGTTAAAAATTACTAATAAATTTAGCCAGCTGTGGTAGTACACACCTTTAATCCCAGCACTCAGGATACCTAGGCAGGTGTGTTTCTCTGAGTTCAAGGCCAGCCTGGTCTACATAAAGAGTTCTTGGACATACAGAGCTACATAATAGAAAGAACCTGTATAAAAAAAAATTAATCCGGGGGGGGGGGCCAGTGGAGACAGCTCAGTGGGAAGCACTTTTCACACAAGAGTGAAGACTGGGGTTGAGATCCCAGCACTCATGTAAACACAGGGTGGGCACAATCACCTGTTTGTAACCCTGAGTGGAGATAGGGAATCCCTGAAGCAAGCTGGCTGGCTAGTCAGACACCTATGAGCTTTGGATTCAAGAGAAAGACCCTGACTCAATATACAAGGTGGAGAGCAAAAGAGGGTGACGCCCAACCTTGTTGAGCCCTGGCCCCCACCTGCACACCTACACATGTGCACCTACACATGCAAACACATATACCTACACTCATACACCACACATACCCACACACACACACACACACACACACACACACACACACACACACACATGCGTGCTTACAATGCCCTGTTCAAGAAAATGCCCCTCCAGAAGCTGTACATTTTAGAGACTTTAGAAAAATACACAAACATTGGGCCGACACAATGACCCGTTTGCCATTGTTCACTTTCGCCCCTTGAGATTGTGCATTACACAATGACCTTTCTGGCCACTGGCCACTCTCGCTCTGGGGAAGTGTTCTCCTCTCTGATGGTACCACTAGCTCCTGGAAGTGCCTCATGCTGGTCTGTAATCAACTTCATCTTCTACACAGACAGCAACAGCAAAATTAAACTGGAGAGGAGCAGGAGAGATGGCTCAGCAGTTACGAGCACTGGCTACTCTTCTGGAGGATCTGGGTTCAATTCCCAGCACCCACATGGCAGCTCACAACTGTCTGTAACTCCAGTTCCAGGGATCCCCTGGAATCCAACATCCTCACATAGATGTACATGCAGGAAAAATACCAATGCACATAAAATAAAAATAAATCATAATAAAAACATTTAATGAACTAGAGCTAACTCAAGGCCTTGTGTATGCCAGACAAGCCCTCTACATTCCTAGTCTGTCCAGCCCCTTGCATGCATACACACACACACACACACACACACACACACACACACACCTTTTAATCTGATCTCACTAAATTGCCAAGGCTAGTTCTTAACTCTCAGAGGCTGAGCTCAAACTTGCAATCTTCCCACCCCAGCCTCCTAAACAGCTGGGGTTACAAGTATATACCCCTACATCTGGCTGAAAATCACTTTTTTTAGGCTCAGTATGTGTTTTAGGATTTCTTTACACCTAGTGTGTCTCAAAGTTTAGGGTCATTGGCTACTCTGAGGGAAAAGAAAAAAAATCTACAGGCTAGGAAGGGAGTTCCAGAAAGATCATCCTATAATTATTCGTTAAACACAGTCTAGTGTCTGCCCTGTGCCATTGCCAGGACCTGAGGGGTATGACCAGGATGAGGAGATTTTGGGCAGGTGAGAGACAATGTCACCGCCAAGTGATGACATCTGAGAGGACAGGGTAGGACAGCAGGGCAAGTGGGTCTGGGGAGGCACCTGGAGGCTACAGGCTAATACTCACTGGGCACACTACCCACGCATGGTTAGGGTCCCTGGCTTCATTCATATGACGGAGAGCTGAGAGGGCTTTGTCATACACAGAAGGAGTCAGAGTAGGCCTTGAACCAAGGAGGGGGGCCTCACAGCAAAAACTGAAGCAGGTAGATGGAGCGGGGGATGTGGGTGGGAGTATGTGGAAGATGGAGGAACTTACTGTCTCTGCAGACAGTATAGGCTGCAGGACCCCAGTTCAGGCACTCACCTGGAGGGGTCTATCACTTTGTAGATGACTCCGCGTGCAGCTGTGGCACTGGGCACACCCGTGGACATGAAGTACAGCTCCCCTTTGGACAGGGAAAGGGGCAATGAGAAAACATTGTCTGCAGCACAATGTAGGCAGTCCTGTCCCACCCAGGCTGTCCTCAGGCCTGGGTCCCCACATCCTGTGTATACATAAGTGCTGCCTAGGGTGGCCCTGTCCTCTTGGTCTCTGTGCTGTGGATGCCTCTGAGGATCTCTGGGGCAGCAGAGGTCCTTGTAACATCATTGATGTGCCCAAAGCACAGCTAGAGCCACGGACCAGGAGAGGCTGTTTTGCTCTGTCTGGAAGCACTGATACTTTACGTGATCCAGGGCTGGCCCTGGGCTGGCCGGCTCACCGGCGCCTCCTCCTGGTTTTCTGTCACTCTGTGTCACTCAAATGACTGAGGAAGGGCCCTTGGGAACTGCACCTTCCTTCAGACTCCGTACTGGGGAGGGGAGATGCTGCTTCTAAATCATGTTAACCCCCTACTGACCTAAAGAAAAGGCTTCCAAGGGCTTGGTGAGCTTAAGAACCTCCGTGGGGCTGGGGCTGCCCTTTGGGAAACTCACATTCTAATGAGGGGGGTGGGTGTCAGTACAACAAAAGTTTCCCAGACTAAGCCCCGGGGACTTTGGGCACTGGGCCCTGCAGGGGATACCCCTCCAAAGGCCGTGGTGAGCGTTGCCTGGAAACTTCAACAAGCCTGCACCAGGGCCTGCTGGGGGCCCCTGGCCTTTTGTCAGGGAACAATCCCAGGGCCAAGGACAAAGGCGGGATGCTGGAGAGGGACCCAGCCTCTCTGGTTCCTTCTTCTCTCCCTCCCCACTCCGTCCCCTGCTGGGAATGTGAGGTCCAGTAACAGGCTAGGAAGCTGTGTCTGCCTGCATTAAAATGTCAATGTGGTTCCCTCAGTAGCTCAAATACAATGGGGAACCCTGATCTTCTCCCACCTGCCTACAATTCCAAATTGCAGATCTTCCCTGACCCTGCTAACACTGGGGGCTTGTGCTGCTCATTATGTCTCTAGCTCTCTCATCAAACCCACCATGGGGGTCGAGGACAGCCACTTCCCTACGTTTCCAGATAAGAAAAGGGAAGCTCGGGAACAGAGTCTCTATAGGGCTGATTCAAGAATAACAAAGGAAAAAGGCCAAGCCCCGGTACACAGCCCTCCCCAGCACGAGCCATTTCATACTTAAGTATCTTTGCTATCAGAAGGATGACCAGGGTTGGTGGTTACAGTCCCAACATGGGCAGATGGTGGAGGGGGCCCCTGGATGCTCACCAGCCTCGTCCTCTGCAAAGGAGATGATATATGGATAGTAGTTGTTTATGAGGCCTGGGAAAGCGCATGTCTGTCCACGGCCCATGCAGACCTCACTGTACTTCCACTGGCCTGTCTCTGGGTTCTCTCGGAGGGACATCAGTCGCCTGCAAAGGAAGATGAACTGTGAGGTCATGGCTAGTGCATTGCACAAGGGGATCCATCCATCCATCCACTCCCCATCCATCTACTCATCCATCCAGTTATTCACACACCCATTTCATCCACCTATCTGTCCACTCATTCTTCCACCTACTTATCCATCCTTCTGTCTTTGCACGTACTTTCTTATTCTACTGAAGGTTCCTAAGGATGACCAGGACTTTCTCCCTGAGGAAGAGACCTGTTTGGCCCATTCCTGAGCACACACATACACACACTCCTTTTACCAGTCAGCGGGTCATGTAGGCCACTTACCCGCTCATGAAATCACCAAAAATGTAGAGGCCGTTGAGGTTGGGGTACTCGCAGCCCCGGTACACATAGCCCCCAGTGACTGATTTGCCCAGCTTGTGAGGGTAGGCGAAAATCGGCAGCACATCATCTGAGGGGTGGGTGAGAAAGTGGGTTCATCTTGAGGCCTAGTGCCTCGCAGACAGCCCTGAGCTGCTCACGGAGAGGGGGTGGCCTGCTCGAGGAAAGCTCTCAAAGGGGAATAATCGTATTTTTAGGGGTTCAGTAGGACATGCATGGCGAGGAGGAACCTAAAATATTGCTTGAAGGGACCCCCGAAGCACAGGAAGGTCAGGAGTGGGAAAAGTCAGTCCTGTGAAAGAGGCAGGGAACAATGCTATATGGAAGTGGGGGAGGCGGTGAATTGGGGTGTCTAGGGAGGGAGGGAGGCAGGGGGTTCCCATGGGGTCACTCAGTGGAGTGAAAGGGGTCGAATCTGGATTGGAGTTCCCCTGAGGAATGGGGCAGATCTGGGTCTACAGACCTAGGGAGGACCTAGGTTTGGGGTTCTGGACAAATGCTGATCCAAGCTAGGGGAGTCGCCAAGGGGATGGGGTGGGGCAGACTGGATCCATGTTGAGGGTCTGTGCAGGAGAGAGTTGGGGGCAGATCTAGTGGGAGGAAGGGAGAGGACCAGAGGGATGCTGTTTGGCGGTCCCCAGGGACGCAGTCACCGAGGGAGGCGTTGGCACACAGCTTGCGGTCGTAACACTCGAAGCCCTCGCGAGCACGCCAGCCGTAGTTGCGGCCCCGCTCCACCAGGTCCACCTCCTCGTACTTGTTCTGGCCCACGTCCCCGCAGAACAGGCGGCCGCGGCCAGTGCCTGACCCCGGGTCTCCGCGGTCGAAGGAGCAGCGCCACATGTTGCGCACGCCCAGGGCGTAGACCTCGGGCCGCGCGCCGGGGTCGTCCACAAACGGGTTGTCGGGCGGTATGCCGTAGGGGAGGCCGCGCTCCTTGCGGTCCACGTCGATGCGCAGCACCTTGCCCAGCAGCGCCGACCTGCGGCCGGGGCAGAGAGCGCGGGCGGCGGGTTACACTGGGTCCGCGCAGGGAGCAGGAAGGGTGAGCCATGCCTGCGCCCAGCCCTGCTCAGCCATCTGGCCCTGCTCTCTCTGCACACCCTCCTGCGTGTCTGTCCTGCGCTCGCTGTGCAGCAAACCCTGCTGGAAGCCCTAACTCACCACCCATCGCTGCGTTGCCTCCTCACAGCTGACCTTTCAGGTCAGAGCTGCCCTTCATAGAGGGCACCCGAGCTGGGACAAGCCGCCATCCAGCTTGTCCTTCAATTGCACCAGGCCCTAGAAACCCAAGCTCTTCACCACGAACGAACGTCTATGGAATGCCATTATTCTAAGCTATAGTACTGTGAGTGCTGCTGTTCACATAGCTGTGAGATAGGGTGAAGATTGTACTAGAAAAATAATTCGGATTTTTCTCATAATCAGCCATAGTGGGGACCACAAAGTGCTGAGCCATTGAACCAGAACAAGTCGTCAAAGCCGGATATATCAAATAGAACCAAATATGTAGTTGAGGGAGAGAGGACATGTGTTCTAACTCCCTGGCAGCTCTGGAGGGAGGGGGAAAGTGAAGCTGATGGCTTCGCTGATCACAAGAGCAAAGTGGTCCACAATGGGGGGGAAAACAGCAGTTCTCAACCTGTGGGTCGCGACCCCTGGGCTCGCCTATTGGATATTTACATTACAATTCAAAACAGTAGCAAATTTGCAGTTAGGAAGCAGCAATGAAATAATTTTATGGTTGGGGGTCACCACAACATGAGGAACTGTATTAAAGAGTCCCAGCATTGAGAAAGTTGAGAACCAGTGACCTAGAAGATACCTGGAGTGAACAGGGTGGGAGCACAGCTTTTCAGGGTGGCTCCTGCTGTGCCCACTCAGGGCATGCTTCCCCCTCTGTTAGCACATGGGAGCTGACTCCTCCCTCCAGGCTGCCCAGCAAGGCAGAGTTCATTCAGGTGACACATTTATGTCCCTGTCACTGACACACAGCATTAGAACCCAGTGTTTCCCTCACAAGTGTCCTGTCATGGTGATTAAACACGCCAGTGGCAACGGTGCATCCCTGTGGCCAGGCACTCCAGGCCCCCACCTTCCACCCCACGTCCAGCTCCAGGATCTCCAGACAAGAACTCCTAGCCGCAAAGTGATGCTTTTAACTTTGGCTCAATGATCCAAGAATCCTCATGCAGTTTCCCAGCCGCAGCTCCAGTCACGTGGCCAATGTGAAACGGTGGGATGTTCCTTACTAACAGGGATTCACATCCACACATCTTCACTACTGTTACTTTCTTGGCCAAGAGAGGCTGTGAATTTGGAGTAAAAGAACAGGAGAGGCTGGCTGGGACTTCCTGGACATCCCTGTGCATGTGCACAATTCTCCGTGTGTGTATATGTATACACACACACACACACACACACACACACACACACACACACACACGAAAGGAGGAGGATGAGCCATTTGCTCAAAATGGGAAATAGATAATGAAGATGAGATTGCACTCAGCTTCTGGGTCTCTTAAGGGAGTAAGAGACCTACCCCAGGTCCCCTTCTGTCGTAGGAATACATGCCTTACTTACCCCAGCAAGGCCCAGCAGGCCAGAGATCACCTTGGAGAAAGCCCTGTCTTCCCCAAGGCTCGCTGTCCCTTCTCCGGTATCTGTGATAATGGGTACTGTGCCTGACCCTTGACAACCACTGGCACTGCCTTTCCTCATGACAATCTCCCACTGAGCTAGTCATTGTCCTGCTGAGCAGTGGGGGTAAGTGACTTAGCTAGAGTCCCAGCTAAATGCAGGCTCCCACCCTGCTCTGTGTGGGAGGGGCAGTTGATCTCCCTCCAGAAACACTCAAGAAGTTCTGTGTGCAAACTGATGCCTGAGCAGAAAAGAAGCAGGGCATACTTGTTCTGTGCATTTCCAAACGTCCCAAAGGGGTCTCCGGCCATCCCGCCATCTCCGGTAAAGATGTAGAGGTAGCCGTCATCCCCAAAGAGCAGCTGGCCCCCATTGTGATTGGCAGCTGGTTCTTCAATCTCCAGGATTATCCTAAAGAGAGATAAGTACCCCCTCAATAAAACGTCTTCCAAATGGTAACCCCCAAACAGCAGTAAAACCTTCTCTCGGATGCCATTTCACAGTGGAAAAGACTTTCTCTCTCTTATAACATGTTTTTGTTTTTTTTTTTTCACAAGGACCCACAGGTAGGTTATGTAGGGATAATTCACATCACTGTGTCAAGGAAGGACCTGGATGCCTGAAGAGGTTGAGTGACCCACTCAAGGGCACACAGGCCATCAGCATCAGAGCTGGGACCAGGACTCTGGGCCAGTGTTTTTCAACTGCTTTCTACCCCTGGGACCCAACGGAAGTTGGTCATCTTCTGCATTACCATATCTTGTTTCCCACTGGTAAATCAAATCATGTTTGACATGCTCCTTTGACTGTTAGCAATGAGCTTCTCAGGGCAGTGGGGTGGGCCCTTTATCCACACACCCCTGGGACCTCCTTACTGCCAATGGAGGAAACCTTTCCTGTACCCAGTCAGCTGGCTTTCCATCAGGGATTGCCATGGATTGGGGGAGACACTGCCATTCAGTCTTGAGAAGCTGCAGGTATACCATATGAGAGTATAGATACAGAATATAGAAATATGAGCGTGACCACGGTGGACATCTCAGTCAATGGCAGAACTCAGCCACACAAACTCCTCCAGCTGGTTCCTCTACCCTGGTAGCCACCACATAATTCAGTCGGTGTTCTTAGGGCATTGGCCATCCACCAACCACCGTCTCCCTGCCATATGGTTAACTCCCTGTACTTGAACCCCCCAGTAAAATGAGTCACAGAACAATCAGGTTCAACAGGACCAGCCACTGCACTGACCTCATTCCCGCCCCCCCCCCCCCTCTCTCTTGGTTTTTTTGAGACAGGGTTTCTCTGTGTAGCTTTGCGCCTTTCCTGGAACTCACTCGGTAGACCAGGCTGGCCTCGAACTCACAGAAATCCGCCTGCCTCTGCCTCCCGAGTGCTGGGATTAAAGGCATGCACCACCGCCGCCCAGCCGACCTCGTTGTCTCTTAGGAAAACAACAAAAGCAAGACACAGGGTCGAGGTCTTTCGATCCAGACCTCAAGGCCTTCCTTCATCAACAATACTGGAGCTTTTCCATGGTGAGGCTGATGTATATGACGCTTACAGAGCTCCAAACTCAGGGTCCTCAAAGCAGAGGACAGTCACCCACCTCCTCCAGCCATGGGAAGACACTGACAGCTGACCTGGGTACCATGAGGGCTCACTCTGGCCAGCCATGCCAACTTCTCCCTCTGAGTGAGTCAGGTTCTACATATGTGCCCAGAGGACACCTCAGTCTAAAATGTGTGACTCTGAATACTTCTGGTCAGGATTTTAAAAATATTTTATTTATTTTTTTATTTGTGTATATGGATGTTCTTCTGCCATGTGTGCAGGTATTCTTGGAGGCCAGAAGAGGGCATCAGATCTCCTGGTACTGGAGATATAGGTTGTTATGAACTGCTTGATGTGGGTGCTGGAAACTGAACACAGATCCTCCTGAAGAGCAGCCAATGCTCTTAACCATGGAGCTAACTCTTCAGCTCCAGGATATTTGGTTGTTTTCAGGCAGGATCTCCCTAGATGCCCTAGAACTCACTATGTAGACCAAGCTGGCCTTGAACTCACAGCAATCCACCTGCCTCTGACCCCATAGTGCTGGGACTAAAGGCATGTACCACCACAGCCACCCAATCCACCACACCCACCTAATTTTTTTTTTTTTTTCTGGAGCTGAGGACCGAACCCAGGGCCTTGCGCTTGCTAGGCAAGAGCTCTAGCACTGAGCTAAATCCCCAACCCCTGATTTTTTTTTTTTTTTTAAGGCAGGCTGTCAGGTAGCTTAGGCTAGATGGACATGCTATATAGCCGCAGATGGCTTTGAACCCTGGATTCCTCCTGATCTAGTTGCCTCCACTTCCGAAGTGCAGTGATTACAGGACATGTGCCCACCAATCTCAATTTCCAACTTCAGTTTTCATCACGAGTCATTTTTCATGTCACTGTTGGAGAAACGTGTATTTCATCCTCCATCTACCCTCTGTCTGGTCCGTGGGACAAACTTTCTCCCACTGAAAGGCGGTCTCCCAGGCTTGGGTTCAATCATGAAAATTCTGTTTTCCTTTTTTGTTTTCCTCTGGCTGCCAGATAACTCAAAAGTCAAAATTAGTCGCTATAAAACAAGATGTCTATTAACCCGCAAAGCTACTGTTTTGGACTGTTTCTCTTTTTTATATGTCCCATATCAACATTTCACTGTTTCATCAAATACACGGTGTCCTTTTATTCGCCTTTTCACCAGCACACCTGAGCCTGGCCTTGTTCCTGCCTGCTCTTTATGTGGAGGTAGGGACAGGCAGCATCACTGAACTACATTTCCCATGCTCCTTTGCTAGCTGAACAATCTCAGCCAATAGAAGGCCTAGGGGAGCCAGGTGTGGGGCTGGTGTTTTGTTTGTGTTTCTGGCAGTATCTAAACAATAGCTGCTCTTCCCCCATAGTTCCAGTCTGGTTGGCCCCCAACCAGACCTACCCCACAGTTCTGGGGCATCACTTCTTCTTGGGTCCCTCCAGCCATAGGAGGAGACAACTTCCTCCAGTGGCCCAGACTCAGTGCCTCCTTTCCCAGGCTGTTCTTCCTACACGATACCAACCAAGACTCTTATTTTCAGTATCCACTTCTGCCTGGGAGAGTCTCTGGGGCAGGGTGACCAAGCCAGGCCAACGCCCCTCTGAAACAGTTGGGCATAAATAATAGAGAGTAAGTTCCGCAGGCACTGGGGGGCCTGGAGGTAGGAGCAGATTAAATGGAGTAAAAACTGGACACCGATGCCTGTAATTCCAGTACTCGGGAGGCAGAGACACAGAAGATCAGGAGTTTAAGACCAGTCTTCAATATGTAGAAGGTTCCAGGTCAGCCTGGGTTTACACAAGACCTTGGAGAGAGAGAGAGACAGAGACAGAGACACAGAGAGACAGAGACAGAGACTGGGGCAGGAAAGAGAGGCCCAGCTGCCAGAAGACAGAGAATGGAGTTAGGGGCAAGAATGGCAACTTTGGACCACAGCCCAGCAGGCCCAGTGGCAGGATGTACTTCTGTGGACAAACCAGGACTCCAGTTTGGATGCTTCCAAGCTGTGCGACCTAACAGGTCACTTTCCCCCTCTGAGCTGTGACCTCACCCAGTTTTATGAGTCAGCTGAAATGACTATCTCTAGAGCCTGCAGCAGAGGAGAGAAGCAGCTGGCCCACGAGGCCAGAGGCAGGGGTCAGGACACGACCCCACACCGTCCGTGTCTGTTCTGCAAAAACCATTCTTCCCTAGGTCCCAGAGCTTGTGATTCAGACCCCCATGGGGAGTGATAAATATTCACAGTATTCATGACAGACTCGCTCACGCAGCCTTAACTGCATGTGTCACGCAGCCTCCCATGTGACCACTCAGCCCTCCCTTGGCTGGGGCTCCCAGGAAGCCACCTCTCTGAGCCATGATCCACGGTGTTCTCATCATCCTCTGAGACTCTGAACTCGCTGATACGGATCCACTCTCGGAAGCCGACCCCCACAGAGTAGTAGACATAGAGCTTGCTGGGATGTGGGAAGTGGGGGTGGAAGGCGAGGCCCAGGAAGCCCCTCTCATCCCCTTCCCAGGGTGATGTAAGCACTGCTTGGCTCACATTCAGGAAGGGCTTCTCCAAGCGAGAGAGGTCAGGCAGGTAGGTCCACACCAGCCCCACCTGCTCTGCCACGAAGAAGCGGTGGCTGCCATCCCCAGCGTGTACCATGGCAACGGGGTTTCGAAGCCCATTGGCCACCTCCTCCAGACAGAGCTGCAGGCAGCCTTTGGCATCAGCCACCACACGGCCCAGGTTTGAGTTCAGGTTCTCGTTAACAAGCAGGCTTGGGAAACAGTAATCGGTGTCATCTAGGGACAGGTAGCGGCACAACTTAGCCCTGTGGTTCTCCAGGGCCCAGAGCTCACGGTCAGGGGAGAGGTGTCGAAAGAGGCCTCGGCAGGTCTGCCACATGTCCAGGCAATAATCCTCACATAGGCCAGGCACTGTCCGCAGCGGGGTGGCCGGATCCTCGGCATCATAAAGGTGGGCTGCATAGGGTGAGCATTCCTGTAGAGACAGGAGGGCTCAGAGATGCCAGGAGGGGAGCCCACACACACCTGCACAATTTACTCCTTTGCTTTTGTGTCCTCTTTCAAGGGTCACCTCCTAAGATCTGACCTTCCCGCCATTACTTCCGCCTCTGACTACTTAGAAAAACAAAGTCCCCCAAAACTTACTATGAGCCTTCATTATACCAAACATAATATTCTGTTTGCGTAGTGTCTTTTTTTTTTTTTTTCAGAATGTGCATTCTATCAGAGCAGGAATTTTTGACTTCACTGCTATATCCCAGACCCTCACATAAACCCAGGGCACAGTAGGCCACAGCAAATGGTGAGGGACAGTGAAAAATATTCTTCCTTGCCAGCCTTCTGGCCACCTCAGTGTACCTTTGTCAAAACATTCCTACATCTATTATTCACTTAATGTTTCTGAGTACTTCATAGGGGGGAAACTGAGGCTCAGGGCCCCCAGTGTTATCAGTAATCTGCTCAGGTTAGTAGCATATGGAGGCATCCGAGTTTTCAGTCTCAGATCTACCCTACTCTCTCCATAACCAGACAGCCAACGTGTACTCAGGGCCTGTGTGAGTGAGGGGTGAGGCCCAAGCCTATGTCTCCCAGGATATCCCAGGCCATCTATCCTGCCCTCAGACTCAACTCCGTCCAGCAGGACCCTGGAACTGTCCTCACTACAGCTACCAACACAGAAGTCTGCGAGAGTAATGCATCTCCTTGGGCACCACCTGATCAGAAAGGCTCACAGGGTCCTTTCCCCAGCTCTGCCTTGGGGTAGAACTCATCTTTTTTTTTTTTTCTGCAGTACAGGCTTCCCCATTAGCGAGATGCTATGGACCTCACTCAGGCCCCTGTGGGGTGGGTGAGGAGAGTTAGTGCCTCAGAGAGCAAACCCACAACCACAAACAGGAGTGTGTGGATAGGTAAGACATCCTCATCTCCCCTAGACAGTTCTGCCGTGCAGCTGGTCCTGTTGGAGTCAGTCACATGGCCCCTTCCCAGACCATCCCCGCACTGGGCCTGCAGCAAACTCTCTAAAACCCAGGCTCCTTGGGAACCTCTGTGGAGTCCTTCACACTGTGGTTACTTTTCTCTGGTGTGAAAGACCCTTGTTGCCACTCCCCCCAATCCCAGAGCGCTCAGTTCGGGATTGCCGGAGGCCTCCGAGATGCAAGTCCTAGACAGAAAAGACAATGGCAGCTACACACTGCCTGTTCTCGCCAGGAAACCAGGCTGGGCTGTAGCAGGACCCTTCAGCAGAAAGTAAGAGTACAGATAACCTCAGCACCGTGCTCCTAACTCCGGGCCAGGGGCTCCCCACCATTACAGTCACTACATGGCCTGTCCCCTGGTTCCTCTGGTGGTGTGGGCTGAGTCCCACCTGACAAGCTAAGGGTCCTGTGTGTTCTTGGCATCTCTGATCAGTCACTGTCCCCATCATCTTCCATATGCTCCGCTCTGCATTCTGTGTATGACAGGCCAGACAGCCAAACCTCAGACTCTGGCCTGGGCCAGCTCTCCAGTGATCCTCTAGATGCTATTGTGGGCCAGCAGCCGCCAAGGGGAGTCCAGAGAGGACCACGTACACACAGGCTTCACATGCTTTCTGCAGGGCGAGTCACTGTGACTCTAGAGTTATATATGAGGGACTTAGGCTAACAGTAGCCACATGCCAAGAACTGGCCAGCCGGGCAGTGGCGGCGCACGCCTGTAATCCCAGCACTCGGGAGGCAGAGCCAGGAGGATCTCTGTGAGTTTGAGGCCAGCCTGGGCTACAAAGTGAGTTCCAGGAAAGGCACAAAGCTACACAGAGAAACCCTGTCTCGAAAAACCAAAAAAAAAAAAAAAAAAAGAATTGGCCCGACCAGGACTCAGCCCAAGCCTTACAACACGACAGCCTTGTGCTCTTTACACCAACACTTCACTCAGGAGAGCACAGACTACCGGGCACTGACTGACCTTGGCTCCAAAGACACAGTAGAGATGGGATAGAACCTGATAGCCCTGCTGATGGTAAGCTAAGGCTAATTGTGGTTATTGCTCTGATCTCTTTGGCTATTACCTCATGGCTCTTTCCTTGTGAAAATTTACCCAGGACACATGGAGGGGACAAGGGATCTGGGGACCTGGTGAGGACCTTGGCATCTACCCACATAGTAGCCACGAAGGCTAGCAAGCAGCATCTTACATGTGGTCTCTGTATTCTTTCTCACACACAAGATGCGTGTGAGGCTCAGACCAGAGCCACCCAGAATTAGTAAATGACTAATTAGTAAGTTAGTAAAAGGAGCCAGTAATTGCTGCTGGCAGAGAGGGTGGACAGTCACTGGACCTCATGTCCGGGGTTAGGCAGCGAAACATCCACGGGAACAAAGTGCCTGCCACCTGATGGCCCCAAGGTTGCCAGAGACCAGTTACTGACACTCATGACTCATGGCCTCAAGTCCCAAGGCTTCTTAACAGCTCCCCTCCCCCTGCGCACCCCGCCAGGAAGACTGGGTTTGTACACAGTGTTCCCTCTGTGGGATGTTCCTTCCTTCCTCGCTTCCACATCTGGCAAACTCCTCTTCATGATGCAAGGCCCAACCCACAAGTCTCCTTCCTCCTTTCCCCGGGGTAGGCTCCTGCCCCTGGGATGCTCAGGACACTCTATCTCTGACTCACACAGATTTTTCACCTGGTCATCTGTCACTTCCAGAAGCAACTGTCCCCTCCTGCCATCACCTCTGCTTTGCCAGAGGTGACCTGGCTGCTCTGCCTGGCCATGACTCAGTTATCGCTTTGCCTGCCTGTCCACCCCACAGACTGCAGGGGCCCTCGGGGGCAGGCGTCCCAGGATCCAGCACACAGTTTGGCTACAGAAAGGGCTTTGGAACCAGTGCCTAAGTTCCACGTGTGATGTTCAGTAAACTCCTTACCTCTCCGTGCCTATGTTCCCATCTACAAAATGAGGAAAGAACTCCAACCTTATATAGTTGTTGGGAGCAATGAACTGAGATGCCAGGTGTCTGTCTGGTAAATGTTCCAATAAGATGAACCCCGAGGGAGTAACTCAAGGGTCACTCTTCCAGTTGGTCCCAGATTTCTGAGGGCTTTTTGCTACTTGCCCTGCTACCTTGGGGAAGTCTCTTGTTGTGTATCTATCTCCTGGAATGAATGGCGAGGCTTTGGAGGCTAAGTCTGTGACTTGCCAACTGCCTCGGCCCAGCAGCACAGAACCAACTCCTCGCCAGCCCTAGAGAAATGTCTGCTGAGTGCATGAGTCCTTAATTACCATCCCATATCACTATTCAATAACTCCATTGATGAGCTCATGCATCCAGCTACAGAGAAGCTAACCATGTGTGAGCTACACACCAGCCACACGGAAATTGCCATGTGCAACCATTGCCTGATATATTTTCCCAGAGGAGGGAGAAGCCTCAGGAAAGAGCCTCCTGCCTCTCTGCAAGACAGCTGCAAGTCCTGCATGACCCTTGACGGAAACCTGTAGGTAAGGCTCCCTGAGATTGGTGGCAGTGAGGATGGTGCTCCCACGCTCTCCCAGGACCTCCTCAGGGAGACCATGCCACAGCCTTGGCAGACCGGCTGAGGCAAGCTCAGTCCAGACATGAGGTCACCCCCAGAGACGCCTCACTGGAGGTACCAGCAGACGCTCTACCACAGGCTGCTCAGGCCAGGCCATGTTGGGCAGGTTCCCAAGGAAAAAGAGGTGCCTCCTGCCAGCACACAGTCTCAGGATTGGCTCCTTCCTCCTCTCTGGTCCTGTCCATTTTCTTTGCCATGCTGAGCCCAGCCCATGGTGAGTACCCTCTAAGCCAGCATGGCCTGGGTGTAGGAACCTTGCTATTGACCTGGGTGCTGCAGGGAGACCATGGGCCTGTTCGGGTGGACTTCCAGGCTGGGGAGACAGGTGGGTGGTCCACCATTCCTTCTGATTCTCTTGAGATGCACAAAGTGGGAGCTTGGTAGCTACAACATGAGAACACCCTAGAGCACCGTGCTTTCCCCTACACCGTCTCCTCACCTCCCAGCACCCAGGTGCCCTCTCACAGGGGCACTGAATGTGGTCCGAAGACCCACCACTGGGCCATGTCACCCCTGGACAAGTGCTCACCTTTCCTGAAGTGTCCCCTGATCCTCACACTCTCCCTGGACCAGCAAGTAAACAATAGAGGAATTCACCTACAAACCCCAACTGAACCACTCTACCTGTGTCATTTAATCTTCATGGCATGAGGTCGGGCTAGAAATCTGTCCCTGCTATAAAGATAATGTAGCTGAAAGACTACCATGAGCCTCTCAAGTTCCCAAGCTGGAGAGAGACGGTGATATCAGCCCTTTTATCTCGGTCCTCTAGCCTGCCCCCTGCTGGCTGGGACTGGAACTTTGTACTGCCTGGCCGGGGGCCCTTCCACTGATGAATCCCTTTACTTCAGAGTCCTAGGTTAAGGGTCAGCCTTAGGGTTTCCCTGCCAGGCTGACATTCCTGAGATCAGATCAGTTGCGCAGAAGAGACATTGGGGGTTGTGGTTAGACACTCTACATTAACAAGAATAAAATGGTAGTTCAGTGTGGATCGAAGTAAGGGTTCCACAATCAGAGAGGAGATGAGATGGGTCTGGGGAGAGCCTCTCCAAGGTGAGGAGCCAGGCCAGTGGCAGAACAGAAAGGTTGGTGTTTTAAGAACATGGAGAGATGGCTCAGAGGTTAAGAGCACTGACTGCTCTTCCAGAGGACCTGAGTTCAATTCCCAGCAACCACATGGTGGCTCACAACCATCTGTAATGAGAGCTGGTGCCCTCTTCTGGTCATACATGCTGTATACATAATATGTAAATAAATCTTAAAAACAAAAACATAAAAAAACAAAAACAACAACAACAACAAAAAACCATATGACCCTACAGGCCTTGGTTCACCCTGGCCCCGAGAAATGGACCCTCAGACTGCTCATTAAGACTGACGGAGGATCAGACTGCCCACACAGCCACGCCCCATATTTTGGCTACATCCTCTTCCCATCCTGCCTTCCTCGGCCTAGCAAAGACCTCGCCCTGGTACCTGAAAGGGGCAGGGCTCTCCAAGGTGGGGCACTGGGGTCAGATTCCAGAGCATCCCAAAGAATAGGAGTCTCTAGTCTTTGAGAAGAACCGAGGGCCCCTAAAAGTCCCAACATCTTTGCAAAGCAAATGAATAACAAGAGATGTCCTGGGATGCCTGGTCCTCCAGCCTGGTACCAAGTAACTTCCTCTTGGACATCCAAGCTCCAAAGTCCGGTACCCACTCCTAGCCCTCGCCTCTTTGGGGTTGCCATTGCCTCAAAATCCGTGACCCACTCCTAAGTCTCTCCCTTATGGGGATGCCATCGCCGCCCCGCCCCCCCCCCTCCGCCCCTCCCAGGGACCAGGGCCCCGCGTGCCCGGCCGCTGCGAGCCCGTTCACCTGGCACAGCAGATCCAGCGCGTAGCCGGCACACGTCGCCCACACCCCGGCGTCCAAGCGGGTCTCCAGGGCCCGGAAGCGCCGGGCCAGCGCCGCGTCCTGCTCCGCGGTGCAGCAGCCGAAGGAGGAGTACTGCACGCAGAAGCTCAGCGGCTGCGGCGGCCGGAAGGGCGGCCTGAAGTCCAGGCACTGCGGGTGCGCAGCGGCCAGCAGAGCACGCAGAGCCAGCAGCACCCCGGGCCCGATCCAGATCCCGGCTACAGCCAGTCGCCCCGCCATCCGCCCGGCGGTCTGCAGAGCGAGAAGCAGAAGGCCAGCCAGCCCCTCCGAGGCGCCCCCCAGGAGCCGAGGGCCGCACCCCCGAGCGCCCGCCTCCCGCCTTGCCTGCACCCTCCCTGGCGCTCGAGGGGAAGCCGGTGGACTTGCCCCGCAGGCCCAGAATCGGGGATTCCTCTCTCTGGGGGTCACTTCTGCTTAAGAACACTCTGCAGGACTGAAGAAGCGCGACCCAGCCTGGCTCCCGCTCTGTGGGCAGCCCCCTCCTCCTGGCCCGGAGCCATTCCAACAAGGGCAGTGGCCTGGCCCCTGGGAAACCCTGGTTGCCCGGTTTCAGTCCCACCTCTGAGTCTCAGCTTCCTCTCTTGGGCCGCTACTTAGCCGCCAAGGAGCAAGAATCCCAAAGCCCAAGGCAGGGACTCCTGGGTTGTAGTCCCAACTCTCTCTGAACCAGACAGGAACTTTAGCAGAGTGTTTAAAAATGGAGGTGTGATGCAAAAGACAGGTGGTGTTGCCCGGGACCTCACAAGAAGTGAAGCCTGAGCCAGGGGTGGGAGGGAAGAGGCGGCAACCCCACAGTCCATCCTTGGCCCTGCCCAGGCTTCTGTCTTCCCCTGGCCATGGAACTCTCCACCCGCAGCCCAGAACCCACGGCCTCAGTCCTTTCTACATAGCAAGCCCTAATGGGTCTATCTCCTGGGTAGGTGTCCATGGCTCCACACGCAGCACTCAACTTCACCCCGAGAACGCACATACGCACTGCCTCGTGGGCCCGGACTACCATAATACCCAAACCCCTGGCATCTTCCCAAGAGTACCCCAGCACTGGCTTCTCCCTGGGGTACCCACCCTATCAGTTCTGTCTCACACACTCTCACAGTCTTCACCACCGAACTCAGAAACCCATTCTCTGCCGTCTTTTTGAACTGTCCTGTGTCAGTCTGTCTGTCTGCCAGCGTTGCTTAGTGTGGTTAGCGTTGCTTGGATTCCACAGAGCTGTGGTTGGAGCCCGAAAGGGGGTTGGGGTGGTAGCGATGAGTCAAGGTCTTCATATGAGACCAAATATCTCCTCTCTAAGTACTTAGAAGTGAGCATATTTAATACATAGCTGATGGCAAAGAGGTTGAGAAGCCACGGGACGCAGGGGACAGAGAGACATTGAGTTTTGCGACAGCAGTGGTGGTCCACAAAGTCCCTGGTGGCAGGAGGTGGCTAGAGATAAGAAGCTATGACCAATAGCTGTAGCTGGACCCTCAGGAGGGAGAGGGGGAGACGGCCACTGTCAGGTGATGGGGGACAGGCAGCAGGGGAAGAACACCCCCACTTCTGCCTCCTCCTGCTCCAGTCAGTATCTATTATAGACTGAACTGAACATGGATGGCTGAATAGGAGTCTGGAAAAAGTGGTCTTGGGAGCTGGGTGGCCACACAAAGTGCCTGGCAACTGCAGAGCCCCTGGGAAATGAAGGCACAGTCAGGGAAGGATATGGTCACAGGTCTCTTGGCCCAGGCTGGTGGTCAGAATAGGGTAATGATAATACACCACTTGGGGAAATTCCTGGAGGCTGGATGTGGATGAAGATGGGTGAGAGGTTATGGGTGGCACAATCTTGGGGTCATGCTCTTTTTTTTTTTTTTTAAAGATGTATTTATTTATTATGTATATAGAAGAGGGTGCCAGATCTCATTACAAATGATTGTGAGCCACCCTGTGGCTGCTGGGAATTGAACTCAGGACCTCTGGAAGAGCAGTTGGTGCTCTTAATCTCTGAGCCATCTCTCCAGCCCTAGGGTCATGCTCTTGCAAGTTTACTTCCAGGAACCCATCCAGGATCGCAGAGAAGCCCCATCGTGGTTCTGGCAGACGGAAGGAAGAGGGCTCCTGAAGCAGGCTGTCTCTCCAGGAGAAAGGGCTTTGAGACTCACCACGAGGGAGAGAAGGCAGCCCTTCACGTTAATAATGCATTAAGAAGACAGTCACCTCAGACACAGTATGAGGGCCACAGCCAGGGGCATAGGCCTATAGACATCCCCTCTAGTCCATCAGCAGGCTCCAGTGCAGCAGCAGGAGACAGCTGTGTATGCTACAGGACACCCTCTGAGAAGTGAGTAGGAACTCAGGCAACAAGGAGCAGCTATGTAGACACCAGTGGGTGCTTCAGGACTCTAGCTAGACTCATATTAGGTCCTCTCCCAAAGCTCTACATCCCTCAGTTTGTGTTGTCCAGGACATCACATCTGCTTTCCGAAACAAAACAAAACCAACAAGCAAACCAAGGCACAGTGCAAGGTTTGAAGAAAAGTCTGACTGAAGAGGCCAAACTGCCATGACACATTTGCTCGTGCTGTGGGGCAGGGAATTGGGAAAAGTGATGATTCAGACGTTGAGACTCCCGTTGTAAACAGGGAACTGTGAGGGAAGAGATGGGCGATGTAAACACAGACGAAGCTGTCAGATTGAGGAGTTGAAGGCCAAGCCTGGGGGAGGCCCTGGCTCCCATGCCCAGCAAAACAGTCTTTGCAAAAGCAAATTAAAGGGGCTATAGAGACAGTGTGGTGAGTGAGTGCTTCCCTTTCGAGGAAGAAGCTCTGAGTTCAATCCCAGTTCCAGGCCAGAGAAATAAACACAAAACAAAACAAAATTAAAAGATATAATAGAGGACTGGTGAGACACCCCATTAGGAAAAGATATTCCCCATCTAGCCTGACAACCTGAATTCAACCTCTGGGATCCACATACGGAAAAGGGAGAGCTGACTCCCACAAGCTGTCCTCTGAACCTCCCCTTCACACTCTCTCTCTCTCTCTCTCTCTCTCTCTCTCTCTCTCTCTCTCTCTCTCTCTCACACACACACACACACACACACACACACACACAATGACACACAAGTAAATAATTGTAAATAAAATGTTATGTAGAAACAAAAAGCACTGTAACAGAAATATACATGTGCCAGATGATCTTATTTTATGCTCATTTATGTATGGGTGTTTTGCCTGCATACATGTCTGTGCATCACATGCATGCCTGGTCCCTGGGATGCAGAAGAGATGGAACTGCAGTCACATCGACAGTTGTGAGTCACTGTGGGAGCTCTGGGAAGCAAACCTTGGTCCTCTGGACCTCTGAGCCATTTCTCCAGTCATCAGATGAGTGCCTAAGACTAAACACTCCTGAGGAAATATTATCTGTGTGCTTCAAGACTAACCCACAAAGAGGGATAAAAATCAGGCACAAACAAGCTGGGGGGACAGCTAAGGACACTTCAAAAGCTCTCATACATGGGAACTGGGAACCGGAAAGAGAATAAAGTGAGAAAGGAGAAGAAATATCTGAGGGAAAAATGATCAAGTCTTCTAAAATAAAGATACCAAAAGATAGATGTGGGTGACTAATAAGCATACGGACTTGTAAATAACAGACTCTACACAATTGTATCGCATTCAAACTGCAGAAAACCCAGAACAAAGAGAAATCTTAAAGGAAGCCAAAAGTGGGGGTGGGGGGGGGGGGGGGGGGGGGGGGGGGGGTGAGGGACTGAACCGTAAAGCTACAGGAAGAAGCACAGTGAGCTATTTTCTCCTAAGCCTGGAGATCCAGAAGAGAGTGGGGGGTACACAGAGCTCAAAGACAGAAACCGGCCCACCTAGAAGCCTCTGTCCTGCAAACCTCTTTCAAGGGTAAGAGAGAAGCTGTAACCCCAGGCTCAGTGGGTAAAGGCGAATACTGCCCAGCTGGAGGACCTGAGTTCAATCCCTGAGACCTGTTAGAAGATGTGAACCGATTCCTGCAAGTTACCTTCTGAGCGCCACACCTGTACCATGGCACCCTGCCCAACACTAATTGAAGAGATGTTTTTTAAAAAATTAAGCTTTTAATTAAAAAAAAAAATCCCTTTAACTGATAGTGAGTCAGAAACTTCCATGATTGGCCCTGACTAAAATAATTTTATTTAGCCGGGCGGTGGTGGTGCACGCCTTTAATCCCAGCACTCGGGAGGCAGAGCCAGTTGGATCTCTGTGAGCTCGAGGCCAGCCTGGGCTACAGAGTGAGTTCCAGGAAAGGTGCAAAGCTACATAGAGAAACCCTCGAAAAAAAAATAATAATAATTTTATTTTTAAAATGTTAAAAATGCCTGTGTGTGTGTGACTGAGTATGTCTGCATATGAGTACCCTCAGAGCCCAGAAGAGGGCATCATATCCACTGGAGCCCGAGTTAAAGGAGGTTGTGAGCCATCCAACATGGTTGGTAGGAATTGAACTTCAGCCCTCCAGCCCCTGCAAGCACCCTTAGTCACCGATCCGTCTCCCCAGGCAACTTGTTTTGTCTTTTGAGCAGGGAATTGCGTAGAGGTGGGGCCATACCACCTCCGTCCCACACCAGCCCTGTCCATGGTTTTAGGGCTGCATGAGGGTCCAGGAACACTGCTGATGGATCCAGGGGCCCAGTGGGCACTATCAGAGACAGGGCAGGTAGGCCAGCAAATCTGCACCCCAGTGCCTCTCAGACTAGAATTCTGTGTGGGCAGCTTCTACAGACCAGCCACTAACTACAGGCTGGAAGGCTTCTTCCCCAGGAATCTGTCCATTCATTTGTCAATCCTTCCAAAGGTCAGGCCTCCTCTAGCCACTTTGAGCCAGAAGGCAGGGGGGGGGGGGCAGGAAAGGTGTCAGCACTGGGATTTGGTGGTGGGTTGGCAGTTATCCCACGACTCTGGACCTGTGGGATGTGGAACCAGAAGGGAGCTCAAGGCTTTTTATAAACAGTTCACGTGTATGGAAAATTACCTAGTTCAGAGGAACTCCCAAGAACATACTCCAGACTTGGCCAATGGCAGTATTCACATTCCCTTCAGATGCCTGAATTAAAATAAATAAATAAATAAATAAATAAATAAACACACACCACTTGAGGATCTATGTACCACACTGTGAAATGTGATATATTTTAGTATTTGAGAGCACTGTGGGGCTGGAGAGATGGCTTGCAGTTAAGAGCACTAAATATTTTAGCAGAGGACCTCAGTTTGGTTCCTGGCATCCACAGTGGTCCCCTCACAACTGCTTCTAACTCCAGTTCCAGGAGATTCACTACCCTCTTCTGACCTCCCAGGTCACTGGGCACACACATGGTGCACAGACACATGCTGTGGGATATTCTGTATGTTAAATGTGTTGCTCTGATTGGTTAATAAATAAAACACTGATTGGCCAGTAGCCAGGCAGGAAATATAGGCAGGACAAGCAGAGAAGAGAATTCTGGGAAGTGGAAGGCTGAGGCAGAGAGACTGCCAGCTGCCGCCATGACAAGCAAGATGTAAGGTACAGGTAAGCCATGAGTCACATGCCAACTTATAGATTAATAGAAATGGGTTAATTTAAGATAAAAAAAAAGTAGATAACAAGAAGCCTGCCACGGCCATACAGTTTATAAGCAATATATATGTCTCTGTGTGTTTACTCGGTTGGGTCTGAGCGGCTGTGGGACTGGCAGGTGAGAAAGATTTGTCCTGACTGTGAGCCAGGCAGGACTAAAAAAACTCCAACGCTGGAAGGTGGTGGCACACGCCTTTAATCCCAGCACTCAGGAGGCAGAGGCAGGAAGATCTCTGAATTTGAGGCCAGCCTGGTCTACATAGCAAGCTCCAAGACAGCCAAGACTACACAAAGAGACCCTGTTTCAAAAATATATTTGGAGGGGAATTTATATGTGTGTGTGCATGTATGCATGTGTATATATATGGGGAAAATATATATACATATATAGATATACACATATATATGTATATATATACATATATAAAGGAAAATATATATGGGGGAACACTAGGTGGCTGCTAAAATGTCCCAGAAGTAAAGGCATTTGTCACCAAGCCTAACAATCTGAGTAGTCTCCCCAAGACTCATATAGTGGAAGGAGAGAACTGTCTCCTGCAAGGTGTCTCCTATCTACACACACACACACACACACACACACACACACACACACACACACACACACACACACACACACACACACAATGTAATAAAAATTATTTTTATTTATTCATTTTTGTTTTGGGACAGGGTTTTTCTGTGTAGCCTTGGCTGTCCTGGAAAACTCACTTTGTAGACCAGTCTGGCCTCAAGCTCACAGAGATCAGCCTGACTCTCTCTGCCTTCTGAGTGTTGGGATTAAAGGCATGCACCATCGTGCCCATCTTAATAAAAAAAAATAAAATAAAAAATAAAAAAAGAACGAAAGAAAGAAATTGTTTTTCAGTTTTAGGCATATGGTGTTTCTTCTTGCAGGTGCATCTGTACAGTCCTCATTTACCTGGTGTCCAGGGATGCCAGAAGACTGAGGTTATAGTTGTGAACTGTCATGCAGGTGCTGGGAATTGAACCAAGTCTTGCAATAGCAGCCAGTATCCTTAACCACTGAGCCATCTCTCTAGCCCCCAATAAAAAGTAAATTGAGAAAAAGCACTTGGTAGCTGGATGTGCTCAGTTGGTAGAGTGCCAAAGTTGCATTCAGGAAGCAGTGGGTTCTAACATCAGATTAAATGGGTACGATGATGTATCCTGTAACTCCAGGTGAAGGCAGAAGGACCAGAAGGTTTTTTTGGTTTTTTGTTTTGTGTTTGTTTGTTTGTTTTTTGGAGACAGGGTTTCTCTGTGTAGCTTTGGAGCCTATCTTGGAGCTCCCTCTACAGACCAGTCTGGCCTTGAACTCACAGAGATCTGCCTAGCTCTGCCTCCCAAGTGCTGGGATTAAAGGCGTGTGCCACCAGTGCCCGGCATAGACTGGAAGTTTGAGATCATCCTCAGTTACAAGTTTAAGGCCAGCCTAGGATATTTGAGACCCTGGCAAAAAAAAAAAAAAAAAAAAAGGAAGGAAGGAAGGAAGAAAAATAAAATAAAAAGGGCTGAAGAGACTGCTCAGAGGCTAAGCGCACTGACTGCACTTCCAGAGGTCCTGCGTTCAATTCCCAGCAACCACATGGTGGCTCACAACCATCTCTAGTAGGATCTGATGCTCTCTTCTGGCATAAAGGTGTACATACAGATAGAGCACTCACACATAAAATAAATAAATAAACCTTTAAAAAAGCAAGCAAACAAAAAGCACCAAGTTCGAATCCTGCTTCTGAAATTGTGTGGTTGTACCTGCTTACTTTCTCTGAGTCTAGGCTTATTCATTCACTACATGAGAATAAAAATGAAGATTGAGCTGGGCAGTAGTGGCGCATGCCCTTAATCCCAGCACATGAGAAGCAGAGTCAGATTGTTCTCAGTGAATTTGAGGTCAGCCTGGTCTACAAAGCGAGTTCCAGGACAGCCAGGACTGTTACACAGAGAAACTCTGTCTCAAAAATACATACATACATACATACATACATACATACATACATACATACATACATACATACATACATAAATACATAAATAAATAAAGATTGCAACAGGATGGCCTGGTACAAAGAATATCCTCAAAACAAACAAACAAGCAGAATCAGTCACCAACCCCCCTGGCTGCCCCCACACATGTCCATTAGCATCATGACCACATGCTCTGACCCTGAGAAGATTCTCAGAAGTGGGGCTATGCAAGATGCCATGAGAACACAGACATCACCTGGCTCTTCTTATACTTCCCATGATGCTCTCCAGTGGCGGCCCCTCCAGGCAGCAGTGCGTGGGGTCTTCTGCACCAGTGTCGACAACAAGGTGGCTCTCCCTGTCACCTAGACCTTTGCTGGGCTCCAGGGTCAGTGTGGCAGGAAACTAGCCCCCCACTCCTGTCCCCTCTGGTCCTGACTGCTTGACAGCCTGCTGGTCTCTTAGCAAAACATCCCGTTCTAATTTACAACTTGGGAAAAGGCAAACAAAAGAAAGCAAAAGGCAAAGATGGGAGTTTATAACGTTGCTTCTTGTGGGTGTGACCTCGAGCAGGACTCACACAACTGCACAAAGCACCTGTCACCAGGTCCCCCAGAGGTGGGTCACAAAGACCAGGAAATCATCCTCGCCCCTGATGCTGCCAGCAGGAGCCAGGGGGCTCCCCAGTTCTTTCTGACTCTCTAGGGGTCTTACTGGTATTCTGTACCCCACATGAAGCCACGCCCTTCTCCATCACCATTGCTTCTATTTCTCCATCACGTGGAGATGAAGAAACCGAGGCCTGTAGAGATGGCAGCAGGATGTCGCCGTGGCATCAGAAAATGGAGGAGTCGGGCTGCTGATGTGGCTCAGTTGGTAGAGTGTTTGCCTAGCACTCATGAGCCCTGGATTGGATCCCAGCGCTGTATAAACTGGGGATGGTGGTGAACATTTTATCTTAGCACTCAGGAGGTAGAAGCAGGAGCTTGAGGAACTCATGGTCATCCACCTCTGTATAGCAAGTTTGAGGCCAGCCTGGATTACTTGAAAATTTGTTGAAATTAATTAGTTAGTTAATTTTTTTTAAAGCAGAGGACTCAAGACTGAAAGCTAGGACCCAGTAGCCTGCCAGTGAAGGCTCCAACCCAGGTGCCTGACTCCTAGAATGATCCTCTGGCTCGCTCGTACCGTAACACCACAGAGTAGCAGCACTGTACTCCACGCTCAGCCTTGTCAAAGGCTGCTCCACAGGAAGGCACATTCATGCACATAGCTGCTTCCTTCAAAGAAAGACACGGAGCCAGGACCCAGCCCTTCCTGTCTCTAGAGGCCAGCTGCGTGGTGTCCAGCAGGAGTATGCTCTATCTTAGTTTGCAGGGTCTGAGCCATTTCTATGGGTTTCTTTCTTCCCTCTCTGAGACAGAGTCTCATATGTAGGTCTGGCTGGCCTCAAACTCACAGAGATCCACCTGCTTCTGCCTCCCAACTGACTAATTAAAGGTGGGCACTACTACGTCAGGCTCCAATGAGTTTCCGATAGTAGAGCAAATGAATGGGGACAGGGAGAGAAGGGAGGGAGGAGGGACAGTCTGACTAATTTTTATTTTTATGTATGTGTCTCTCTGTGTGTGTAGTGTCCACTGAAGCTATAAGATTATGTCAGATTCCCCTGTAGCTGGAGTTCCAGGTGGTTGTGAGCTGCTGGACATGGGTGCTAGGGACTGAACTCTGGTCTTAACAGCTGAACCATCTGTCCAGTTGAGTGGGACTCTTCTAGTCATCACAGAGCCCATCAGAAGTTCTCAGAGCCTAGGTCCGTCTTCTGTGGCCTGGGTCAGAAAACTGAGGCCCAGAGAAAAAGACGTCCAGACCACTGGAACGTAACTCAGCCCCATAGCTGGTTTCCTTTGCACTGCCCTACCAGGATCTCTGGATTGTTTCCTTTTTATATCCCACCTTCTCCCATCCACAGCTCTACCTCTCATACTCCTCTGCCCTGACCCTCATACCTGCTGGATCCCTTCTGTGTTCCCACCTGCCTCCAGCAGCCAGGCCTCACCCTCCACGGCACCCTGGAGCCCCGGGGATCATTTAGGCTGTGTTTCAGCCATCCAATGCATGATTGTGGATCCTTGACTTTGGGTGAGGCAGCCAGGTTTAGCCATGAGCCCACAGCAGCCTTCCTCTGGCTGCTTTCCAGGGATGGGCTGACTCTAGGGCCTTGGTTCCCTCTGGCTGTTCCTCCAGCCTACAGGGCAGGGAGGTGCAGAGCTGAAAACCTCAGGGACTAGGAGGTGTGAGCAGACTCCAGGATCCAGGAACTGGGACAGAAGAGTAGCTCCTGGCTGAGTTAGGAGCTGGTGCTAGAAGAAACATGTACAGACAGACTGGCCTCATCTCCTGGGTATCTGCATAATTTAGACTTCACTCTGTTCTAATTCACAGGCTGACTCCAAGAAGTCCCTCCCTTGGTCTCAGTCTCCAATAGAGAGTCCAACTCCTCGCTATCTCCTCCAATATTTCCCAAGCTGTGCCCTATAGAATACGGCATCTTGATGCTTTTCATCAGAGCAGGGGCGGGGGGTTGCATAAGTATCCCATGGTTAGGTAGTGTCCTAGCATTTCTATTGCTGTGAAGAGACCACAGTAATTCTATTTTTTGTTTTTGTTGTTGTTGTTGTTGTTTTTCGAGACAGGGTTTCTCTGTGTAGCTTTGCCGGATCTCGCTTTGTAGACCAGGCTGGCCTGGAACTCACAGAGATCCTCCCACCTCTGCATCCCGAGTGCTGGGATTAAAAGTGTGTGCCACCACCACGCCGCCAAGGACGTTCTCTTTAAGACACACCAGCAAGGAGAGAAGGTTAGCTAGGTGCTACACAACCTCTCTGAGCTAGCAGGTTTTCATCCGAGCCTTTGAATCTCCGGTCTTATTTATAAATAGAATGATGGAGATTTAGTTAAAGCTACCTTTAGCAGCAGCAGCAGCAGAGGCAGTGATAGCAGGAATGGAATTCCTGACAGGCTGTGAAGGTGCAAACACTGTGCTGAAATTAAAACAACAATGGCAGGAAACACAGAGGCATGCAGACAGACATGGTGCCAGAGAAGAAACCGAGAGTTCTGCATCTGGATCAGCAGGCAGCAGGAAGAGAGAGTGACACTGGGCCTGGCTTGAGCTTCTGAAACCTCAAAACCCACCTCCAATGACACACTTCCTCCAGCAAGGCCACACCTCCAATAATAACGCTCCTATGACTCTATGGGGGTCATTTTTCATTCAAACCACCACAGGTAGCATTGGAAACCTCTCATACGAAGCCCTTCTAGACATTTAAGACATGATGTGATTTACTGAAAAGGGGCTGGAGAGGTGGCTCAGCAGTTAAGAGCACTCACTGCTCTTCCAGAGGACCCGGGTTCAATTCCCAGCACCCACATGGCAGCTCACAACTGTCTGTAACTCCTGTTCCAGAGGATCTCACACAGACATACATGCAAACAAAACACCAACACACATAAAATATAAATAAATAAATAATTTTTTTAAAAGCCCTGCATTATTGCTGGGCGGTGGTGGTGCACGCCTTTAATCCCAGCACTCAGGAGGCAGAGCCAGGTGAATCTCTGTGAGTTCAAGGCCAGCCTGGTCTACAGAGCTAGTCCAGGACAGACTCCAAAGCTACAGAGAAACCCTGTCTCGAAAAACCAACCAACCAAACAAAAAAGCCTTGCATTATTTTACAAATCTGTTCTGAAGTATTTGCCAAAATTTTGGTATTATCTTTAATAAAGATGTTTGTCTCCAGCATCCCAATAGATAGATAGATAGATAGATAGATAGATAGATAGATAGATAGATAATTTTAAAAAAATAGAAAAAGCCCTGAGAAGTTCTATGACCACTTATGTAGGTATTTGCTTCAATAAGACTTATTTTCCGGGTGCAGGTGTTAACACTCTCCTGGCTTCAGTCTAACTAAATTGGAGCCTCTGCAACAAGGATCAGCACTGGGGAGGGGTGGAGAGCGTAACAATTCCCCTGCCCGCTGGCACCTCCATTCCCAGCTCTGAAGAGGCTTTTGTGCACAGGGGCACATAACAGCTCTGGCTGCTGAGAGTCCTGGAGAACACTCCCTGGCACACTCTGAGCTCAGATCTCTTGGGGCCTCTGGCTGGAGCTTTGCCAGACATGCCTGTGGGGAAGGCCAGCCACACCTCCTCTTCTCACACTCCACACCCCTGAAAAGGGGGTGCCACCTTCGCCTGTGGCCTGCGGGGCTCTCTGACATCCCTGGGCTACAGGCCTGCATGAGGCCCTTGCCTTGACTCCACAGCCTGTGCACCTCTCACGCGCCAGACTGTCTAATGCTGTTCTGAATGGTGAGTGAACAGGAGCTGCCAGCCAGGATAGCAGAGCACCAGATTCAAAGCCATAGCTCCAAGAAACACATACCTGGGAGTCAGACCTGAGTTCTGGCAGCCATTCTGCTGACAGGAACACCAGGACAGCTCTTCTGTTGGGCAGTGAAGGTGGCCCAGCAGAGAGAGCAGCAGGCTCACGGGAACTTAGCACACCAGATGTGATAAATAGTAAATGGTTAGTTATGGCTGCCTGTAATACTTGGCGTAGGAGCCTTACAACATTCCAAATGCCATCTGTACCTTTTTCTGCGTTTCAGGAGCCCCTGACTGAGCTTAGCCTTTACTCACTTCCACAGGTCCCAACTGAGAGGCCCATACTTCCACTGGCTGTGTTGTGTGGCCTGGAGTCCCCAAGGTGAGGTATTTTACATCACAGATTCCCCTGGTGCCCCCCAGGATCTCCCAGTAGCCCTCCTCCAGCTGCCTGGTGCAGAACAGTGCCCCTGTCACAAGACTCCTGGAGGAGCCTAGTCTGGATGTAGCCATGTCTCAGCAGAGGTTGCTGGGGGAGTGGTCTCTCCTTCTGAGGTCTCTGGCCTAGTATCTTCTGTGTGTCCCTGTCACTGTGGGAGGCAATCAGTCCCTCATGTAAACACAGCAGGCCTGCTCAACAACCACTTGGCCTGACTTGCCCAAGCAAGTCCAAATCCCAGTCCAGAGTGGAGCTGAGACCCCCTAGTGGAGGCTTCTCCCACCTCCTCTCCACTCATACATAAATGAACAGTTCTGTGTATACATTGATAGTGTGGGTTTGGAAGCCCCACATAAAGGCCGGAGAAATTTGAATCACACCCACCAACTCAGGGTCTCTCACAAAGGACTGCAGTAAACTGTGGCAATTTACCAAGGCTCAATGCCAGTGTGAAGAAAAATGCTCGAAGTTCAAATCTTGGAGTAAGCCGGGTGTGGTTGCATGCACCTTTAACCCCTGCACTTGGAAGGCAGAGGCAGGCAGATCTCTGTGAATTCAAGGCCAGGCTGGTCTACATAGTGAGTTCCAGGACAGCCAGGACTACTGCTCAGTCAGTAAAGTGCTTACTGAGTTAGATCCCTTGGCACCAAATAAAGAGTGTGTGCACTTATAGTCCCAGTGCCAGAGAGACTGAGGCAGGGGGATCCCTGAGGCCAGCCAGTCTTGAAAAACAAGGTTGGGGCTTGGAGAGATGGCTCAGCGGTTAAGGGTGCGTACTGTTCTTTCAGAGGACCTGAGTTCTGTTCTTAGCACCTTTATCAGCCATCTATAACTTCCAGCTCCCCGAGATCTGGTGCCCTCTTCTGACCCCCACACTCAAGTGTACATACCCACACACAGAAGCACATACATGTAGTTTTTTAAAATTATACTTAACTGGGGGTGGTGTGGAGAAGTAATTAGGTAACTGATTCCTGAGGGATGCCTGAGGTTGACCTCTGGCCACCTACACATGCAAACACACATGAACACATATTAAAACACCCATGCAAAGCCACACACAAACACAGAGTATATAACTGAATCCAGGAAAAGTGGGTCCCTCTGACCCTGTCAGCCTTTGCACAGGTGCCCAGGCTCCCTCATGGAACCCCTGAGTCATGACATAAGAGTTCGAGGCCAGTCTGGCCTTATATAGTGAGTTCCAGGACAGCCAGAGCTATGTAGAGACCCTGTCTCAGTGCCTCCCTTCAAAAAATTCATATGATTTTTGTGTTCTGCTTCTTCCTCATTTCACAGAACAATTTCACAGAACAACTGCTACTACATGTCCTGACACTATGGAATAGACCCCTCTAGGTGTCTACATGTGTAAAGGAAAGGCCCTCTGTCAGTAAAGGCCAAGAAGCGAATAGGTTGGGACTACTGGCTGCAGCAACTCCTCAGGCCACTAGGGGGCTCCTTGGTGTCACCTGGTCCTGCTTGTAGCCAAGCTACAGTCCAGAGGTGACCACAACAAACAGAGTGGAGGAAGGGGATGCTCCCCACTGGGATCTGCATTTAAGAAGCACCTGCTTCCTCCTACCAACCTTCACAGCAGGTATGTGCCCTCCATGACTGCAGGGAAACTGAGGCTCAGAAGGGAGGAAAGTTACAGGGGACCCATTAGATGGGGCAGCCTTAGAGATGGTCATCAGAAGGCAGAGGCTGGAGGGTGGGGATGGAGTGGGGGCTGGGAGGTGGGGGTAGCGCAGAAGTTGGGAACACCTGCCCTCCCACTCAGCTCTCCTGAAGAGAGAGCTAGTCTTTCTTCATCGTCTTGGTCTTTGTTGGGGACAAGAGAAGACTGTTCCCATACAAATCCATGATCCGCCTCCCTGTCCCATCCTACCCCATCCCATCCCATCCCATCCCATCCCATCCCGTGCCTGGTCCTCAATACCTGGGGACTGCACACTTTGCCTGGAGACCTGGGCTCTGCCTGCTTAGGCAACCCCCCCTGCAGAACTGTGCTAGCCTGGCACCTCCTGAGCCTCAGTTCACCCAGGGCTTGCTATCCAGCCAGTCTGAGTGGCGCCTCATGGCCTCCATTCTGCACATCCACCTTCCTCTGGGACTTCCCTATCTGGCAGCCTCCCTGCCTCTGCCTACAGAATTAGGAGCAGCCTGTCCTCCTGAGGGCCTACGACGACACCACCACCACCTGCCCCCCATCTGCTCCCCAAAGCCCAGCCTGACCTCAGGGACTTCACCTGACACTTCTCAGTTTGGCCCTAGCTGCACTCCCTCCAGCTGCTGCCTCGGCCCAGGTGCTCTTGGAGGACCCTGCTCGGCCTGTGGGGGAGGGGAGGACTCCAGAAAGCAGGCCTGAGTACTGTTTGTACCTGTGTCCAAAGGAGGAGCCAAGGGTAGAAGGTATTTCTGAACCGGAAGCTCTGGTGTTGTGTCACCTCTCGGCATGGGGGCGTGCAGGGAAGAGGTGAGGAATAGAAAGATAACCTTTGACTACTGTAGAGTGGTCGCTACCCAGGATAGTGACTGCAGCAAGAAAATGACCTCAGCCCCTCTCTGTCCCCAACTCAAGAGCCATCCCAGGCTCCCGTCCTGCTGGGAGCTTGAGGGGCCAGCCCTGGGCTGTTGCAGCCACCAGATTACCTGATTCTGCACCTGGGACTTTGACCTCCAGCTCCAGAGAAGGGGTAGGCCAGTGTCCCAGAGGCCTGGGATAAGCCTTGAGAGGTCTCTGTGTCTCTTCTGTAGCAGGGAGCTAGCAGGAGAGACGGGAAGATGAAGTGAGACCTCCTGAAGGAACAGGGGAGAGGGAGCCTGTTTGGCAGGCTCTGCTCTGGCCTCTGGGCCTGGGAACTAGGAAGCCTGGACCTTCATAGGCAACAGGCCCCTGTAGCAGGAATCTTAAAAGTTCTTATTAATAAAAACAAACCCAGGGCCTGGTATTGGGGTGAATGCTGGAAGATCAGAGAAGCAGAACAAGTCACAGCTACCTCACCTCGCCAGTTCCTCAGCTGATCCTGTTTCCTCAGACTGGAAGCTTCTGAGTCCTTATCCAGAATGAATCTCAGCTGAACTGTGCTAGAAAGCCTGAAAGCTTAACCACTCAAAAGCTTCTAGTTTCTGGTCTTCACGCCTTATATACCTTTCTGCTTTCTAACATCACTCCCTGGTATTAAAGGCTGGATTTCTGGGATTAAAGGCGTGTGTCACCATGCCTGGCTGTTTCCAATGTGGCCTTGAACTCAGAGATCCAAACAGATCTCTGCCTCTGGAATGCTAGGATTAAAGGCGTGGAGTGCCACCATTTTCTGGCCTCTATATCTAGTGGCTGTTCTGTGCTCTGACCCCAGATAAGTTTATTAGGGTGCACAATATTTTGGAGAACACAATACCACCACAGGCCCCTGGCTTTATCAGCCACAAATGCTTGTGGAGCCTTATGATTATGTAGTCACAATAGCTACACATTTATCACCCTTGAGGCCAGCTATCCCCGTGGGCCAAATCAGTTGCCAAAGTGGTCTGTAGTCATTTCTCTATCATCCATTTTTTCTTCCAGCATCCAGGAAGGACATTCAGTGCCTCTGGTTGTCCCTGGAGGAATAACAGACAGTGCTGGGCCCTGACTTGGGCCAGGCACAAGCCTAACTCATGAGTTCTATAGTATGAAGTCATGCAACAGGAGTCACTGGCCCAGGGTCATAGGAAGCGTAAGTATTAGGCCTAGGCTTTGGGCTTAATCAGTCTCTCTCTCTCTCTCTCTCTCTCTCTCTCTCTCTCTCTCTCTCTCTCTCTCTCTCTCTCTCTCTCTCTCTCTCTCTCTCTCTCTCGTGTGTGTGTGTGTGTGTGTGTGTGTGTGTGTGTGTGTGTGTGTTACGGATACATGTGTGCCACAGCGCAGCACCTCTGGGTGCTGGTCCTTGCTTTCCTGTTTTGTTTAAGGCAGTGTCAGCCTGGCTAGCTGGCACTAGGCTGAGATTCTCCTATCTCTGTCTCCTATTTCTGGGATCACAGACTCTTCACGATGTCTGGCTTTTATGGAGGTTATGGAGCGCCAAACTCGGGTTGTCAGGCTCCTATGGCAAGTGCTTTTATCCGCTGAGTCAGCTCCCCAGCCTGAGTCTTTGCTCCAAACCAGGAGTTCTGCCTTTTGGAAAGAACAATAAGGGTGAGTAGTGGGGCTTGGCAAGCACAGAGAGAATTTTGTTTTGTTTTGTTTTTTTACAAAACAAGTTCTCATTATGTAGCTCTGGCTGTGCTGGAACTCACTATGTAGGCCAGGCTGGCCTCGAACTCACAGAGATCCACCCGCTTCTTCCTTCCAAGTTGCTGGGATTAAAGCATTCATCACTACATCAGGCTGAGGATTATGTTTCCTGAAAGTACTATCTCTAGTTGGAAGTTCAGCATCCACATTCATGAGCCAACCCTGTGTGCATCACCAGATAGATCAGGAAAGATGGTGGCCAGAGAGTCTGCTGTGACCAGGCTCTGACGGAGGGGGTGGGGGTGAGACCACACTACTGGCTGAGGCTGTAGTCGATAGTTGAGCCTCTAAGTCTTCAGCTTGCTCCTGGTGCAGGTAGGGACAAGATCTTGACTACTTCTAGACACTGGCTAGACACCTGGCCCCGAGGTCACGGTCCTCCAGACCTGCTTGACTGAAATGCTACTCTCAGCAATAGTGATCATTATGACTGTCTTAGTCAGGGTTTCTATTTCTACAGTGAAACACCACCACCAAAAAACAAGTTGGGGAGGAAAAGGTTTATTTGGCTTACACTACAGCATTGCTGTTCATCATTGAAGGAAGTCAGGACAGGAACTCAAAACAGGGCAGGATCCTGGAGGCAGGAGCTATTGCAGAGGCCACGGAGGGGTGCTGCTTCCTGGCTTGTTCCCTTGGGTTGCTCAGCCTGCCTCCTGACTGCTGGGGTTAAAGGCGTGCACCACCACTATCACCACCAGGCCTGCATTGTCTCATTTAGTGATTGATGTGGGAGGGCTCAGGGCATTGTGGGTGGGGCCACCCCTGGGCTGGGTTCTATAAGACAGCTTGGTCTCCTGAGAGAGTACCAGGACAACTAAGGCTACACAGAGAAACCCTGTCTCAAAAAAGAAAAAAAAGAAAGAAAGACAGAAAGGAAGAAAGAAAATGCCTTACAGCTGGATCCTTTTTATTTTATTTTATTTTATTTTAATGTATACAGTGTTCTGCCTGCAGGCCAGAAGAGGGCACCAGATCTCATTACAGATGGTTGTGAGCCACCATGTGGTTGCTGGGAACTGAACACAGAACTTCTGAGAAGAGCTGCCAGGGCTCTTAACCTCCGAGCCATCTCTCCAGCACACACACAGCTGGATCTTACGGAGGCATCTTCTCAATTGAGGCTCCCTCCCTTCAGATGACTCTCGCTTGTGTCAAATGACATAAAACCAGCCAGCATACCTTCCAGAGTGATAATAGTAACAGTAATGGTGTGGACGCTAGTCTGGCATGGTGGGCAGGATACCAACTCTGCACTAATCAGCTGTGAAGTCATGTCTGATGGTTAGTTTGTCAACTTGACAGGCTCTAGAATCGCCTAGGAGATGAGGCTCCAGACACACCTAGGAGGGATTATTTAGATTAGGTTAGCCAGCAGTCTTGCCTGTGAGGGATTATTTTGATTATGGTAATTGAGGTGGGAAGGCCCATCCTAAAATACCTTGTGCTTGGGCCCTGGACAGCATACTAGAAGGTAGTAAACTGGGCGGTGGTGGCGTATGCCTTTAATCCTAGCACTTGGGAGGCAGAGGAAGGCGGATCTCTGTGAGTTCAAGGTCAGTTTGGTCTACAGAGCAAGTTCCAGGACAGCCAAGGCTGTTACATAGAGAAACCCTGTCTCGAAAAACAAAAACAAACCAAAAAAAAAAAAAAAGGAGAAAGTACATTGAATACCAGTGTCCACCACACCCTGCTTTTTGAGTATGCCATGTGACCAGCTGCTTTAAGATCTTGCCGCCTTGACTTTTCTTCCATTGTGGACTGTACCATTGAACTTCATGCCTGAAGACAATGTCCCAGCACCCATGAGCTATGTACTTTAAATCAATGTCTGCACCTCGATGTCCCTCAGTTTCCCCATCTACAAAGTGAAATGAAGTAGCAGAGAGGCAACTGACAGAGTGATGGACAGCTTAGCCTTTATGGACAGATCCTGAAACAAAGTCCAGGATGGGCATGAGCCATTGCCCAGGAAAGCAGATTCGCAACACAGCGTGCTGTCCAAGTGATCCCACCCAGCATCCCCAAGGAACTTGCAATTACAGGTTCCTGAAGCCAAGCCTCGCTTGCCCATCCCAGGCAGACAAGTGTTTTCATTTCCCCTGATGACAGTGAAGGCTGGTGGCCAAACCAATTCCTCCTTGAGGCACATTGCAATTTCCATCAGGCCAGATGCTAATTACTTCTCTAGACAGCTCCCCATCAAGATGGAATCCGATAGACACCCACTCCAGAGTTGGGGTGGCTGAACAGGTATATGTTTTTTGGTCTGAGAGACAGTCACAGGTCAGAGATCCATTCAGAAATTCTGGATTTGGCCTCTGAATGGGTGAGCTGAGGGGCTGAGGTGGAGAAGGATGATAGAATCCAGGACCTGCAGAGACACCAGTGCACAAACCGCTGTCTGCCTTCTCCCTTCAGATCTCAGGCTGGGGCGGGGTGCAGGGAAGGGGGAGCTAGTTCCTACTGCTGCTAAAGGGCAGGGGAACCGCTCCGAGGGGGACAGAGGCAGTAACTGCCTAAGTATGGCTGAGGAAAAGACGCTGATTTGACATTCCTGAGTGAGGTTTGACCAAGGTCCTGGCTCATAGCTTCACGTATTTCCATCGGTCCCCATCACAACCTAGGAGTAGATGCTAATGTCACTGGCTACAGAGAGACCAGAAGGAAGAAGCTTGAAGTGGTTTTGCAAGTCACACAGGAGTTGTCGAGCTGAGTCCCAGTGTCCCAGGACTCTTGTAGTATTGTCAAGTCAGACTCCAGGGAGCTGCAAGCCACAGAGCCACAAGCTGGTGCCTGGGCTGAGTGAGCATGGTGAGCCAGCTCTGGTCCGGGTCCTGACCCTGCCCAGCGCTTGGCAACCTCTGCCCTTTGTATTTCCACTCTGTCACTCAAAGGGCTGGTCAGGCTGCCTGGTAGACAGGAAGACTGTGTGAGGGGTTGGGTTCCATCTTATTTCCACTCAAGAAGAAAGCATAATGTTTCTTTCCTCAGACAAAATATTTACATTTTGGTTTTTCAAAATATTTACAGCTTTGGGCCAGGCATGGTGACACACATGTAATCTTAGCAGTTGGGAAATGGAGGCAGAGCAAGGTCATTGGTGGCTATGCAGAGAGTTTGAGGCCAGCTTGAGCTACATGAACTGTTGTTTTGTGTGGTTTTAGGGGCGTTCAAGAGAAAGTTTCTCTGTGTATGTAGCTCAGGCTGTCCTGGAACTCGCTCTGTAGACTGGGCTGGCCTTGAACTCACGGAGATCCACCTGCCTCTGTGTTAGCATTTAGGTATCTGTACTGGCCTGCCCTTAGGGTCCTGATAGGATATACCTCAGCTGCAGCCACTGAGAGCACCCTGTGCGCATTCACTTGTACACCTCCCGTCCGTCCGTCCGTCCGTCCGTCTGTCTGTCTGTCCCTCTCGCTCTCTTTTCTCTCATTGCTCTCATCCCCAGGGACCAGTCTCTGCCCCCTTGTCTGCCCCTTCTCTCCCCTCCCCTCAATAAACCTCCTACATGGACCCTGTTGTATGGTGTGACTCCTTCCGTGTTTTTAAAAATACGACACTTTGCCTCCTGAGTGCTGGGGTTAAAGGCCTGTCCCACCATGCCTGGCTGTGTTTTGTTTTTAAGTGACAGGGTTGGTGCTGTTGCTTAGGGGTGGTACACATGGGGCCCCAGGCTCAGTCCCCAGTACTTGTTAAATATATATATGTTACATCTTAATGGAGACCCTTGTATCTAGTAGAGACACAGACTTTAGAATTCTGGGGGGCATATAGGTATAGTAGCTTGCACCTTTAATCCCAGCACTTGGAAGGCAGAGGCAGGAGGCTCTCTTTGAGTTCTAGGCCAACGTGGTCTACAGAGTGAGTCCCAGGCCAGCCAGGGATGCATAGTGAGACCCTGTCTTATATAAATGGAACTCTGGGGAATATGCTGGGCCAGATTGAGAAACTCTCTCTGAGGGAAGCAGTCCCAGGAAGGCAGCATCGGCTGCTTGCTGCAGACCTGTGGTCCCTTCCCTCCTCCCCATCCCAGTGCAGCTTCTCTTCCCAAGAGTCACCCAAATTCTCCTGGCCTGAGCTCATCTCAGAATCTCAAGTCCAAGGGCAATGACTCCCTTGGACTCACACCACGAGGAACTGTGGCTCTCTCAGAGCCTGCCTTAAAGGGTAATGGGCGTTCAAAGAAATGCGGGATGAGGCTGTCCCTGGCAGCTCACAGCCCTATTAAATCACACCATCATTAAAATGATAAAGGCCAGGGCTGGCAGGGCTGCAGGAACTGATGCCTGGCTCACTCATGTCTGTGTGCCATGCCCAGCTCCCACTTCAGGCTCTGCATCCTGCACCTCTCAGGGAAGTTCTCCGTGATCATTTCAAGGCCCCCACCTTTTCTCCCAGCTAGACTGTGACCCACTTTGTGGACAATCCAATTCTTTTTTTTTTTAAATAATGTATTATTATTTTATGTACATTGGTGTTTTGCCTGCAAGTATGTCTGTGTGAGGGTGTCAGATCTTGGAGTTATAGACAGTTATTAGCTGCCATGTCCATATGGGTGCTGGGAATTGAACTCAGGACCTCTGGAAGAGCAGTCAGTCCTCTTAACTGCTGAGCCATCTCTCCAGCCCAACAATTAGATTCTTTACTTTAGCCAAAGTTTAATTGGAATTCTTTTGGGGGGAACTAGGTTTATTTGGCACTTGCTTATGAAATCAAATCAAATCTTTAGCAAAGAATCTGTGGTCAGTTTATCAGGGGCCCTGACTCTCAGCTCTACATCCAGTCACCATCAGGAACAGCCACCAGGTGTCAGGTCGCCCAGTCCCTGTCTTTTTTTTTTTTTTTTTTTTTAAGATTTTAATTGTGTATTATGTATACAGTGTCCTGCCTGCATGTATGCTTGCACACCAGCAGAGAGCACCAGATCTCATTACAGGTGGTTGTGAGCCACCATGTGGTTGCTGGGGATTGAACTCAGGACCTCTGGAAGAGCAGCCAGTGCTCCCAACCTCTGAGCCACCTCTCCAGCCCCAGTTGGGAACAATCTTCAATTGATTTATCCTGGTTATTTCCCACCTATGGGCTTCTGCCTTCCTACAGCCGAATTTACTTTCTCTTCCCCCTCACTGTCAGACCTCACTGCTGTAGTCCCACCTGTTGCCATAGCCCTGAGCGAAACCCCTTCCTTTCAATGCTTGAAAAAGTGTCTCTAAGGGCGGCGGCGGCACACGCCTTTAATCCCAGCACTTGGGAGGCAGAGGCAGGCGGATTTCTTTGAGTTCGAGGCCAGCCTGGTCTACAGAGTGAGTTCCAGGCAGCTAGGGCTGTTACACAGAGAAACCCTATCTCAAACCAAACCAAAACAAAACAAAAACAAAAATAAAACACCACCACCACCACCACCACCAACAACAACAAACTCGTTTTGAGACTGGAAAATGGCTCAATGGTTAAGAGCATTGACTGCTGCTCTTCCATAGGACCAGGGTTTAATTTCCAGCACCCACATGGCAGCTCACAACTGTCTGTAACTCTAAGATCTGAAATCCTCGAGTAGACATACATGCAGGCAAAACACCAATGCACATAAAATAAAATAATAGATAAATCTCAACCTTAAAAAAAAATCTAAAAGAAAGTGTCATTAAACTGTATTATTTTTTGTGAAATTTTTTTTAAAGATTTATTTATTTATTATGTATACAGCATGTATGACCGGAAGAGGGCACCAGACCTTATTACAGATGGTTGTGAGCCACCATGTGGTTGCTGGGAATTGAACTCAGGACCTCTGGAAGAGCAGTCAGTGCTCTTAACCTCTAAGCCATTTCTCCAGCCCAATTTTTTTTTTTTTTAATCATCACTCAGTGATCACTTTATGCACAGGGCCAGCGATCTGTGTCAACACCCTTTAAGGTGACCAGGTTCTTCGTTTTATAAAAGAGGAAACTGTGACCTCAGAGGGGTGGAATCTCTTGCTGGAATCTGGCTGATCTGGATCTTGGGCTTTCTAAACAGTCCAGTGATGCCTCTGCAGGGGTCCAACCCTGGATTGAGATCTGGGAACCCCCAGGGGGACCAGGCAGATGGGCAAACTAATAGGGCCAGTGTATTACATTGTTGACCATGGTTCGGGAACCTGACAGGTCAAAAGAGGCACCAGGAAGGACTTTGTAAACCAGTGTCTTGGCACAGAGTCAGCCAGGCGGGGATAAAGGCCAATGTGTGCATTGCAGGCAAAGGCAGAGAGACAGCAGCAGCCGTTAGGAAGCAGGCTTTTCATGTTGCCCTTTAGGCAGGATGGAAACTGTGGGCATGGAGAAGAGGTCATGACCCCTCGACAGAGCCAGAGACCACATTTTCAGAGCAATCTAGAGTCAGAGGGACCCTGAGGCTGGGTCACAGGTCACAGGTCTCTGCCCCCAGCTGTCCCCATTTCAGTCAAGCAGCCTGATGAAGTGGCAGAAGCTTTGCTTATTGATGGGCCAAGGGCAAGGCCCCGTGGCTACCTTCCATTTCTAGGAACAGGAAAGGGGACTAAAAGGAACAGTGAGTGGGAGGAATGAGATTGACCTGGATCCAGATACCAAGGCCTTCCCTGTCTTTCCCAATTATCTGTAAAAGGAGACTCTCGTGAGACCAAGGTGAGGCTAGTGTTCTGAGTCATACTGAGGTCTGAGAATGGGGGACAGTGAGGTGGTTTACTGGATAAGGGCGCTTGCTGCCAAGCCTGACCGTTTGAGCTTCAACCTTGGAACTCATGTGAGAGAACGGATTCCGGCAAGTTCTTCCCTGATGGATGCTCCCCTCCCCCATGATACATTTTTTTTTTAAAGATTTATTTATTTATTATGTATACAGCATGTATGACTGCAGGCCAGAAGAGGGCGCCAGATCTCATTACAGATGGTTGTGAGCCACCATGTGGTTGCTGGGAATTGAACTCAGGACCTCTGGAAGAGCAGTCGGTGCTCTTAACCTCTGAGCCATCTCTCCAGCCCCAGATACGTATTTTTTAAAAACAGTTCTCTGAGAATGCCTGTGGTCAGTGGGCCCTGGATGGGTGTCCCAAATCACCTGGGATTGTGGCGGCTGAGACTCCTTGAAGAGGTATTCAGCGTCCCTGAACTAGAGCCAGAAGGCTGCCATGCCATGCAGCTCACAGCTGCTGGCATTAGCGCTGCCCACATAAAGCCCCCCTGCCCACCCGAGGATGGCTATTCCAGCTGCCCCCAGCCCAAAGAGGGCCACCTCCAGGTGAAGAGTAGCTTTGGGTGGGTCGTGGACAAATCCCCTTCTATGGAAGGGAATGGAGGGCAGCTGCCTGTGCTTGGGGTAGACCGCAATGTTTGGCAGGACTGGATGAGGGTAGACAGGAAGTGAGGACCTGGCAGGCACTTAGTTAAGTGGTGTAGACTCAGGGGGTGTGGGAGGGGGGCCAGCCACCTTCAACTCTCCAGGCAAGCTCTGAGAGTCTGCGTCTCCTTTTCCTCAGCTAGGAAGGGGACATTAATCCACAGAGGACAGTGAACACTGTGCCTACAGGAAGCCCCTCACAGCCAGCCCTTCCTGCCTTTGCCCTTCATCCCCTGGAACAGGAAACTTCCTCTCTGGGAAGGCAGACACTGGCCTTGTCTTTTGAGGATTCACGGCTCGTGCCTGGGAGGTGCATGCTGGGTCTGGCTCAGTGGGACCTATTGAAGCCCCCAAACATTAGCCTTTCAGGGTTCACCTGTACCTGCCTTCAGGGGGACACACCCGTGGCACTCTGTAGGTGGCCTTAGAGAGGTGACCGGCCACCTCAGGCCCTGCCTTTTCCTCCTCAGCTGGCAAAGGGAACCAATCGGGTCTCACATCCAGGCAGCTGACCAGGGATGAGGACTAATGAGCACCACTTCCTCTGGAGCACTGGAGACCAGAGCCTTCCCTGCCTGGTCTTCCTTCAGTGCTCCCTTTGTGGGGATCTTTCCCCAGTAGTGATCATCCAAAAATGGTTTCAGTAATTGAAAGAAGGGGTTGCCTCCGGGAGGGGTCTGCATGCTCTTTTCCCCACATGCCTCTTAGCCCTGGGATCTAGCTGGGATCCTGACTTGGGGTGAGGAGTTGGATGGGAAGAGCTCCCTTTAAGTCTGGGCCTCCCTAACCCTCTGCCTGTCATTCTGGTCCAGCTAGTCAGAGGAGCAGGGGTGGGGGTGGGGAGGTCTTTGTTGTCTAAAAGGACAGAGGGATTATCTGTCACTGGGCCTTCAGCCTCCTTTCTGCCCTCCCTGAAGCTGCTGACAACCCTGCCTCCCTGGGGAGCTGCCAGGACAGCCTTCCTGCTTTCTGTGACTTCCATGAAGAAAAATTCATCCCCGGATGGCTGAGCAATCCAGGCGGGCCCTAGAAAAATGACATTGAGTCACCTGGGCCCTCATTGCTCTGACAGCCATAGACGCACTGGGCGGCTAATTAGCTCTTACAGGAAAGGGCCAGGTCTGTCACCTTCCTCCGGAAGTACCAGGCAGGATTAGCTGCTGCTCCTGGAGGCTGGAGCCTTGTCCCAGGGCAGGAAGACTCTGAGGGATTCATTCCTGTGAGGAGTGGGAAGACAGCTGTCCTTCCACCGCAGAATCTCACGTCTGGGAATTTGTCCCCGTTGGAACAACCCAGCCAGAAAGCAGAGCCGCACATCAGCATATCCCTGCAGGGATTATTTATAAAGTCCAGCCTTGAAAATGCCCCTGTTGCCCAGCACTGGGGGAGGGGGGAGCAGTCAAGACCCTGGCCTGCTTACCAATCATGGAGTTACGACCTATGAGGAGGGACATGGCCATGGTGTTGGGAGTCACAACTTTGTCACCCTGATATCTGAACTTGCCCATCTCAGCCTAGCCTGCCTTGGCCCTAAACATACCTATTTCTGACCCAGTGATCCACATAAGGGAGCTGGTCACTCAGCTCCCTGCTAATGCTTATCCTCACATCTGACAACTCCGTTTAAATCACGGCTTCTAGAATGCATTTAGAGCTTGAATCTTAGCGGCATTTGTCAAACGGACCTAGCATCAAAACTCTTGTGCCTGGCTGGGTGAGGCCCTGTCACCAACTGGCTGGGTGAGGCCTTTGTCTCCCTCTCCTCCCATCCCCAGGCCACCCCAGTCAGCTCTGAGGACATCCTGACACCATCTTTTCTGGCCAGAGTCAGAGGTGCTCCTGGGGTGGGGGCGGTGTCTCGGTGTCTGTGAGCTGCAGATGTGTATGTAGTAGAGGGCCCTGTGGCCAGGGTCCACCTAAAAGCAGCAGCTGGACTAACCTCCGCAGGAAGTACACACCAGGTTCCTGCAGGAGCCATTAGGGTCTGGGTGGAGTGGGTATTCCTTCTTAGTGTGGCTCATTATCAGTGTGCCCACCGCAGGAGCTACGCCGGGATGGTGCTTCCCAGAGACGGTGGTCCACCATCTCCACCAGCTCTCCCTCGGGCTCCCAGGATGGAATTGTGGGGTTGCCAGCACACTGTGTCTTCCCAAAGCCCCAGCAGATGCCAGCCCTTCTCCTGGACAGGAGAGGGAGCCTCCAGTTCTCAAAGTCCAGTTCTGAGCTTGTTCTGGCTTGTTGTGAGCTGCACTCTCCGTCTGTCCCGGCCTGTTTTTAACATGTGAGCAAATGTGTGGTGGGCGAGACCTGTCATAGGACCCCAGACGCGTAGCTGAGCTCTGGTTTCTCTACTTCCTGCTGCTGGACTCTCATAATCGGTTCCTATGGGGACATATTTGAGCATAGCTTCATTTACCCAGGTCTTTTGATAGCATGTTCAGAGTGCTTTATCAGACTTGAATAGCCGTCCAGGTGGGGGCACCCTCCAGCGGGTGGCTTGGGAGGTCCCGACTGAGGGTCAAATTCAGGGTTTCCCATTCTAAAAAGCCCCTAGTCCTCATTTGATTGACATATCTCAGCCCAGAGCTAGGTTTTGTTATGTTTTATATATGCATATGATTTATATGTACAACATATATATGTATATATATATATATATACACACTTCATATAAATTATGTATATACAAGCATGAGGGTGTAGCTTGACATAACATTTCCGTAACTGGCCAAAAGCCACATGTTCAAGTCCCAGCACCCCCCTCCCCCCCAAAAAATAAAACCTGTTATTTAGCTGGGCATATTGGTGCAAGATTGTGATCTAACACTCAGTGGGTCACAAGATTGGACTGGGTTACAGAACAAGACTGTCTCAGAACAAGAGTTTAAAAAATGGCAATGGGGGTTGGGGTTAGGGATTTAGTTCAGTGGTAGAGTGCTTGCCTAATAAGTGCAAGGCCCTGGGTTCGATCCTCAGCTCAAAAAAAAAAAAAAAGGCAATGGGTACAGCTCAGTGGCAGACCACTTCCTAGCATAGGATCAACTCCCAGTGTGTGTGTGTGTGTGTGTTCAAGTCTCTGCAAACACCAGAGCCAGTAGAGTAACCATCTGAGGCAAGAGGAAATCCAACACAACTCAGTAGCCGGTTTTGGTTCAAACGAGTCTGACACGAGCAGTTTATTTTGGCATGTTTATGCACTGTACAATTTGTTTCCTGGTGTAACACAATCCATTGTGCACAATGAGGCCTAGATACATTGAAATTCTTCTCAAAGTACAAGCCACTTCTTCCCTGAAAATAGGTTCTATAGATAAACATAGAAGGGCCCAGGGGAGGACCTGCTGTGGTCTCAGTCATACGTCAGTCAGTGCAGAGGTCACCTAGACTAGTAGCTACTCTGGTCCTGCCTGTGCGAGCCTGTGGGAGCCAGGTCTGGCCTAGCCCTACAGATAGCCCAAGGGTCACTAGGCTATTAGTCACCTCCATTCCCAGCCTTCTGGGTGGAAAACAGGTTATACATCTCTTTGAAGAAGACAACCCTGCGTGTTTAGCATTCCTGGTTTCCCTAGTGCTTATCCAGGAGCCTAAGGACTTTTGTATATAATGTACTATTTTCCCCCTGCCTTTCTATTCTGTACATTCCATGGTGTCCCCACTCACCTCTCCTGCCCCATGCCTCTCCAGAGGGCTTTCTTCATGTGTCAGTCAGCAGCTGGCCAGGGGGTTGATTAGGGAAAGTTATTCATGACATCACGAAATGGCTGGGGACAGTTTCTTATACAATTCAGTTTGTTTCTGCTCGGAGGCTAATGCATTCACTTACCCTTGAATTTAGGCTTTTTTTTTAATCTAAGCTCCATGATGGTACTGCCAACTGCCCTACTCTTGACACCCTGGGCCCCTCTAAGCCATGTTCCAACCCTCTGGGGGTTCCTTTGCTGCCTCAGGTAGGGGCTCCCCCTGCCCATGACTTTCAACTCCTAGAGGAATGCACACTCCAAAAGCTTCCTGGAAGAATTGCTTTTTATTTTTCTGGGATTTTGCTTATGTTCTTTTACTAGGCGAACCCTTTCCAGGAGCCAAATTCAGGCAGGAAATCTTTTTCTCACATTTTCAAGGCAGCTGACTGATCTGTGGTCACTCAGCTTCCAGTGTCCTTGCAACAATGCCAGGCTTTATACATTTGATTTTAAATTGTTTTCAGTGTTTCAAGAATGAAATTATATAAACCAGCGTGGTGGTGGATGATGTCTTTAGTTCCAGCATTCTGGAGACAGAGGCAAGCAGATCTCTGAGTCTGGGGATAGACTGGTTTACAGAGCAAGTTCTAAACAAACGCCCTACTCTCCTTTCAGCCTGGTATCCTGCTTTCTGATCCCTGGATTCTTCAGTGCTTTCCATGGGAGTATTTGTAAATAAACAGTGCACTCCTGACTTGCTGCCCACCCCTCCCCAACAAGCCAGGGTTTCTCTGTGTAGCCCACAAGGACCCTGTACTTCAGATTCTTCAGTCTCCACCTCCAGAGTACTGGGATTGTAAGTGTGCAATACCACGTCAATTTATGTGGTGCTGGGGACTGAAGCCAGGGGTTTTGTGTATGCCAGACAAGTGCTCTACTTAACTGAACCTCCTCGCCTCCAGCTTGGCATGTGTGAGGAGGAGGCTAGTGAGAGTGCTCAGTGGATAGAGTTACTTGCCACCAAGCCTGACCACTGAAATTCCATCCCCTGGACCCACACTGTGGGAGAATCCTAGTCCTGCTCTGACCTCCACACAGGTGTGTACTCGATGTAATTTTAAAGGCATTAAACGTGTGCAAATTTCTCCCTCACACCTTTGATCACATGGGTACCCGACAGGTTCCTGTGGCTGAGGATCCCATTATCCTGGTGTCTTGTAGTGTGTGGAGCAGGCTAGAGAGTCTAGTCATTCTGACACTTGACCTTTGTGTCTCTCGTCCCCCCGGCTCCCCCCACATTGCCAGGATCTCCTCACCCCTGAAATTCTGCAATATGCCCAAGATGCTCTTTCTCTTCTGTGCTGGCCCTTTCCTTTGGGATTCTGTGTCCATGAACCCCTGGTAGTTTGCTATATGGTTATTTCATGTCACAACGCTGGCTATGGAGCAACAGATCAGGGAGTGTGAAAAACATGGCAGCCGACCTTACCAACCCTAGTCCCTACCCTGTCACTAGATATTTGCATCCTAGGTAGCATGTATGGGAGCACTTGAGGGAATCTGAACATCTCTAGGCTCTAGAGCAGTTCTCAACCTTCCTGATGCCTTTACACAGTTCCTCATGTTGTGGTGACCCCCCAACCATAAAATTATTTTATTGCTACTTACTGTAATCTTGCTACCGTTATGAATTGTAAATGATTTTTCTGATGGTCTTAGGGGACTCCTGTGAAAGGGTCCTTTCACACCCACAGGTTGAGAACTGCTCTAAAGAAAGACACTTAGGGGGGTTGGGGATTTAGCTCAGTGGTAGAGCACTTGCCTAGCAAGCGCAAGGCCCTGGGTTCGATCCTCAGCTCCAAAAAAAAAAAAGACACTTAGGGAGGGCTTGTCCCCCCCCTCCATGGGTGTGTCCCCTTCCAGCTTGGTCTGACGCCGGGGACCAGGGACCATGCCTGGTTAGAGCACCCCAGTCCTCTGAATTGGAGTTATTCCCAGATAATCAAGAGGCATTGGTCTGGGGCAGGGTTTTGGGGCTGCACTTCATGAGCTTTTCAGGGCTGAGACCTCTGGTGCTGACCTGTCACCTTGTTGCCGTGGGACCTTGATTTGCTGACACAGGTTCCGGGAACCTAGGATGCCAAGATGGAATGCTTCGAAGGCTGCACCATGGTCCTGGTGTTGGGTCTCTGTTGGAGGGACCCTGCTTATGACTGAGGACCCAGCTCACTGTGTAGGCTTTCAGAGTTTCATGAACACAACTTCTAGTCCAGGCTCTGGAACGTTCACCAGTTCACCAGTGTGGCCTCCTTCCACCCCACCCCCTTTTCTAGGCAAGCAACACCTGCCTGTCTCACCTTATGGTCTAGGGTCGGAGTTTCCCTTCTTATGATCCCAGCTAAGGTACAGATCTAGGAGGACAGGGGACAAGGTGTGTCTGTGACTGCCTAGGGCCACTCTGTGGTGTGAGGCCAGAGATACAGACTCTAAGGCCAGGCCATTGTGCTTTCCTTAAAAAAAATTTTTCCTTTCCTCACCTGGTTTGAAGGTCCTATGTTGAGAACTGGAGAACAAGCGGAGTTATGGACTTCTTTGGCCAGCTGGGGGTCAGGGGTCAACTTCTTTCCAGCCTAGCCTCACACAGGGCGGTGCATAAGACCTGAGGTGCTGGAGTAGTTATCGAGGTCCACTGTTGCTATTTCAAATAGGAGGGGCTGGGAGGGCTGGGCCTGGGGCCAGCAGAAGCCACATTAACAATTAAGGTCTTTGCTACTTTCATTCCATCCTCATGGCATGAAATATTCAGACACCGGAGGAGCTGGGTCTCTCAGCTCAGCTCTCTCTGTCTCGTGTGTGTGTGTGTGTGTGTGTGTGTGTGTGTGTGTGTGTGTGTGTGTGTTGGACTGCTAGTTGTAGATTTGGGACTTGAGGTAGCACCTGAGGCCTGGCATGCAGAGCATCTGGAAGCTGCAGGGCTGGGTGCTAGGAGCAGCTGCCAGCTGTCATAGACATATACATAGCAGGACTCAAAGGCTGCACTCAGAGCCTGGAACTTCACACCCCAGCAAACCCTGCTGTGGGTGGGACACTACCCTCAGAGCCACCCTATGTTCTTCACAGCAGCTGCAGCATCAAGGCTGGGCCAGTTGACATTCCCTCAGAGGAGGGGTGGGGTAACTAGATATCCCCCCACCTACCTGAGATTCCAGCCACTCCCTCCTACACCTCTTTCCCATTGGTAACTGTCCAAGTTACTCCTGGCCTTGGTTGGTCAGTGCTAGAGTACCTACCGTGTGGAAGGCTAGCGAAGGGACTCAACTACTGCTGCAGTTAATTTTGTCACCTCCCAGGGTCCCTGGGAAAGGATGGTGCTAACATAGTCTCCACTCAGCTCCACGGACAGTGCCTCCTCCCACCTCTCCATGCCCAAGCACATGCCTCCTTGAAACTGCTCTTCTATGGTTTGCCCCAACCTCTGCTTCTGCTGCTCCATCCACTTGGAGGCACCCCATCTCTGCCAATCACCCCTCAGCTTTCAGGATTCAACTTCCCCAGGAAAACTTTTCTCAGGCCCCAAGAGGCTGTAAGAGTGGTGTTTTCCGCTTTGCTCATTGGAGGTGCTTATGTATCGGAGCATATGTATGTGGTTGGTAAATCAAGGAATGAAAATGACCTTGTACTTCCTTTCTGGGACTCAGTTTCTTCCCTTTAAAACAAGGGCCTCAAACTAAATGGGTCATGCATGGAAGGGCCAATCATTCGCTTAGCAAACAGCTAGGGCTGCCAGAGCATGTCTGAGCTTAGGCTTGCAGGCATGGAGAGGAATATGAGCCCCTGGCATTAGCAGTGTGTGTGGGACTGCCTTTTTTTCAGAGGTGATCTCATTGGGGAGCCCCAGGTGGCCTCAGACTTGCTATGTGGCTATACTGGACTCTGAGTGTTCCAAGGGGACACAGCACATTTTTCCTGGAGAGCTCTTGCTCTGGGATGCTAGTTTGGTCCTGGGATCCTCTTATCACCAAGCCTGTGAAGCAACAGGGAGCAGCGAGCCAAGCCACTTTTAAATCACCTAGCAACACCAATGCTAACACCTTCCCAGAGCTCTCCCAGGAGGTTGTTATGGTACTGGAGAAAAGCTTCCTGGCCAGTTGTGTGTAGAGATGGTTTGAACCACTGCTTGGATAAAGGTTTCATTTTCCTCCACTGAAGCTGTCACCCTAGAGAATCAGAAGACAGAGACTGCAGGCCACAGGGACACCACAAGGAGACAAATGGCTTCCACTAAGCCCAGGACAAATTGAATTGTCTCAGCAATTTCCCTGGTGAGCAGAAGTGTCTCCCTTGGTGTGTGCTCTGCTCAACACACACACCCCCCTCCCTCCAACATACTCTTCGCTCTGTGGGGAGCCTCCAGGGGCTTGCTAAATCTTGCTTCCTGGGGTGAAAACAGATCTTCAGCTTCCCGAGGCACAAGCTGTTTAAAGTCCGTTTTTAAACCCAAACTGTGCTGGGCTGGACTTGCAGGAACACCAGACTCTACTCAGCTGACTCACCCAGACTGAGTATGCGGCTGGCCTCAGCACCCCTGGGGCTCATCTCCTCCCCACCCTTTTCTCCAGCTCAGCTATGAGGGAGGGAGGGGGGTGGACCAACTCTAGCCCAACCAGTGTGGTTCCCAACCCTTGACACAAGAGTCAGAAGTGATCCAAGACAGCTTTCCTGCTTCAGGTCACACCTGGGCCCTTTGACCTCAGACCTCAGAGTCCATTTTTTTTTTTTTTTTTTTTGAGACAGAATCTCACTCTGTAGCCCAGGCTGGCCTGGGATTCACAGAGCTTCCCCCTCCCTCTATTTAGGATTAGTGACTTGCACCACCCACGGCGCTCTCTCTCTCTCTCTCTCTCTCATTACATTATTTATTAGTTTGTTTTTGGTTTTTCGAGTTTTGAGACAGGGTTTCTCTGTGTAACAGCCCTGAATGTCCTGGAACTCACAGAGATCCGCCTGTCTCTGCCTCTGCCTCCCGAGTGCTGGGATTAAGGGCTTGTCTGTCACATTTATTTGTGTGTGAGGGTTTATGCATGCTATGATCCACGTATGGGCGTCAGAGGACAACTTGAGAGAGGAGGGTTCCTGGGAATCAATTCAGGTTGTCAGGCTGGGCACCCGGCTCTTTTACCTGCTGAGCCATCTCACCGGCCCCTCCTCTCCTTTGAGCCGGCCACTAACAGGCTAACCCCTAAGGCTACTCTACTAGCTGTTCCCTCCACCCGAACAGCCTCCCCTGCTTACCTTTGTCCTTGTTGCTCAGGCTCGGATCCAAGCTCCTACGTCCTAGTCCCTCCCAGAAAACAAGATCTAAGGCAACCGATTTCCCTGCATAGCGCTGCAGACAGCCTCACGGTGTCTTCTCACGTTATACTCTCTCTCCTCCCAAGAATGCCAAGTACCCTGAGAGGGCCGTGGCACCACCTCTGTAGTCTTGTCCGGGTAGAATTGCCCCGCGCTGAGGAAGGTGTGAGAGGGCACACTCAGTGGTTCAGTAAACGGCTGAGTAACTGTAAAAGGGGACGTCAGCTACTGCGCGGGCACGCGCTCCAGGCCCTGGGTAGCTTACCCCGGTGTGCGTGTGCGCCTGGGGTGGGTTATCTCCTAGCAGGTCCAGGGAAAACGCACCCCGCCCTCGGCCTGGCGACTGCAGAAGCGCCGTAAATGCGCTTTGGGGACCGGACTTACAGGCTGTAGGAAGATCCGAATGCCCTGCAATGATGCGGGGCGGGGGAAGGTTCTCCCGTTGTTGTGCGCCTCTGGACCCCAGCTTTATGGCCGGGGTGGAAGACCTTCCCTCTTGTTTCCCAGGGGTTTCCACCTAGCGAACCAAAGATATTCCTCCAATCCCAGGGATTTAGCGGTTGCGTGTGCGAAGGGGCAGGGCTCTGGGAGCCGCTCCAGGAAATGGGCAGGTCCCAGGTCCCCTCGCCCCATCAGGCCAGGGGAAGAGAAGAGAAATCTGTCTGTCCCTGAGATAAGGCTGGCAAGGCTCTACAGTCCTGAGCTAGGAGTGGAAAGACAGCCCCGCTGCGAGTGTAGGAAGGGAACTCAGGAACAGAAGGAGGTCGGTGGCCCGGAAAGGGACAAAGAGCAGCTCTTCCCGACCCCCCACGTCAGGGTCCTATTGTTCCTCCTCTCTCGGACTGTACCGAACTCTGGTGCTCCCAGGAGGGAGGAAGGGAGCTGCGCCCACCCGGTGGGCATTTGTTTATTAAGAATGAGAAAGGGAGGGTCAGTGAAGCGATCCCTACAGGGGGGACGCGCATTTTCGCGCGTCGCCTTTAAGGAAAGCCCTACCCTACCTTTCCCACCGGTCCCCGCCACCCCCCAGCCCTACCTGCATTTTAAAACCGCCTTGTAGTCCTGGGATTGGCCCAGGCCGCGTCCTCCGGGCGTAGAAACTTGAACCGCGGGGAGGAGGGTGGCTGGCCCCGCGGTTGGACGAAACCATCTTTGCAGCATCCCCCGCGCGCGCCCCGCCCCTCCCGCACACCCCCAGACAGACCCAATCAGAACGGTGGGGAGGCGGGACCACGGCTCGAACACGCCTCTGGCAGGGCGCCCAGCGGGCCGGCGCACCGCGTAGGGGAACCTCGGGGGCCGGCCGTGCCTTCGCTTGCCTCCCTCTCGGAGGCGGGGCCCGATTGCGGCGCCCCGCCCCCTCTCCGCCCGGGGTGGGCGGGGCGGCTGGGGCTCCGGGAGCGGGGCCGGGGGCGGGCCTCCGCCTGCTGCGCCCGAGCCGGGAAGAGCCCGGGCACCACGGCCACCGACGCAGCCACCGTCCCCGTTTCCGAGCCCTGAGGCGCGCGCGGGCTCCTGGGTGACCCGAGAGGGGGCCGCGGGAGGGAGCGCGAGGCGGTGCGGGGCGGGCCGCACGCGTCCCCGGCCGCCCCTCGCGCGCGCGTGGCCGGGCCCAGAGAAGCCCCGGCGCGGGGAGCGCCGGCCCGGCGCGGGCGAGGGCGATGCCGCGGTGACGGCCCCGCCATGGCGAAGCCCCCGGCGGTGGCGGCGGCGGCGGCGGCTGCAGCGGCGGCGTCGGAGGAGCTGAGCCAGGTGCCGGACGAAGAACTGCTGCGCTGGAGCAAGGAGGAGCTGGCGCGGCGGCTGCGGCGCGCCGAGGGCGAGAAGGTGGGCCTCATGCTGGAGCACGGCGGCCTGATGCGCGACGTGAACCGGCGGCTGCAGCAGCATCTGCTGGAGATCCGCGGCCTCAAGGACGTGAACCAGCGGCTGCAGGACGACAATCAGGAGCTGCGCGAGCTCTGCTGTTTCCTGGACGACGACCGGCAGAAGGGGCGCAAGCTGGCGCGCGAGTGGCAGCGCTTTGGGCGCCACGCGGCCGGCGCTGTGTGGCACGAGGTGGCCCGCTCGCAGCAGAAGCTGCGGGAGCTCGAGGCGCGCCAGGAGGCCCTGCTTCGCGAGAACCTGGAGCTGAAGGAGCTGGTGCTGTTGTTGGACGAAGAGCGCGCGGCGCTGGCGGCGGCGGGGGGCGCTGGCGGCAGCGGCGGCGGCGGCGGCGCGGGCTCCCGCAGCTCCATAGACAGCCAGGCTAGCCTGAGCGGGCCGCTGGCGGGCAGCACGGCGGGCTCTGGGGCCCGCGACGTTGGCGACGGCAGTAGTACGTCCAGTGCGGGCAGCGGCGGCAGCCCGGACCACCACCATCACGTCCCACCCGCGCTGCTGCCCCCCGGGCCACACAAGGGTCCAGACGGCAAGGCCGGAGTCACGCGCCGGTCCCTGGATGACCTGTCGGCGCCGCCGCACCACCGAAGCATCCCTAACGGCCTGCACGGTAAGCACCGCGCCGGGATCAGAAGCCTAAGGGGGTGTTGTGAAATGGTAGTTCCTGAACACCTCACGGGTTCGGGGTGGTGGGGGTCGCACCTCCAGACCCCTTAGCAGCTGGCATAGCAAAGGGAGCATCCGGCGTGGTGGTGTCCCTGTCCAGCTGATGCGGTAGAAAAGTTTCTCACCCACAGTTTTTTGTGTTAGTGTCTGGCATTCCGGTGTTGTCTAGGGGTGTCTCCCATCCCACCCTGAAAACACTTGTGGGCAGAGGGAAGTTTTTCTTGGAAGACTACGAAAGGGCCCTGGGTGAATTTCCCCTTCTTGTTGGAGCCATAGCTGTTCCCAAAACGCAGTCGGCGCCCACTACTGCACTGTAGTTTTGTGCTTTCTTGCAGCCCTGTCTCCTCCCCTGCTTCCTTGCAGCCCTGTCTCCTCCTGGGCTGGCCTGGCCCACTGGCACTGGTGTTGAGACCTTGAGGCAGTTGGGCCAGAGAGCCCTGGGCTAAGATGAGAGGCTTCCTGGTTTCCCATAAATCCTGCACTACTGGCTGGGACACGGTTCTCGACTTGGTCACTACAGTATTCCCCAGAGGATATAGTTTGGAATGGATTCTGACTTCTCAGTGTGCCTCAGTTTCCTTTCTTCCTTGCTTATGATCCCTGCCTCACCAGGTTGGGTGTGAGGTGGAGAGAGATAATGCCCCTGAAGAGATTTGGAAGCTTGATCGTCTTGCAGGAAGTGCTGGGGTGGGAGGTCAGCTGTGCCTGTGCCCAGGGTGTCCCTGCCATAGTCTCTTCAATGGCTCTCTGCCCAAAGCTTCCCTCCTCTCCTGACTGCCGGACCTCCCTGCTTCCCCACAGTGTCACAAGCCCGGTTCCCAGTGTTGGTGGCACCTGCTTCTGCCTGAACTGTTTGCCTGGGGGCAGAGAATAACCGGCCCTTTCTGTTCTCCTTAAAGCCTTTCTCTATCCAGACACCATCAAGGCTTCGAAGAACTCTTCCCTAAAATGACAGCTAGAGCTGAGGACCAAGCTTTTTCTTTCGTTTCCTGGCCAAGCCCTCTGCAGGCATATTGGGGTGGGGACACGTAGGAGCTGCAGTCGCGGTGCAGGTCTGAGGGAGGCTTCCTCCTTATTTCCTGTCCAGAATTTGTGAGTTCAGGAAACGATTGAGGCTAGAGGGATACTTTGTTACTGATTAGCAATCTACCATTGCAACTCAGGTTTCTTTTTGTAACACTGCATCCACAGGTGCTCCCTCTGCAGCTACTCAGTCAAGCTGCATCTGCAGAGTTCCAGCATAATTTGTTGGGGATGCGCACCCCTCTTTACAATGCTTGCATCTCTTTGGCCTCCCATTTCTGGGGGCTCTGGGAGGGTCAGTGTTCCAGGTCTTGATCTGCTCAAGTGCATCATAAAGGAGGGGACTCTTTGCAGTTAGGGAAAAATCCAGTGTTGCTGGTTTCCAGCTATGCTGTCAGTAGCACTGGGCCAGAGTGATTCTCCGCAGGTACTGCCTTGCTTGAGTGTCTCCACCTCTTTGCAGACGGTCATGTTTTGTGCAAGGAGATGTGGATCTGGCCCAGAGTTCCAGTTGCAGTAGTGAATAATGCAGCAAGTGAAGGACCTGGCCAGGCTGGAGGTTTTCCACTGCACTGGGGATGGGTAGGGGTTGAAGTGTCCTGTTTCCTACAGACCCCATTCCCCCACCCGCACCCCCAAGTCTCCTTGCAACAAAACTACTGCAGATCTTTTGTAGTAGCCAAGCTTTGCTTTGGCACGGAAACGAAAACTCAGCATTGTTATTACAAATTTCAGCTACACACCGGATTGTTCTTTTTAGTTTTGTCTCTTGAAGTCAGTGGGTGGCCGTGAGATATCCTCCCTCTGATGTGTACAGAATTCCAGGAAGCGAGGAGAACTGGGCTTCTCTGCACTGGGACCTGAAGCCTCACATTGGCTTTGAAGAGCAGGGCTGAGCTGAGATAAAGAGAGTTCAGGTGGTGGCCAGAGTAGAGTCACACTGGGCTCAGTGCCTGGTCTTGATGTGCAGTCCCAGGAGCCCCGGGCAGCTTGCATTAGCCCTATTTTAGAGAGGACCCCAGCCTTGTCTTGCTGGGATCTCTACCAGGGCCATCAGTGTTTCTGCCAAGAATGACTTGAGGCCCTTGTGGTTGTCATTTTTGCTTTCCTGTTAGTTAGTAACTGGGATGCCTCCTGTTCTTGATTCCTGGCCTGGCTGCACCTCAGAGACTCTCCCATTTGGGGGAAGTGTTACTTCCTTATCAGTGGCCACAGAGTGGCTCGTTGATAACCCAATTATCCACAGGGTCTGGACATCTTGACTCCCTCATGTATCTCGGGCAGCTTGGTTAATTTTGCCTCTTTGTCCTTCTGGAAGGTGGAAGGCTGCTCACAGAGCCCTTGACTGCAGCAAGGTCAGTGAGGTTGGCACCTGCCCACAGTGGTCCCAGCAGTGGTTGAGGAGTCGGCTGTGGGAGGCTTGCCAGCACAGTTTGGCTTCTCTTTGGAACTCTGCTTGCCTTTGAGGCTGCTTGTGGGCTTATTCACCTCTGAGCTCCGTGTGCGGTGTGTGGTGTGTGGCTGCACCTGCTGCTGAGCCAGGGGATGTGGGCCTTGCAGGTCCTCCCTGAGGACCAGTGCTACTGTGCCCATAGCCTGTAGGGGGTCCTGGAAGGCCTCAAGTAGCAGTGGTGGAGGTGGCTGCCTGTATTCGAGGCAGTCCTGGCTGAGGTGGGCTTGGCCAGCCTCTGAATGCATATGCAAATAGGTCTCTTGGGCAGGCACTGGCCCTGTGCTGGGATGCTTTTGAGAGGCACTGGGTCCTTGCTGGCTAAAGTCAGGTATAGGGTGCCCTTGCTGGCATTCTAATCCAGTCCTGCAGGCTGAGACAATTTAAACGTCAGAAATTCAGCCCCCTTTTCTTTCCCCATGTGAGGTGATTTTCAGACAAAAACATTTTCCCTTGGGGGGTGTAGCTCAGGGGCAGAGCATTCACTCAACACAGTATGGGACTCCACTGAGACACACACACACATACACACACACACACACACACACACACACACTCTCTCTCTCTCTCTCTCTCTCTCTCTCTCTCTCTCTCTCTCGGCAGAAAAGAGAGCCTTTTCAGTCTGTTTTTCTTTTCCTTCCTGCCCCCTCCCATCTTTCTAGCCCCACCGCCCATCCCTTGTCCTTGGATGTACCCTTCTTTCCTCTCCCTGACCCCACTCCATGCCCCGCTCCCCTGTGGCTAACTCAGAACCTCCAGCAAGCCTGTGAGTGGGTGCCGTTTGTCTTTTCGGGTTTGGCTTAAAATTTTGAGCCATTCAAAATGAGCAGGGTTTGATCTCCCGTTTGTGTTTTTGTTGGTTTTGGGGAGGGTGGAGTAGGGGTGGTCTGGGCCTTTAAAAAAAAGACAGAGCAAACTGGTAGTGAATAGGTCTTTTTTTTTCTGGAGGCCTCGGGGCTCTACTAATAAGGCTGCCTTTCCTAAGCCTGCCAGCCTGGAGCAAAGGTCAGAGGAGATAATGGGTGGGTTATGCAAGCCTTCCCTCTTCTCCCAGCCTGACTCTGGTGGAGGGGGTTGTGAGATTGTCCACGGACTTGGGTGCTAGGTCCTCAGGGCGCCAGGCATTCATGGGCAGGTGACCCACAAAGAACTTGGTAGCTGTTGAGGGCTACCATGCGCTTCCAGGAGGCTTCTTTGGCACACTGAGGCTTGAAGAGGTGTTGGACATTGCTTTGGTTCCCTCGTGGCAGCTGGGGTCTGGAGTGAGTCTCAGGGCTTCTGTGTTAGCTGGCCCAGCTCATGTGTGAGCTCCATGGGGGAGGGCACATGAAGTGAAAGAGTCAGTTCTTCCCAGGGACCTTTCTGCTCTCTCCTTTGGAGGGAAGCCTCCTCAGCAGGGACACGCGTCCCTCCGAATACCTTTCTTTTACATTCTCACTTTTCTGCTTCAGTCTGCCTTCCCACCACAACTTGTTCCAGGTTAGGTCTCTGAGCTCCTGGGACACAAACTTTGTGGAATATTGGTCCATGACCAGAATATTTTATGAGGAAACCAACTTCTACACATACCTGTTTTCCTTCCTTCCCACCCTCCCTCCTTCCCTCCTTCCCACCCTCCCTCCTTCCCCCTCCCCTCCTTCCCTCCTTCCCTCCTCCTTCCCCCCCTTCCCTCCTCCTTCTTCCTCCTCTCTCCCTCCCTCCCTCCCTCCCTCCCTCCCTCCCTCCCTTCCTTCATTTTCCTAAGACAGAGCTTCTCTAGCTCTGGCTGTCCTGGAATTCACTCTATAGACCAGGCTGGCCTCAAACTCAAGAGATTCACTTGCCTCTGCCTCCCGAGAGCTGGGATTAAAGGCGTGCGCCTCTGTTTTTTGCGTACACCATGCCTGTGGCTGCAGTCATTTATACAGTTCCTCAAAACTCAGGCAAGTTCCTGAACCACTCATCTGCAAAAGGGAAACATGACGGACCTTTGGGAGGAGGGAGTGAGTCTCTGCATGCCTGGATGTACCTTTTCTGAGATGGAACACCCAGTGCCAAGCTTAAGGCCTAGCTATGTAGCCTGCTGCCTAGGGCTCTAGCTCCAGGGTCAAGAGAGCCTGAATGAGCTCTGTCCTATCTGATCAGAGACCTTGGTAGCTTACTGACTGTCTCAGTTTCTTCATTTGTAATAGCCTGCTCCTATAACTGGGCCTTTAAAGGGGGAGTCTGTGGCTTCTGTTCTCATTTGGATCCCTTTCTCATGGGGGTGTGGGTTGGGAACCCCCTAACCCATGCTTGTGAGTGGAGCCTTTGTGCCCAGTCCTGTCTCAAAGGCAGGGAGCCCTTGTTCAGTTGAACAGAAGAAAAATGGCTTTGTACTTAAGAAGGAACAGAATGGCTAAGTTCTGAAGGTGGGAACTGGAGCATCATGGGAAAATAACCTCAGAGGGGCTGAGGTTGGTGCTATGTGCCACCCTAAAATTCCAGTGACTCTGAGTTCAGTTCCTGCAAAGGACAATGGTCTGGATGAATCCTGCAGCCTCTAGAGCCAGGAGCCCTCCGTCAGGGGAGGTGTGTGATCGCCTGACTGGACACTAGTGAAGAGCTTTCCTTTGGGTGGCACTTGAAGATGCCCAAGTCTTGGGTTGTGCCACAGAAGAGCTGTCAGGGGTGGGAGGCAGCCGGGAGTGGGAGCTGACCTCACAGTCGGCCCTTTAAGCAGGAAGGGAAATATTAGCACAAGTTTAATGAGCATCTATACTCTGAAGTTCTCAGTGCCTCCACAGTGATTCATGTCATCTGGCTTGGGAGTAGCAGTTAAGGAGCGTCTATCTGGTGCATGTCCTGTAGGCTGGGCTAAGGGCAGGGACAAGAAGCTTAGGGTCCCCAGGATGGCTGCAACTCTAGCAGTGGCCATAGGAAAGAACCTAAAGTCTGCTCCAAGCCCTGCCTCCCGTCTGCCTCCTTGGACCTCTGACTTGTGGTGTTAGGTGGTCCTGGGCTCCAGGGACATCACAGACACTTGTGGGAAATGTTTTGTCTACATCCCAACTGGAGCTCTGTCCCCATTACAGAATAGTTAGGATGTACAACCAAACTTTTGTTGGGATCAAGGTCTGTGACGTGTGCAGGGACTGCCCTGGGGGGGTCTCAAGAATACAGGTAGCTAGTTCTCATTTTCCTGAGGCTTGGGGACAAGGGGACCTCAATGGAAGCCACAAGGCTTGGAAACAGCAACAAAATCCTCTCCTAAAGGGATGGGATTTATTTTATTTTATTTTTTAAAAGATTTCAACAGATGTGGTGGTGCAAGACTTTCATCTCAGCAATCTGGAGGCAGATGCAGGCAGATCTCTGTGGGTTCAGGCCAGTTAGGGGCTACATAGTGAAACCCTCTCTTAAAAAAGATTTTTATTTTATGTGTGTTTGGGCTGCTTGTGTATAAGTGCACCACGTGTGTGCAGTGTGCTGGTGCAAGTCAAAAAAGTGTGTAGGATCCCCTGGAACTGAAGTTACAGACGGTGGTAAGCCACCATGTGGGTGCTGGGAACCTAACCAGAGTCTTCTAAAAGAGTGATGAGTGCTCTTACCCACTGAACCATTGCTCTGGCTTGTTCTTGTGATCTTAAAGTCAAGACTAGGCCTGCCACTTCCTCTAAGCTGTCCCCCAAACTTGTCCCTATTATACTCTTTCTCCCTATAGGTAGGTATATGGTCTGGACAGATAGGGAGCTGTGCCACCCAGGGGTAGGTGCCTGGTTTTACAGAGTCCTCACTGGTCTCCAGCCCTCTGGGAAGCAGGGCAGGAAGACCTGGAGTGCTGCCCATTCTTCAGTCGGCTCTCTGAAAATGTTGTGTGTCCCTGTTTCACCAAGGTACAGGCTGCACCCTGGAGGCCGCCAACTCTACTTCCTGGCCTTTCATTCTGCGTCTCAGATGGCCTATCAGGCTGGCATTACCATCTTCTCAGCTCCCTTCTCCCTAGCACTGTGGGCCCGGGCAGGTCTGGGAGTCCCTCTGTGCCTTGTTGCTGGGTCCTCCCTCTCTTGGCCCTCCCTGTCAATCAGTGCTGTCCTAGAGTAGATGGCACTCAGAGTGCTGGCGTCTTGGAGTGGAGGAAATGCCTGGCCAGCAAGAGCCGGAAACCCTGAGCAAGCTGTGTGGAATCCTCTGGCTCTAGGGAGGAAGCTGGGAGGGAAGAGGACCCACCCTTGGGTCTGTCATTCCTGTCTGTCCATTTGGGAGCCTGGGGTCCCGGTCCTCTCGACTCTCGGACTTGGCACTGGGGGTGGGGGTGGGGGCTGGCTCTCAAACTGTCTTTTGGCTACAAATTAGTGCCTTGGTGTTGCAAAGAATGGATGTTTTACTTGCCCCTTACAACAGCTGGACCCTCAGGGTCCTCAGTTTGGGACAGGACTCAGGCTCCGGGGGCTGCCTGTGACTACTACTACTACTACTACTACTACACACACACACACACACACACACACACACACACACACACACACACATACCAGTGCCTTGAGATGGTGACAAGGCCAGGACTCTGTTCAGGTTACCCCACTCCTCCTGAGGGCCTGATGGAATTTCTGACCTCCGCTCTCTGATGGACTCTGCTTAGAGCCTAAGGTGTGGAGTTTAGGGCCACACTGAACTTCCATTTTGGGGCAGGTTTGTTTGCTGCAGCTGAGGCTGCCCTGCCTGCCTTTGCTTCTGTGCCCCCTCCCCACCGTCTAGAGCCCTCCTGAGTTAGAGTGCAGTCAGTGGGCACCGTCTGGTCTTCTGGAGTGCCAAACAGGTGTGCACTCAGTATCTGAGCCAGGGAAAAGGGGCCCCGTAGAAAGGCCGGGGAGCACCCTCTCATATTCTAAACTGGATAGAGGCCAAGCCTCTTCGGTCACCTCCCTCCCCCGCCTGCATTTACTATTCTTGGTACCAAATGGTCCTTATCTACTTCCAAAATGAAACCCGCCAAGGTGGTGGTGTGTGTACAAGCGTGCATACCTTCTCAGTCTCTTTGCTTGTCTGGGGTTCCTCACTTGCTTCCCTTTTTTTTTTTTTTTCGAGACAGGGTCTCATTATGTAGCTCTGCCTGGCCTGGAACTCACTATGTAGTCCAGGCTACCTCAAATTTACAGAAATCTGCCTGCATCTGCTGGGGTTAAAGGCATGTGCCACCACACCTGGGAGAAAAACAGACAGACAGACAAACAGACATTCTCAGAGCAGGTACCAGGGCTCTGGTAGTTACTTCGGCTTCTGGGTCCTGTGGGCAGTGAGAGCCAGAGTCCTTACCGAAGGCTCTGGAGAAACCTGTGGAAACACAGGGGCCACCGATCTGGGTTCTGTTGATTAGTTAGTGGAGGATGCTGGCCCATGGTGGGGCATCCCAGGTTTTGGGGTGTGTGTATGTGTGTGCCACAGTGGGGGGTGAGAGGCCAGTGTCAGTTCAAGGTGGAGATAAGCTGGTTTGTGTTGCCCCCTCACTGACCTGTGCCATGTGGGTACCCAAGGACACAGCTCTGATGGGCCGATTTGAGGGCTTGAAAGCAGCCGCAGGAAGCCAGGCCGCCTCTCAGGCTGTACATAGGCCAGCTTGCACCCTCCCCCCCCATGCCCACCAAAGCACCTCTAAGGTATAGCTGGGCACAGACACTTCCACCCCTCTGAGGCTCAGGACAAGCCTGCCCTGAAGGGAGTGGTAATGGCTTTTAGGCTGTGTTCAAGGGGACAGATGCAGGCAAGGCCGGGAGCCCGGAGCTGACGGCAGCTATTGAGAAGAGTCGACCCATTTCCAGAAATAGAACCTCTACTGTCAGGGGATTCATCTCTTTGTCTCCCCAAATCTGTCTTCCCGTCAGCTTCCACGTTGTAAGGCAAGAAGGAGGCTCGCTCTTGTCTAGGAATCAGAGGCAACAGCGAGCACCCTGCTCCCCTCCCTGTCACAAGGGCTTGATTGTGCACGGGGCCCTGAATGCACCCGCCTGTCACCATGTGCGGCACCGGCTGGCCTCCCTAATGAGCCCGCTCTGGGAGTGGCCCTTTGTGGCAGGTTCCGGCCACACTGCCTGGGCCAAGGCTCCATTTCCCAGCCGCTTGGCTGCTTAATGCCTCTCTGTAGCTGGTGGGACCTTGGGAAGCTAGCTCTACATGCCTACCCTTTTTCCGTGTCCCATATTTTCAGCAATGTGCATGCCCCACCTTTGTGCACATTCGGAAGTAAGGAGGGTCTGTCTTTTTCGGCTCCTCTGTCCGAGCTGGTGGAGCAAGCTCCCCTTCCTCGGACTTTGGGTCAGCTCCTCCTGTGGGGGCACCCCTCCCTCCCTATTGTCTCCTTTCTTTTGTTCCCTTTGGGTCTCTCCCCAGCTCCTTCTCTGCAAACAGGCTAGTGTTTCCTTGTCCAAAGCAAAAAAACAAAACCCGCCCTTCTACTATCCTGCTCTCCTCTCTAGGGTGGGGGGAAGCTCGCCTCATGATGGACTGGAATTTCTGCTGCTCCTTGTAGCGGACCCTGGGAAAGGTGGCTCAGGTTAGTAGCCTCCATTCCCGTAGCATCGGATGCTCCTCTGACAATTGTCCTCTGGGACCCAGGGTGTGCCAGTTACCCCTTCCCGACTTCCCGGCAGCAATGGTGGTTTTTTCTCTCTCTCTCCAGTCTGAGTTTTTGTCTCTGGTTGTCCATTCTGGGACTGCTGGCCACCATCCTGGCCACCTGTATCCTGTGGGTTTGGGCCCCTGCCTCCGACCTGTGTCCTCATACTGTCCGCCTGGCTTCACTTCAAGGTCTCTCAGTGGTGGCCCTGAGCTGTCTGTCCATTGCCTCATGGTGGCCCCTTCAATATGGTGCTGATCACAGTGAGGCAGGGTGGAGCACTTCCGTGCGGGAGCACCTGTGCCTTTGGAGCCTGTTTACACAGCACTAAAGAAGAGCCTGCCCTGGGCAGCTCTGCAGGACAGTGCCGGTGCAGCTCATTCTTCCTGGGTCCTGTGACTCCCACTTGCCCACACACGTTGGGACATCTGAGCTTGGACTTGGGGACTGCAGCCCATCCCCACCGATCTCAGTGACTTGTCGTCCTGGGTCCTGGAGTTCTGGTCTTAAGCCTGCTCACTGTTCAGGTGCACCTCAGGCCCTTCTATGACGTCCCTTTTCTTCTTCTCCTGCATGCTTTTCATAGAGGCTTAGGTCGGTCCTTGAGGCGGACAGGCACAGGATGTGTGACATGTAGCCCTCATCCATTCTGTGCCTGTGGGAAGCCTTTGTGTCCTGAGCCAGGGTCAGGGCTGGTGCCCTGTGGTAGTGGGTGCCAGACTTGCCCATGTGTAAGGCATGGCTGGGGGCCATATGTCTGCACGAAACTCAAGCACTGAGAGGATCCCCCAGCTCCTGGGGTCCCCTCCAGAACTCAGCCAACTGATTCCCCAGCTGCCAGCTTTTTATTTTTCAAAGGAGGCCAAGAAGGGTGCAGGATCAGGAAACAAAGAAAATGGTTTGTAAACTGAAGGGGTCATGGGGTAGGGGGTGGACACAGGCCAGGGGCATGCCGCCTGCTCCATTTTCCCTTTTAGAGGAGAGGCCAAAGACCTGCCCTGGACACACTACCGCTGCTTTCATGCCGTTGATTACCCGTGGTGCCAAGACTGTGGCTGGCAAGTGGGCATACCCCTCTTGGGGTTAAATGAGCTTCTAGGGTCCAGCTGTGGGCCATTTCTCTAGCTGCCTCTGGTGATGAGTCCATTAGATGCCACACCTGGGGCTCTGCACCCCCCTCCCCTTGGGCTGAGCCTGCTCTCTCGCTCTCTCTCTCTCTCTCTCTCTCTCTCTCTCTCTCTCTCTCTCTCTCTCTCTGTGTGTGTGTGTGTGTGTGTGTGTGTATGCTGTAATCTGGATCTAGGTCCACCACTTCTGTGAGCCTCAGTTTCCCCCGGAGAAGTTGTGTGCCCTCGGGCTTGTTAGGAGAAGCCAGCAAGGATGATCAGGATAGCAAGGGGTTGTGGCCATTTGTGACTCTTCATTGATTGGTAGTGATGAAGAAAGCCTAATGAAGCCGGAACAACCTTTTGGATCAATTTTTGGTGCCTGCTGAGTGTGCCCTTTACCACTTAGCTGCAGCCCAGCCTCCAGGTCACCTTGTCTTACCAGCTCCGTCACTCAGGTCAAAGACTGGCGTGTTTAAAATAGCTGCTCCTATCTGGGGCCGTTTTTTTTCCCAGAGGGTCCCAGCTCCCCTCCCCCACCCCTCCCCACCCTGGCCTTTCCATGAGCCACAGGTCCTAGTGACAGGATGCTTCTCTGTGAGCCCATTGAGAAATGCTGCCTGGAAATCCTCCTTTGGGCCTGGCGCAGGCGGGTGAGAGAATCGGAGACCATGGGAAACATGGGAACAAAAGACACCATTGTTCAGGCTGCCTAGGCTGGGGTCAGCGGGTGCCTAGCCAGGACGGCCAGACCCTTGCCTAGGCCATGGATTTCTGCTTCCCAGGGCTTGGCCATGAGCCCTATGGGGGAGGGGAAGGAGGAAGCATTGCTGACCCAGATCCGAGCCCCCCCCTCTGTCTCCGGTGTCTCCCTTCCCCCATCCCCTCCTGCAGGAAGAGCTTCAGCGTTTATGTTCAGGCGCTGCATCCATCAGGAGGAAGGGACAGACATCAAGGTCCTTGCCAGTGTGCAGTCGGTGATCTGCCCCCGGGATGCGGGGTGACTGAGCTCTACCTACCACGCTTTGCCCAGGGTTTTTAACCTCCACCCCCCCCAAGCCAGGTAGCTCATGGTGAGTCCATGCCAGCTTGGTCCCCTGTGACCTTGGGGCACTGTGTGTGACTGCATCCCTCTTTCAGGACTGGCAGCGGGTTTTCAGCCTCCCACGTCTACCCTCTACGTGGGTCACTGTTTTTCTGGGGTGGCTACCTGCAGCCCTCATTTCATGCTTCCAGTGCCCACTCTGCCCCCGACCGTCCCAGGGTCCCTCGGCATCAAGTTCAGAGACCCAGGAACAAAGCTGGAGCCATCTTCGGGCCCTCTAACTCCTTTCCTGTTCTCCTCCCGCTACAGAGGCTTCTCTGGCCCCATGCCAGCGCAACTAAGTACCATCTAGCCCTGTTCCCTTTTCCCCCCTTCCCATCTCTTCTACCCCTGGTTCTCTTTCCTCCATAGAGATTATCACTTTATTCATTCATTCATTCATTCATTCATTCTTTCGTTTGTTTGTTGGTTTTCCAAGACAGGGTTTCTCTGTATAGTTTTGGTGGCTGTCCTAGAACTCGCTCTATAGACCAGGCTGGCCTCAAACTCACAGAGATCCACCTGCCTCTGCCTCCCAAGTACTGAGCACCACATGTTCAACTTATTTGATTTTAAGCCTTGGCCCAACATGCTCGCCTCTTGTCACTTTTCCAGCCACGCCCTTTCACCAGGGTCCCCAAAGCCCTTCTCTCTCTCAATGCCTGTCACAGCCCTCTCTTGAGACAAGTGTCCGCTGTGCTGTGCTTTTATAAGTCCCTGTCTTAACTTCCAGGGTGGCAGCGTAGCCTGTAATTGGCCTGTCACCCTGTCCTCAGGGATGACCCTGAGAGTGGCTGGGCTGCAGAGCTTTGGTGCTGAATCCAAGCTGTCCCTGCTCTCCTTCCTCCTGGGTCCCTGAGACAGGCTGAGCACTTCCTGTTCCAGGGCTGTGACCACTTTGCTGACTGAAATCCTGGAAGTTCTCTGCTCTCCAGCAGGAATGTACAACTGAGACTAAGGGACCAAGCCCTGCCTAAATGACTCTGTGTGTGTGTGTGTCTGTCTGTCTGTCTGTCTGTCTATCTGTCTCTGTCTTGGCGTAGGGGCTCTAGGCTCGGGTGAGTCCAAGGCTAGGGTCATTGTATTCTTCCCCTTCTGAATCTCCAGTGTGGAGGGACTGGGTCAGATGGACCATGGGTGTGGCTGGGGGAAGTGGTGGTGGTGTCTAGCCTCAGAGCAGCCCAGGTCAGTAGCCTAACTGGTCTGTGCACTTCTGTTTCCTCCTTGGTCAGAGAAACAAGGTATGAGGCAGGCAGGAGCAGGTATGTGGGATCTCTCTCCAGCTGGACTCAGCTGTGGGGGTCTCCAGACCTCTGAAGACCTACCGGCATGCTGAACAACTGGCTGGGCCATCCCATGTCTTCCTAGGCAGGCTGTTCCCCTGGTCTGCCTGCAGCAGGCCTCAAATGAAGTCTTCCCTTCCAACCCAGCCTTTCTCTCTGGGTTACTTGTCTAGGTGTGTTGAGGCCAGGTTCTAAGTGGGGGATGGGTGAGATTGCCCTGGAAGCTGGGTGGGTACTCTGGGCTTAGGGCTGAGCTGAGGCTTGGGATTCCCTTTGCCCTGTTCCTGCCCAGTTTCTAACTGTGGGGTCAGAACTAGAGTACTTGCTACAGACACGGCGAGTATACACATTGCCTCGGCAGGTCCCTTTGGCTAGGGACCTGGGGCTTCTCTTGGCTCCATACGAGGCAGAAACAGGAATGAAGAGTATGGCTGTGGGCTGCCAGGAGACTGTGGGGCTTGATTGTGGGGAGATGCAAGGCGCGCACGCGCGCGCGCGCGCGCGCGTGTGTGTGTGTGTGTGTGTGTGTGTGTGTGTGTGTGTGTGTGTTGTAGTTCTGACACCTACATAGCACCGTGATGCCTGTAACTGCCTGATTGCTGTGTGGATTAGAGTCTTGATAGCCACACAGTTCACACCTCCGCCCACCTGGATCTCTGTGTGAGTGTGCACAGAAATCCCTTGATCTGCATATCTGTAGCTCCATTTGCCTCTGTTGCTGTGTGAGTATATATGAAGTCTATTCACATTTGTGCCTTCACCTGCCCTGATCTCTCCCTCTCCCTCTCCCTCTCCCTCTCCCTCTCTCTCTCTCTCTCTCTCTCTCTCTCTCTCTCTCTCTCTCTCTCTCTCTCTCTCTCTCACACACACACACACACACACACACACACCACCTCTCTGTGTCACGTGCAGTGGCTAAATCATTCCTCCCCATGGCTTCTATTTTTTGTTGCTGACCTTTTGATAAACGCTTGTGACTGCCGGGCTGTTGGCACGGTGGGGGAGTTTACCTCATGTAATTGGGAGAGAAGACAACTATATTTCCTTTAAGATGAATGACTTCTCTAAGCATTTCCCAGGGTTAGCATTTACTAATGGGCTAGGAGGTGTGTCCGGGCCACAGGCTTGATGTAGCAGGTGCTACAGTGTGACCCTGTGGGTGCTTATTAGCTCCCTAAGTGAGCTCTCCCATCAAACAGTAGCCCCTCTGAGTATGTGGAGGAGGTGCTTTCTGGCCAGGTGCCCCACCAAACAGTGCATCCCACAAGGGTCCATGCTTAGAACCCACAGACCTTCTCCATTACTTTATGAAACTCTGGTTGTAGATGCGGATGTAAGTGCTCACTCCTTGAGCTGAAGTTCTTCCTTGTCCTTGGTGCCCAGCCACGTAGAGTGCTGGAGAGGCTGCCGCTTTCTCCATGGTACTATCTACAACATGGTCTGCCTGTTGAATCCACTTAGCCAGTAGAGGAGGAGGTGTAGCTTTGGGGACACCCCAGGGAGACCCCGTTTGCCCCTGAGCCTCAGGTTTCTCATCTGACCCTCCCTCAGAGCTGTGTGCCAGAGGCTGTGGACAGTGGTGGTGGAGGTGGGTTGTATGAGAAGGGCATACACTCCAGACCAAAGGCAGCAGAACCGGGCCTTGGCTCAGCTCTGGCCTTCAAGTCCTCTAGCCTGCTGCAGGGCCAGTCAGGGAGGGAAGAACGTGTGTCGGGGACCAGTCTCCAGGACACCGATGCTCACTGGTGTCTACTGTAAACTCTCAGTAGTAAGGCTGCTGGACCAGACAGGCAGGTCATGGGTGTGGCTTATGGGAAGTTCCTGGATGACAGGTCAGTGTGTTGCTGCTTATGTGGTTCTGGGACAGCTCGGTTCTGAACGTCACAGGAAGCTGTGAGCCGGGTAACTAAGGTTACTCTGTGGGGACAGAGGGAGGTGTGAAGTCAGTGTGGATCACTGTTGTGGATGTAGGGTCTGGAATGGGTGCAGTTTGAGTTCTGAAAAGGAGAGAGGGGACACTTTCTGTAGGTACCTGCTTTGGCCTGGGAGGCCACTCAGAGTCCTGCTGCCTCCTCCCCAGCCAGCATTCCTGAAGAAGACCATTTACGAGGTCAGTCTGTTGGTGCCTCTTCCGTGGGAGGAGATGTAAACAAATGCCTACCCTCTCTTTATAGTGCTCCAACAACAAACCAAAGTACATTCTACCAAAGTCCAGCTTGGGAACCTATGAGTTTACTGGGCTAATTTACAGAGTGTGAATGAGGTCTACGCTGTAAGTTCCAGGTCAGCCAGAGTTACATGGTGAGACTCTATCTTAAACTAACAAAAAGTAATAATATATAGGTATTTTATTGAAATAAACAGATGGCACCCGAGGAATGGTACACACCACACACACACACACACTTATATGTATATGTGCACATGCATACACAGTGCAAAGGGCCAACCCTAGAGGAAATGGTTCAGACATTTGTGGACAGAACACTGCTCATCACTAACCAAACCAGCCACAGTAAAGCAGGTGCCCCTTCGCCACAAGCTTTGTACATGGGGCCCTACAGCTGACTACTAGTGACCCTGGGCCTTGAGGTCACACCACTCCAGGTTTCCCCACCTTGTCCTGAGTTCCTGGGCCAATCATTGGCTGTCAGAGGCCAAATAAGACAAACGGAGTCTGTTGCAGAGTGCTGGCCTCTGAGCCTAACATCTAGATGTCATCTTCATCAGAACAGCTGCGATAATTTGCAAGAGACCCTCAGGATGGGCTGGCTGGGTGTTGATGCTCCTTCATAAAAGTGTGTGGGGGGGTGAGAGGCATCATCGGACCCTCATATGAGATTCCAGCTGCTCCTTCCCGCACTTCCAGCCATATGTATGTAATTCTGCCCTAACTGCACATGGCTGCGTGGTCTCAGGAGCTGCTAGAGCATATAGACTGTGGGAGAGCAGCTGATGGGGAGATTTCACCTACACAGCTGTGGACAAGTCCTTATCCAGGCTGGGGTGAGCCATCCTAGTGCTACAGGCGCTTTGGGGGTCCCTCGTGTGCACCTGTGAACGTAGGTGCCTCGTAGGCCAGAGCACTGGTCCCCTTGAAGCTGGACTTATAAGCAGTTGTTGGCTACCCAGTGTAGTTTCCGGGAATTGAACTCAGGCCCTCTGCGAGAGCAATATGGGTTCTCAGCCACTGAGCCATAAATATCTCCAGACTCCCACCTTGGTTTTGGGAGAGGATGTCTCTCATAGGCCCAGAGTAAGGTAGGCTGGCTCCCCATGCGGGGGTTACAAGTGTGCCACCAGGCTAGCTTTCCATGTGGGTTCTGGGGATCGAACTTAGGTCCTCAAGCTTGCAAGGCCAAGGACTTTACTGACTGAGCCACCTCGCCAGCCCCTTGGCAGTTTACGTTCGTTTTGTAGAGCCTTGAGCTTGAGGTCTCTATGTCACCCTTGGAAGCATGTTATAGGAGAGGCTAAGGATCACTAGATAAAGTCTGGGTGTTGGTGACAGCTGAGCCCTGAATGTCACACAGAGGCTGCTGGCCCTGCAGGGAGAGTTTGTGCTGCAGGTAACTGAGAGGCACGGGCCCTGTGCTCAGGAATCCTGGTGCCTCTTCAAGTCTCTGGTGGTCTCCACATGCCCCTATGGCGTTCCCTGTTGACTGAAGACACCCACCACTGCTGAGGGTGGGAAGTGCTCCAGCCCTGTGGAAAGCTGGGGAAGGAATGAGCAGGATCCCAGAGTGGAACTGGTTAAGTAGGAGGGTAAAGCCCTGGTGTCCCCAAAGGAGGCTGGAAAGGCCACCTTCGCTCCCCAGGAAGTGTTGCCTTTCCATGATGACATCCTGGAGAGTCACTGCTTCCCAGGGTCCCTGTTTGTCAACGTGAGGATGACCGTGAGACAAGGTCGGCATCCTTCCGAACGCCTTTCCAGGCGTGTCCCTGGGATGAGAGCACCGGCCAGTCCCATTTTGTAGATGTGGAAATTTCAGTTTGCCCTTGACGGGGCAGGTGGCAGCCCAGTTTCATGACTGCAGAGGCAATGTGGGTGCAGCAGAAGCAGGGGGATAGGGCAGGGCGCAGGCGCTCAGGTCTTCGTATCGTCCTCCTGCGCGTACCTGACGCCCTTCTGTCACTGAGGATGTCTGGTCACGAGTTCCACACTGCTCCCAGCTGTCCTACCCCAGGATGACGTAGTGGAGAACTCTGTGAAGGGGACCTGCCCCCAGCACCGCCCCCTTGTTGAAGCTGGGCTGTTGTGCTCGGAGAGACTCAGGGTCACACTGCAGGTTTGCAGTTAGCATTCATGTTTCCAGTGGTGTAGTGGTTCCAAGAGCTTTCCAAAGCTTCCCTGCAAATGAAGGCTGTGCTCAGGGGTGTGCTGGCTGGCAGTGGGGCTGGCTGGAGACCCCGTGGCCGCAGGAGAAATCAGCGGCATGAGCTATGGTGTTTGTGGTGGGTCCCCGAACGCTTCTGGATATGCCGGAGGCTTTACTTGTTCACTTCTCATACTGGGCACCAAGCTCTGTCCTGGGCCTTGACTTGTGGTGTGTCTCACGGTCGTCAGGATGCCCCTGCCATCGATGTCATACTCATCTTACATGCTGCAGAGGCGAGGCCCCAGGATCAGGTGGCCCAGACCCAGTCATCTCCAAATCAAAGAGAAGGAATTAGAACCTTACAGCCAGGCCCTTCATCGTGTGTAGTACTAAGTACATTCGCCGAGTGTCTGTTGTACGCCAGGCCATGCTTCTAGGCTCCAGGGATACGGTGAGCAGGACAGAGAGGCGACCTTGGGAAGACTAGGGAGAGAAAACCAGCCAACCACCCAACGAGCTCTGGATTCTTATTCCTTACGTTCAGAAGAACTAAAACAGAGGGTAGCAGGTGTGCTCTTGGAAGAGGAGCCAGGCGAACGGGGCTGAGGAGACCTGAAGCTGCCCTTGGAGCTTTTCCAGTGGGGTGTGGGAGGGTGAGGCTTTGCAGGAATGGGATGCAGGCCCTCCTAGTCCACGGGCGGGAGCGTCTCCAAAGCTGCTGGGGGTGGAACTACCCCATCCTAGTAGGCCCTCTGCTTCCTTGTAGAGGATGTGGTCAGCACATGACGGCTGCTGACCTGTGGGTTGAGTCAGGAGCCTTACAGTGTCCTGGCACCTGGGATAACCGAGAGCAGGACAGAGAGGTATCCTTGGGCAGACCAGGGATAGTCTCTCTAAGAGTCGAGAGGAGGTGACTGTGACTGTGCATTACTTCACTTCCTGGCCCTCCCATGCTATAGGGAGAAACAGCTCATTAAACCTTGTTTTCTACTTACTGTTTGTCATCTGTGTACATGTGCGTATTGGGGGACAACTTGCAGGAGTTGATTCTCTCCTTCCGTCCTGTGGGTCCCAGGAATTGAGCTCTGACTTGGCAGCCCTGGCAGCAAGTATCTTTTACCTCCTAGTCCACAGGCAGGAGTGTCTTACCAGCCCCTAACAGTCCATTTCTGAAAGTGCCTCAACTGGTATACTGGGCCTAGAGGAGTTCATGAGAGGACCACAGCTTGGCCTGTCACAAACCTCGGAAGTACCTCCATCCCATGAATGTGAGAGCTTGTGGTTATGAGGGCACTGGGGGACTCCCGAGCCCTGCCACTGCCCTCCGAGGGCTGTGCTGAAGTTAGGGTTAGGGTTACAGGGCCAGCCACTGCTGGCGTGGCACGCTCTGGAGGCGGTCGCACGACTTTAAATTGCATCTGCTTCCTTGAAACACTCCTATCATCAGTCACCAGACCCAGTTAGCCTGTGTGTGATTCAATTTCCATCCAGCTTTTCCTCTGAGGACTTCCTGACATCGTAAATCATCGTTCAAGGGGCGGGGAGACCAGAACTGGAGGTGCCTCAAAGCTCACTGAATCCTTGTGGCCACAGGTGGTCTTCCTGCCTGCGGAGGCCTGGCATGCACCCCTGCCTGCGGGTGGGGGCTCAGCCTCCTGGTCGCTGTGCCCCGTCACCACTGCCTCTGCCTGTGTCTTGCCGCTTCTCAAGAGACTTTCCCGTGAGGCCCCTGGGACACCTCTGCAGTTTTGGCACTCAGCCATCGAAGCAGTTGGAGCTGGGCATTTACAGGCATTATTGCTGTTGTCATCATGTGACTGTCCTTCTGGCAGATCTGGATGATGTGGCTTAGGAAGAGATCTGGCAGGGTCAGAGCTTTCATGGCTACCAGCCCTTCGACTATGACCAGGTCTCTGCTGACCCTAGATGGAGCTTCTTTGGTCTTTCCTTTCTCTTTGGTCATTCCTGCTTCCTGGTTGGGTGGCTGGGTTGTTTAGAGGGAGAGGCCTGGCAGGTGGGCCCCATAAGCACCAGCCAGGGAGAGGCAGGTCCCTGTACCCGGTGGGTGGGGCCTAGCTTTGTCTTGGCCCCAGTTGGACAGTTGGACGGGGAGGGGAGAGGTAGGTGACTCACTTCCAGGAAGGTAAGGAGTCTTTACTGTCCTCTGGGCCTGTCCATATGGGGCTGAGCTGCCCCTGTGTTTGTAGCAGGCTCTGGGGCTTTCTGCCTTTTCCTCCAAATTCCGGGACTAAGTGTTCTGTTTTGGCTAGCTATTGAAAAGTTTAGCATCTAGATAGGGTGACCTTGGCAACTGGAAGATGCAGGTATTCAGTCCACTGGCTGTCTCCTGGGTCCTGGGGTATCTTCACTTCTTCTGTCCGGCTTAGTGGATTACAGCCTTGATCACATGACTGACTCTGTCCCGTTGGCTGTTACCACTCCAGTCTCACAAGCATTTGTGGGGATTAGCACACAACAAGGAGTTCCTAGGCCTGGCTGTGGTCAGTTACCCTGGGCTTCCTGGGAGGGGCCTGTTCCTGGTCTCTGCTAGAGTTCTTTATCCCTAGTTGACAGGGGCCCCACACGAGAGGGTCACCCACCACAAAGGGTTCTAGGGTGCTTGCCGTCCCGAGCCTGAGCCCAGCAAGGAGGACACCACTTCGGGGGAGCCTTGGGCTTGTTACTTCTTTCTCTTAGCATCATAGTGCAGAAATGCCAGCATTTTCCTTATAGCAGGGGGTTGTGGGGTGAGCGAACAGATGCTCTGAGCTGACTGAAGACCGCATGTCACGGCGATGTACTATCCCAAGGGAGGGGTTTGGTCCCAGGAAGGTCCTTTTATGAGTCCCAAGTCAAAAAGGCTCAGCAGGTAAAGGCAGCTGCAGCCAAGCCCAATGACCTGAGTTTGATCCTGGGGCCTGCCTGGTGAAAGGAGAGAACTGGCTTGCGCGCGCGCGCGCGCGCGCGCGCACACACACACACACACACACACACACACACACACACACACACACACGATGGCTCCCCGACCCCAGGTCCTATGTTGTAGTTGTCCTGAGTCAGGTGCTCTCTGAGCTGACTCACGGCAGTCACCCGCATCTCATCGCAACACACTCTACCCGCCACACAGCAGGCATAGGAAACAGAAGTGAGGGAACACATACCCACATTCTGTGACAGGGTTTCTACTTTGAACTGGGTCACCTCTTGGCTCAGGAGTGTCCCAGCTCTGTGGCTCAAGGCTGTTGAATCACTGTCTCGTATCTTCATGGAGTCTCCCTGGGTGGGTAGGGGTTGATTTTCATGGCTGTGGGTTTTGTCCCAATGCCAGGGTCAGACTGTAATTGCTTAGACCCTCCGGCAGTGTGACAGGGCTATCCTCATGGCATTTGGGGACGCAGGCCCATGTGTCCTGAGAACCATGTTAGAATTTTCCAGTGCAGCTGAGCAAACACCTGCTGGCTCCCCTGGCTGATGTCAGAGACATCAGAACTTTTAGAGCATAATCCTGGGATGTGTTTCCAGGTTTCCTGATCCCTGGTTTTCACCCTCTTGTGGGTAGTGCCATCTCCAGAAATGACTTGCAGTTGGTGCCACCTGAGGAATAACAGGTTGGATCTTTAGGAATAAAGATCCGGGACTGAAGGGAGCCTCATTCCTTGCTACTTTCCTACTTTGCTGGGCATGGGGGCGAACATCTGGAGTTCTGGCTACCTGGAGTAGCAGAGGCTAGGAAGGCCCCAGGTATAAGGGCTGGACAGACAGTGAGGACAGAGTCAGAGCGGAGCTGGAGTGTAACCTCGTTGGCACCTGCCTAATTCTAGTAGCTTCTTTCTGTACAGACATTCCCAAACCTGCCCAGCCCTAGGAACCCTTAGTCAGCCCCCTTGTGTTTCCGAGGTCCGTGCATCTAGGGCTGTACAGGGTGGTGGTAGATTCTCTGGGAAAGAGAGGCCTTCCTTGCCTGTAGGACCCATGTTCCATGTGAGGTGAGGATGTAGATCCTGCAGAGAGGACTGTTAGGGTCCCTGCCCCCACCGTTTGAGTTCTGCTGAGATCAGAGGGCCGGCTGGCAGCCTGTCGGGGAGTCACATTTTATCTGCCCTTTTCTCCCAGTCTGTGTCTGGCTTCCGGCCAAACCACTAATAATAACGCAACTCAGAGTAAAGCTTACATTGTGGGATGTGTGGCCTGGTCTGCCCTATCCTTCTGCCCTGAGGAAGGCCCCGCTTCAGTGTTCCCAGGGGAGCTCCCCTCCCCCAATGTCCTTTGCAAGCTCCTCTGCAGACCCTAGCCTTGGCACAAGGTACAGTGAGCATTTCTTTCCAATCATGCTCCTCAGGTCTTACCCAGGCTCCTCTGTCAGCCAGTCAAGAGCACTCAAGGGGGTTCTTGACAAGGACCAGGGCTTGCCCAGAGCCCTCTGAGGTGGGCAGTGTCCTGAGGGCTTGGACTCAACCCAGCCTCTCTGGCCTTTCAGAAATATGCCATCATGTCTGTCACCTGCCACTCTTAAGGCTAGGGACCCAAATCTGAAGGCCGGCACAGCCCGGAAGGGAAGCTAGAGACCCTTTTCTGTGGTATGTTAAGCACAGGGGGTTGCCTTCAAGTGTATCAACCCTGCCCCTAGCAGAAGATAATGGATTCCAGCCTCAGGCTGAGTCCCAGTCTTAGCCAGCAAAGAAGGGGCTAAGACCAGCTCAGCTGTCCACGTTTGAGCTGGACTGGTCCAGTGGTCCTTGTTCAGCAAAGGCCCAGGTGTTGGGGAGGACAGGTGCTCCCCTTAACCTGCCATCCATCTGAAACACTCCCATCTTTCCTTGTGTTCTCCGGAGTGGTGCTCCTCTCTGCTCCTGTAGGTCCATCTGCGTGCGACTGTCTCAGAAATTATTTCCTGGGCTTGTCACCACAAACAGGCTGTCTCCCAGTGCTGGGCCAGGACAGACTGTGAAGGACCCTGAAGGCACATTCACCCCTCCTCCACCTCACCTGCAGACCCAGATGGGGGGTGTTGCCTTCTCTGTTTCATAGATGGGGAAGCAGGGTGTGCTGAGCTAGAGGGAAACCAGCTTGGGAACAAAAGGCGGCTCTCAGGCTGACCCCCAAAGGACTGAAAGGCTCAAGGTCTCTGGGTGCCCTTCGTGTCTTCCCTGTATTGATCTTCCGACAATGGACCTCTGAGGCTGCCGGTCTTGAAAGTCCTTAGTTTTGCAGATCATCCTGGGATTGTCTCCTCCCACCTGCTGCTGTCACCTCAAGGCTTGGAGCTATCTGGGTGGGCCACTTCCTTTTTTGGTGGAAGCTGAGTGAGGAGACCAGGGACTTGATCTCCCTGAGAAACCACTACTGCTTTACTGGATTCAGGAGGCAGCCCCCCCCCCCCAACCCTGGAAGTGGGGGAGGGAGGGGGGAGCGAGGCAGTGCTGGGCAGGTGCCTGTCCTGTTGGCCAGGTTTGAACAAGTGCCTTTGGGAGCAGGAGGTACCTAGTAGTCTGTAAGCCTCAGGCCACACCCTGAGTTTGTGTGGTTCCTCAGCTTGTCTACCGCAGAGTTCCCAGAACCAGGCGGAGAGATGGGACACTGAAGTGTAAAGACCTGGTCACTTGTCCCCTCTCTGTGCCAAGGAGAACAAGAAGGTCTGTCTCCCAGCAGTGGGGGTGGGGGCAGGAGTCGGGTGTGAACTGTTGAGTCTTGGATCAGCCTTGAATTAAAAAAAAAAAAGTCTTAGGCTGCCGGGGACCATTCTGTCCAGAGCCTTGGCTTCTCCATCTATAAAATGGGGCTACAATGGCATTTACTACTTAGGTCTGAGATATTCCGGGTGGCACGCTTTGGTGGTACAAGGTGAACACTAAGTAGTTCCTTGTAGGGGGGCGTTTGTGGAGTCAGCACTCACGAGAGAGACCCGTTTCCCTTTGAAGAGTCTTCAGCATGAGAGCTGGGCAAGCATGGAACCCCCTTTAGCTCCTTTGTGACACTTCCGTGTCCGGCCTCACAGTCATCAGCACCCAGGACACTTTGGAGCTGTGTTTCACCAGGGTATTGCGCCTCTGGGTAGAGGCCTAAGTGGCCAGCACAGCAGCTGTGTGGCCATATAGCTATTTTCCAGTGCCCTGAGTGTGTGTGTGTGGGGGGGGTGAGGTCGGGGGGGGGGGGGCAGCTTGGCACTGGTCTGTCTTATTTGTCAATATGCCTGTTTTGGGGGTTCTGCCACTGTGGGGGTTGACATGCCCGGGATAGACTCCCCCACTGGCAGAACTGCCAGGCAAGGGAGTGGATTAGGGCCTGGCCTGCAGGCACATCTTTGGGACTGATGCATTTGGGGGGTGTCACCATCCCCATCCGGAGTCCTCCATTATTCTAGAACTCAACATCTGTCCCATGCTGAACACTAAGGTGTATAACCGTTCCGGTGAAATTGAAACTGCTTCTCCAGGTTCCTGTTTTTTTGTTTAGTGCTGGGCATCCGCCACCAGGCCTGATGTCACCCCCTTCCACCCCAGTGCCACATCTCTGTGACCTGGGCAGCCGTGCTCCTGAGTGAAGAGAAAGATCTACTGGGAGTCATGAGAAGATAGTGTGCACAGTGGACTCTGTGCGTGTGTGTGTGTGTGTGTGTGTGTGTGTGTGTGTGTGCGCGCGTGCGTGTGTGTGTGTGTGTGTGTGCGCGTGCGTGTGTGTGTGTGTGTGTGTGTGTGTGTGTGTGTGTGTGTGCGTGCGTGCGTGTGTGTGTGTGTGTGTGTGTGTGTGTGTGTGTGTGACCTGGAGTGGGGATATGAGGACCAGGGATCCCCAAGGACAGGATTAGACCCCATTGTTCCAGATGCCTGTGCTTTACTTCTAACTGGCTGTCGTTGGCAAAATCGGCTGTGAACAGTGCGCTCAGTGGCCTGTGACTAAAGTGCTAGCGCAGCCGTTGACTGCATGATCTGAGGCCAGAGGCCACCCAGAGAGGGCCAGTCTCCCCAGCTCCCTGCAAGGTGGCTGGTAGCCCCCAGTGGCAGCTGCTGTCTCACTGATTGCTCAGTGGTCCTTCCTGCCCTAAGCAACTCCCGGCCCTGTCCAGTGTCCCTCTGAAGTTGAAGTCAATCCGTATCCTGTAAGGAAAATCTAATTTGCATGGGCACCAAGGGGGCTTAGTAGATCAAACTTTGTTCCTAGGGTTCAAAGATGGACCCTGGGATATCTGCCACACCTCAGCTGCCCCTCCCATCTAAATAGACCCTTCCTGCCACCAAGACCCCGTGCTAGACCCTGGAAGATGTGCACAGGCCACACGGTCCCTGGGGACACTAAGATTTCGAAGTGCTGGGGTAGAGGGGAGACTTGTACCATGCAGCCCACAGGGGCAGCCTTGCAGGATTCTGCAGAGGAGAGACCTGCAGAAAAGTGCAAGTGTGAGACCTGCATGTGCATGCCCAGCTGCAGTGTCAAAATCCTGGCGAGGCATCGATTGGGACTATCCTGGGGGTAGCCATGTCTTGGCTCTTCTGTGACCTACTGGCTTCTCTGGTTTTCCACAGAAGTCTCCCATGGGAAGGCATGCTGTCTTCCATGGCCAATGGGACCAGTGTCTGCCGAGTGCATTTTGGTCATTTCTAGAACAACTGCAGAGTTGTGGACCCTGTAGTATAACAAGATCACTGCCTGGGACTTTATCCTGCAAGCAAACTGGTATCCCTGCAGAATGGCCGTCCACATAGGCTGCCCCGGGGAAGCAGGGCTTGAAATGACCGGGCTTGCAGACAGCCCTGAAGGCCATTGCCTGATGACTGGTGTCCACCCTGCATGGGTTTTGGGGGCCCAGGATCAGTTCAGTCCACCTGCTTGGAGTGTGCCATTTCGCAGGCCCCCTTGTCCACGGAGAAGCCTACTGGGGTTGCTGGCACATGGAGACAAACGCGGCCCACGGGCGGGCGGGCGGGCGGGCGGGCGGGGGTGATTTATGTCTGCCGGCTGGTGAGTTCTGTACCGCTGCCTTCTGCCAGCATTGTGGGAAGTGCGGTGCCTGGCGTCTTCCTACCCACTCTCTCGCCCTCCCCCTTTCCTCCTGGAGTCTCAGATGCACCGATCAGGCACTCACTGAGTAGTTCCACCTGCCCCCCCTTGGGGGCCGTACCTGCCCCAGGTATTTCATTTGGACAACCATGCTAAAAGCTGCCTGTGCTCATGAGTTCAGGGAACCTGAGGCCACAGGGCAGCAGCGGCAGGATGTGTGTGTGTGGTTTGGGCCAGTTCCCAGGCCTCCTGCCCAAAGCCCTGCAGGGGCCAACAGCACGAGCAATTGGTTCGCAGAGGTTGCCCACCACGCCACGCCATCTGGCGGGGCCATTGTTGACCACACAAAGGATGAGTCTCAGCAGGGCAGGGGCAGGGGCCCAGGCCAAAGGAGTGGACAGAGGAGTGGGTGGAGGGGATGCTTGGTGCCCGGTGCATGCTGCCTCCAGAGCCAGCCCATTGTCCCTCCACAGTTGAGATTTTCCACATGTCTTACTACTTCTTGACTGAGGGTGAGGAGGCGAGGGGTGACTCGCCATCCCCAGAATGTCCATCTAGAATTCTTTAGACCACTTGGTTCTGACCTGATTTATTACTCTGCTAAGATTCAAGGGCAGTTTTATGTACTAGGTAATTAAGTGGCATTATAGAAGGCTCAGAGAGTAAGTGGCTGCTGGTTTAATAATTGAAATAAATGACCCCTTGACAGCTTCCCAACGCGATACTGTTTTCCCCCAGTGCTAAGACCCTGGTGCAGCAGTATGTACAGACCTGTGTGCACATGTGTATATATATATGCATGATCGTGCATACCTGACTGTGCATGCACACATACCCTGTATGTGTACATATGGGTACATGTATGGATGCATGTGTGTACATAGGGGTGTCTGTGGGAGCATGTCTGTGCACACATGGGTATGTGTGCATATGTACTAGTATATACATTTATATGCACATGTGCGTGTAAGGTGCGTAAGGGAGAAAGAGCCAAAGCTGCCTCTGCTGTGTCTTCTGGATTGTAGTAGAACTCCAGGACACATGCCTCTCAGGCCGAGGGGCTTGCTCTGTGTAAACTTACCTTCCACTCCTGAGACCGGGCTGACTCCCAGGAGGTTTAGGATATTGTTTGTCCCTGGGACAGTCCTGATTCAAACCATCACTCTGGTCCTATGTGGGCTGTGCATGGTGCCTGGAGCTAGCTGGGGTGTGTGTGTGTGTGTGTGTGTGTGTGTGTGTGTGTGTGTGTGTACGCTTCCATTTGAGTGGCTGCTGCCTGGCCTACCTGACAGTTGTTGTCTGGCTATGCCTATGTGACCAGCCAAGCACCTTCCCCATCCTGGACCACAGCAATTTCTTCTGAAAATTGGGAAGGTCTGAGGCAGCATCGTAAGCCTTTGCTGTGCCTAGCCACATTGTTCAGTGACTTGGGGAGGATGGCCAAGCAAGTGACTAGACTGCATGTCTTGTCCAGCCTGGCATGACGGAGCCTCAGAAGGTGTGCCATCCTTGTGGGGCCTTAGTGCCTCCTGGCTGCTGGAGCGCCAAGGCCCCTCTTGGTCCTGGTGTCTGTGACTGTAAGGCCAAGCACAGAGGCTCCTGAGGGTGTGGGTACCTGGGCCCACCTGCGTAGGATGGGTGTGGGTCTCTGAGCTCTGTGCTTTGAATTCCCTCTTTGCTGTCCCTGCCAGCCCTGCATGTCTGCGTATTTTTAAGCTGCCTAAATGGAGTCCTGCCAGAGTTATTTGGTTGCCAGGGTAACTTGCCCAAGCTTGCACCATTCCAGCTCTTAGATCCAGACATACTTAATTCTGCCCATCACAACAGCAATGACCGTGGGAAGGCTGTCCTTCGGCAATCTTGTGTTTTGAATGACTTCAGGATTTGGAGTCGGTCGCTGGGCAGGTCTGGGATACAGTCCCCATCTTGATCCATGTACACTTCTGTCTGTGTAGCATTAGGCCTCAATTCTGCCCCTTATGGGTGAAAGGGAAACACTCTAGGTCCAGGAGAGAGGAGGGCCCAAGGCTGCCCTAGCCAGGATCTGCCCCGTCCTGTGGCTCTCCTGAGGTGGAGGTAGCAGCAGGGTCTTGGTGTAGCACATCTTTCTGAAGATACTACTAGTGCCCGGTTCTGGGAGGGAGGCCTGAGGTCTGTCTTCCTCTCACGCTGTCTTTGGATCCTGGAGATGGGGCTGGTCCTGCCTTGGCTGCTCTCTTGTGCGTGGATGGGGCTCAGGCTAATGGGGAGAAGGTCACAGATTGGGATGGAGTTGAGATCTCCCAGATCCTCTGTGTAGGTCTGGTGTGATGAGGGTGGGCTCTCGGGAGCCTATGACTTCTAGAGCAGGGGAGACTGGGGTGCCCACAGGCCTGTGGGTAGTGATTTTGTGCCTTCTCCAGCTGCCTCTTCTATGAGCTTCCTTGACTCCAGTTCAGTCATGTGCTGCTCAGGATCAAAGAGGAGCCCCAGGAACCAAACATTGTGTGTGGTGCCCCCTGGCTTCTGTGCAGTGTGAGATAGGCCAAGTCTTACAGTGACCAATTGAGAAAGACATAATGGGGTCAGACTTCATAGTCTTCAGGAGGGCTGAGTAAGCCCCAGAGGCTCCCCTGAGGCTGAGGAGATAGGACCTGAGGCTGGGCTATGCTCGTGTGCCGTTGACTGGGGAGGCCAGCTGAGTCCAAGGGATTATGGGGTTATGCCTGGCTCCTGGGCTTCCGCGGGCTGTGGCCTTGGCTATAAACTAGGAAGTTGGGGGTGTTTATGAGGAGCTTCAGGGACGTCACGTGGAGAGTTGCTTACGGTGTCCTGTCTTGCTGCCCAACGCCCTGATTTTCCAAGGAGAGCAAGGGGCTGCCCAGCCAGTGTACTGTGAAGGGAAATGAGGTGTGGGCTGAGTGCTCTGTGGCCTCTGCAGGTGGTTGGGCAGTGGTAGAGTCCTGTCTGCTGCCCCAACACACTGGAAGCGCCCCATTGTCACGGGTCCATCTACTCTTAATAACAACAGGACTAATTTTGCTGGAAGGATGGATGAGGTGGCAGCTGGTGCCCCTAAGGCCTGTGGGCCTGGAGATTGGGATCTTTCCACCCCCCCTTCCCAAGGCTCTTCAGCCTCAGGTGTAAGAGGACCAAAGATGTGGGATGAACTGGGGGGCGGGGGTGTGCCAGAGGAGCTTCCTGGCAATTGCGTGTTTCTAGCCCTTATATCAGGGGTCTTGATTGAGGTTGGCCTTGTCATCTGGTACATCAAGTAGAGATCTTGGCTCTCTGTGGCTTTTGGGCCATTGGAAAGAGGAGCAGAGCCAGGCGATGGGGGACACCTGCCTTTAGTCCTCAGTAGAGGCAGAGGCAGGCGGAGCTCTGAATTTGAGGCCAGCCTGGTCTACAGAGTGAGTTAGTTCTAGGACAACCAGGGATACACAGAGAAACCTTGTCTCAAACACTCACCCCCCCCCCCCCCCCCACACACACACAAAAGAAAAGAAAAGAAAAGAAGAGTAGACCCGCCCACCTGTGTGAATGCTTCCCCTCCTCCAGGGTCAAAAGGGAGAGGCCAAGATGCTGTCCCATATTCTGGCCTAGGCTTCAGGCCCGCTAGTCAGCCCCACTCTGGTAAGGCTTTGTTCCAGCCTCAGGGTAGAGAAGTTGTTGGTCCCTCTCACTGTATGGGTTGAAGCCTTACAGCCAGGCTCACCTGGTCTAGCCTAGAGGGCTGCTGCTGCTTGGTGTAGGTAGGGCCTTTAGATGCTTTGCCAGCTGATGTGATGAGCTGTCCTTGGCAGGTTCTGTGCTGTGGTATCTTGGCAGGATAGTCTGTGACCAAGCAGAGACAGACTAAAGCTGGGCATGCTCCCTCTCCCTGTAAGTGCGTTGGCCCCAGGCCCAGGGGAGCCGTTGGCCTGTTTAGTACAGCCATCTTCTCAGTGCACAGTGATAGGCAGTAGGCATCCCTGGAAGGAGGCCTGGCTTCTCCCCCTGGTCAGGGGTTTCCTGTGTCCACCAGGGAAGGCCTGTTCCTTCTCCCGACTTAGGTTTCCACCCCAGGATCCCATGGGCTGGGTGGAGGTTGTTGATTCACTAAGTCGCATGCTCGGCGGGGTATTGTGATTGGCATCCGGCCACTTTCTCAGCTCACTTTCTGTCCTCGAGACCTTTCAGGACACAAGGGCCGTCTTGAGCGCCCCAAGTTCCACTGGTGCCCCTGAGAGCACCACTCCCCTCTTGGTCTTCACTGATGGCATTGAAATCCCACACGGAAGGTGCTTGGAGTCGCCTGCCAAGCATCTCTGAAACTCAGCTCCTTTGCTCCCTGGGGGGTGGGAGGGTGTGGCATCCCCATCATCCAGATGTGCAGCAGCACAAATCTCCTGGCACCACGGAGTCATCTGAGGTGATGTGTCGATCGTCCTTCCTGCCCTGTGGTTTTGGTCTAGGTGGTCATGCCACCACTTTTCCATCCGGCCATCTTTTTTGTCCTGTTCTGTGTGGTTTTGTTTGACTAGGCAGGCATGGAACTTGAGGCGATCCTCCTGCCTCAGCCTCCTTAACACCTGACATCCTCATGGCCACGAGACTAGTTCTGACTCTTTTACAGATAGGAAAATTGAAACCAGAAACTTCCCAGGCTTGGGGATTAGGGAGATGGCTGCTCAGTGGGTAAAGGGCTTGCCATGTAAGCATGAGAACCAGAGTTCAAATCCCCAGCACCCACATAGATGCCATGTGGCCATGGTGGCACAGTGCCCCAGAGGGAGAGACAGATCCCCTGGAGCAAGCCGGCTGACTAGCTAGATCAGCTGAACCTGCAAACTCTGGGTTCAAAAGAGAGACTCTGTTTCCACATGTAAGCTTCGGAGAGTGAGCAGGGAAGACATCTAACATGAACCTGCGGCCTCTCTGTGCCCATGCTCATGTACACCCACACACGTTGTGTGCCCACACACATGCCGGGGATCTTCGTGTGGCTCTTCAGATGTGTCCCCTGATCACACGGCAAGAGGGCAGGCCTTGGTGTGTCCCCATTGGGTACCTGCTCTAGGCTGAGAAGCCTTGGGTACTTGTGCCTGGGAGTTTGGGACTCAGGAGCCGAGGCAGCATCTGGCTAAGCGAGTGAAGTGCACGGAGTGTTCGGTGGTGGAGGAGAGGTGCCAGGCAGAGAGTTGGTTTTTAAGAGTTTCGAAGTGGGTGGATGTTCATGAGAGAGACTTGGGAAAAGTAAAAAAAAAAAAAAAAAAAAAAAAGCGCAACGTACACAGCCCAGGCTCCTTGGAAAGAGTCCCTCAGGATTGTTATTTGCCTCTAGTGCAAGGGTGTGTCAGCCTCTGGTGACTGGTGTGTGGTCAGGTCAGCGTGGGCACGAAAGGCTGGCTGAGCCAGCACCTCCTAGCTCAGCCCCACCTTTCTGCCGAGCCCCAGAGGGGCATGGTGGAGACCTGGACACGGCCACATTTTGGGAGGGGGGGGACGACAACACTGGTCTCACTTTATTTCCTTCAGAGTAGATACCAGCGAGCACCCTGCCACGGAGCCCCGGCCTGACCTCTGTATATTATCTCAGGCTCCAGCAGACACTCGTGCACGCTTTGATGTCTACTGACGGGTGTTGGTGGCGGCAGTGACGGTTTTCTAATTGCATGCTTTATTGTTGGCATTCTCTTAGGAGAAGGTGACCCGTTCCCAGGTTAGTAAGCCTCCCGTCACTGTGGCGGGATACCTGATGAGCTCAGGGAGCAAGAGTTTAGTTTGGCCACTTAGGTCTGAAGCAGGGGGCACATCATGGTGGAGGGATTGTGCGGTAGAGGAGGCTGCGTGTATCATGGCACCGGGAAGCAGAGAGAACCACGGGGGAGAGATTTCAGGACAGGATACATCTCCCAAGGACGTAGCTCCAGTGATGTGCCTCCAACTAGACACTCCTCTTTCCAGAAGATTCTACAACTTCCTGATAGTGTCAGCAAGCCTGTCAGTGGATTCATCCATTGGTTATGACAGAACCCTCATGATCCAGTCGTGTTTGTAGTGACTGGAGTTTACTGTGGGAGGCCAGGCCTTCACCACATGATCCTTTAGAGGGGGGTGACTTTATGTGCACACCGTAAATGGAGTCCCTCTCCTTTTCCCTCCCTCCCTCCTTCCTTTCTTTCTTCCTTAGTGTGGACTTCTACGAATAAGGATTTTATTTTCCCCAATGATACTGTAATTCCTGTCTCTCATTATCAATATCATGTCCCTTGGGTGTGGACAAATGACTGGCCATGTACCAGGGCGAAGAAGGAACTTAAGGTCCGGGTGTGTGTTCTCATAGGCTGTTATGGGGCCTGGGTGCTGGGGCGCTTGCTCTTGTCCTGCCCGCACCGTTCGCTTGCCCCGTGACCTTGGACAAGTTGGTGGCTACCTTTGGCAGGGGTCAGCTGCCAATCAGGCCCTTTGTTTTGTGCTCCCAGGCTCTGAGGGCCCCCCTCTTAGGGCCTTGTGCCGTTCTCCCTGCTGGGACCAGGAGGTGGTTGTTACTTGTCGCTTGAGTGGTGACACAGAGGGCGGACCCTTCATACCCTGCCCCTCCTGGTAGGCCCTCCTGGAGGACCAAGGCCTATTTGCTCTCCATAGTAACCAAATATTGACCTCACCCTGGCACGGGTTCTTGTCTAACCTTTGAGTCTGTTCTGGTTCATATCTCCCTTAAAGAAGCACAGCGTTGTGGGCAGGTGCTGTGGCATACTGCCAGGGTGAACCATACCCACCTGTACCCACCCATGGATGGCCACCTGTGCTGGAAGGGTTTTGGAAGCTGTCAGCTCCCTTGTTGATGGAGGGCTGTCCTGGGGAAGGGCCCAGAAGCACACAGAGAGGTGGTGGCAGGGCCAGGCCTTGAGCACAGGCCCCCAGCACAGGGGCTCTGTTTTGTGACTGCAGGTACTTGGGCACCCCCTTATAATCGAACCTCAGGGGCATCCCTCCCCTTGCTGGGAGCCTGAGGGGAAGGATGTTTGATCCTAGGAAAGGCTGGAATCTTGAGACAAGGAGCTTTGTGTCTGGGGTGGTGTTAGGCAGAGTAGGTGGTCCCTTCTGCTGATGGGGGTCTTCACTAGGTAGCAGGGCCCTCCTGGCTCCCACCCTGCTCCTGTGTGGGCCTTATGGGGTGAGAGAGGCTTGCAGTACAGAAAAACAAGGATGGCTGCCTGTCCCTTCTGCCACAGATGCCCTGATTTGGTTGTGGACACTGCCTGGGGAGCCTGACATGAGGCACGTTCATTCTCGGGTTAGAAATATTCCACGCTGGGCTAGGCCAGCAGCAGGAGAAGGCTGCCACCTTTGGGGCAGGCCGGGGATGGTGGAAGGACTCCTCAGACGCTGTGGCTGTGACTGTGGCGGGCCGCACGTGCTGTGGGAGCTCATGTGCTGAGATGAACGGTCCTCTCTGGTAACGGACGTGATGATTGAGGGGCAAGAACAAGTGCTTCTGGGAGTGAGGGCCAGGCGTCTGGGGCTCGAGCTGGTGGGGAAGCCATGAGCAGATCCCAGGAGGCGGGTTGGTAACTGTCCTGCAGGAGTAGATGTTGGGGTGCCATCTGCAGCAGACCTGGTGCATTTGTGTTGTCTAAAGAACCTGCCCTGACCCTCTGGTCAGCCACACTCATCCAGAGTGCCAAACTAGAAGAGGCCAGAACTGTGGTCCCACTGCCCCGCAAGTCTGGCCAGCCTCTAGGAGAGGATGGGTTGAGGGGCACAGTCCAGGGAAGCTGCTCCTGGGTGGACCCTGACCCCTTATACTAGGACCTTGCCCTGCCTGTAGGGACCCAGCCCAGCCTGGCCCTTCCTGCCCACTGATGCCCACATAGGGCTGGTATACAGCCTGGGGCATCAGTGAAGGTCACCCTCCCCACGTCCAGATTTACATTGCTCATCTCCTCTGTGAAGGGCCCTCTCTCTATGGAGGTCATGCAGAGGTCAGTACCACATGGGGAATAAATGGTCCATTTGGGATTCAGACCCATAGCTTGTGCTGGTGGAGACTGGGAGGAGATGGGAGAAGATTATAACCCCTTCCTGAAGCACTCTAGCCCCCCACATTCCAGTCTGTCCCCCACCCCTCCAGCAGCCCCACGTGGGGAGACCAGCTTCTTGTTTACAGATGACCACCCCAAGTGATTCTGAAATGACTAGTCACTGGTATAAGGCCATTTACCTATGAAGCAGGACAAGCTTTGTGTGACTAGAGAGTACCAGAAGCCATTCAGGAAGTTGAGGGTTTTTCAGGCCATGCTCAAAGCCAGAAGGTGACCTTTGAGGCCTGGGAACTTGTGACTCTCTCTCCTTGTTATGGGGAGAACCTTGGGTCCAAAGGTTCCAACTACATTTCTGGGTGAAGGAGGCCTCTGGCCACAGGGTCACGAGTGAGCTGGTTGGCAGAGTTTTGTATCTTAGTGCCACCTGCAGTGGCTGCCAGCCTTCCCCGAAAGGGCCTTATACTGGTGCTACCCCATGTCTTGGGGAGGTTGGGGAGCCTGGTGCAGGTGCTGAGAGGCACTGGAGACATGTCTCTGTCTAGCACACATAGGCATGCAGACTCACCTGACTGGTGTGGTACCACCCTTTTTCTGGGGCCTAGCTCCTCCTGTCCCTGCATCTGTGTAGCACTGTCCAGCAGACCCCCACAGTGACCTTGTGGAGGCAGATGTTAGGGTGAGTTGAGGTTAGCCCTGCATAGCCTTCCCACAGTGGAGCATTATGCTAGGGAATTCAGAGGCCTCTCAGTCCCCACAGCATCTTTCAGGATGGACATTTTATCTCAGTTGTAAGTGAAGCTGGGGCACAGAGTGTGTGAGAGTAACTTAAAGACACATGCATGGCCTTGACTCTGAGTTTATGTATCGGTTTCGTTATGGCTACCTCCACTGACTACAACTTTGGAGGCCCAGAGAATCTTAAGTTCACTGACTCTCTTGAGGTCAGCCAGGGTGGTTTGAGGGAGAGCCCCCTTTCCCACCTTCCCTGGCTTCCAGAAGTTTCAGTTCTGTGACTGCAGCTGGGACATTGGAGTGGCCCCAGAGTGTTGGATTCCCTGAATACCCCGGGCTCATTTCTCCACTGTCACACCACTCTCAGCTGAGTCCCCTTGCCACGGGAGGGGCATTCCCAACTCTTTGAGGGTAATGCTATTCTGCTGACTTGTGTCTACCACCCAGCCTGAGGACCTTATACAGAACAAGGCCCTTGTGTTGTCACTGGGGGAAACTGAGGCATGGGGGTGTGTGGAGGATAGTGCTGGGGCCCTTGGCCTTGGCCACACTGTTTTTCCTCCCCTGTGTTGTGTGTATATGTGTGGTGTATATGCTTGCTGGTGTGAGAGTGTGCACATGTACGTGTCTCTCCCCCCCCCCCCCCCAAACTGAGGACCGAACCCAGGGCCTTGGGCTTGCCAGGCAAGCGCTCTACCACTGAGCTCAATCCCCCAACCCTGTATGTGTCTTTCTTGATCACTCCCCATCTTTAGTTTTTTTGAGGCTGGGTCTCTCCCTCAACTTGAGGCTTATGGATTCAGCTCCCCTGGGCTGGCCAGGGAGTTTCAGGGTTATATTCCCCTTGGGCCTCCTCCACACCCCTGCTGGGTCACAAGGCATGCACTACTGTGAACGACTCTTTTCATGGGTTCTGGGGATCTGAACTGAGGTCCTCATGCTTGTCCAGCAGGCAACCCCTTTACCCACTGAACCTTCTCCTCAGCCCCCACACTGCTCCTTCTGACCCAACTCTGCTGCACATCGGCATCTACTCAACATCTTCTCCCCACACTAGTGGCTGGAGAATGCCCCACCCGCCCCTTGGCCAGGGCGGCTCTTTCAGGCTGGGTTTGTCCCTGATCTTTTTCACCGCCATGCTCTTGGTTAGACACTGTTTTATGGTGCTTGCGTCTGTCCTTCCTGGGCAGATCTTCACTGTCCTGCTTAATTAATTACAGGGATGCCATCTCCAGGGAGACTGAGTTCCAGCCCCGCCACGCCCTCTGCATTGTCTTGGCCTTCTGCCGTCTTTTTTGGAGCAGGTAGAGGATTGGGAAGACGAAGGGGCTGGCTGGTTCAAGCTCACAAAGCAGGTGGAGCCGAGAGCTGCTGCAGCAGGTGGCTTCCCTACCATCAGGAGGACTTCCTACCTCAGGCCCGTTCTCACATACAGACCTGCTTCCCCCAGTCCTGCAGGCTCCCTCCAGCATGGAGGTACCCATGGAGGCCCTTGTTAGGGACCTCTTCAGGGCTGTCTGGAGGCATGGGTCCTGAGAGTGTGATGCAAGGGCACCAGGAGTTTCCTGTGTCGTTTTTTGGAGGCCTATTGGGTGTCAAGACTCTTAAAAAAAAATCATCAACAAATATATGAAGTAGTAAGCTTGGAGAACAAGATGGGCATTGACCCCCATGGCACCCCTAGCCCATTACATTGTCAGCAGCAAGGCATGCTAGCCTCAGACCTTTTGTTTTTAAGAAGCAGCCTCCATAGGCAGAGAGGAGGGTGGCCTGTGTGTCTTCTGCCCCATCCTTTGTCTCTTCTTCCATCCTCTCCTCTTGCCCCATAGAACCACTGTCTGACATTCTTCTTGTCGATGGTTTTTCAGTCTTCCTGTCTGGCACCTTGTCTATAAACAATATATTGCCGTGCTCCACAGGGTTCCAAAGCCTTACGTAAATGGTGTCCTTCCGGGACCGGCTCCCCACCACCATCTTGTTTCTGAGATGTCTCCTTGTTAGATGTGAGACTCAAATGCGTCTATTTTTATCATTGGTTGACCACTATTTGCCTGGCCCCGTGGGGAGGCCATGCTGCCAGAAGTCCTGTACCGTGTCTTTGTCCACCCGTGTCTCAGTTTCTGGAAGGCCTGAGCCTCTCAGCCACAGAAAGCCAGCCAGGTACCCTGTCCTGCTGGGCAGTCAGCAGCCCTCCTGCCACCTCCTGTAGCTCATGGCTGGCATCGTCCTTTCCACTCGCTCAGTGATTGACAGGCGACCTCCCTAGCATGGGCTGACTCCTCCATGGACAGGTAGCTGGGCGTCTGCTCACCTTGTTGGCCTCTCGGTTTTTTCTTTGGTGACTCTCTGTTCTGTTTTTGTGGAGTCGAGGGACTCTGTGTATATTGGTCACTCTGAAGTGAGGGCTGTACCTAGCAGGTTAGCCATGTGGTCACTTGGCTCTGACTTTGGTGAAGTATGTTTTTAATTTTCATACAGTTAGTTGGGCAGTCTGTGGCTTTTTGTTGTTGTTTTCTTCATTCAGAAATACTTTTCCTCTCTGAAAGAAAAGAAAACCCGAGGTGCAGCTGGCTGAACAGCGTGTGGGAGGTGGGGGGCAGCCAGAACCTTGCCCCCCCCCCAGACAGCAGCAGTGATGGGGATCAAATGCCCTGCAGCAAGATAAAGTGAGGCTTCAGACTGATCCTGACAGTCAGGACTTCACTGAGGCAGCGAAAATAAGAACATGCTCAGTTGGGCGTTAAGACTTGGTGGCGGGACTCTGGGGTCCCCTGAGGGGCCCTGAGTGGACTGCGCTGCAGGAGAAAGTAGCAAAGCTGTGTGGAGGACAGACTGACCCACAGAAAGCTTGCACCCCTCAGGGAGTGGTTACATGGTGCTCTATGCCGGTGGAGAGAAGGATCAAGGTTAATGTAATCCAGTGTAGGGCACCTGGGGCTCCCTGAGAGTCTGAAAGTTTCCTTGTATTGTGAAGATGATCTTGCTCTGAGACGGGAGGAGAGGCAAGGAAAGAGGAGTGACTTTGGAAACCCCTTCTCACGCCCCAGTGGATGGCCCGGAAGAGCTTGGGACACAGTGGATGCTCACCGAAACTTGGGGGTGTGGGTGGGAAAAATGCTTCTCTTCTCAGTGCCCCCCAGGACCAGAACTTTGCAGCAGCCATGGTGGGCTGTACCATCCTGCATATACTCAGTGGCAGACTGTGGGCAGTTAGGGGAAGGTGCCCAGGCCTCCCGACCTGCCTGGCTGGCGGGTGCTTCCTGTTACACCTCTCCCAGACTTCTTGCTTTATCCATAAATAATGCTCGAGCCTTGCAGGGCTGCAGTGGTAGCCGGAAAGCAATGGGGACTGACAAGCTTCGATGCTCACGGGCATGGGCACAGGTGCTCCCGTACCCATCAGGTCTCACCTCCCTGCCTTTGCTCAGGCTGTGCTGTCAGTACACACCAGCCTTCTGCACACTCCACCTTTTGTCTGGCTGTCAGGGTCCTGCTCAGCTCAGGGCTCACCTCCTCCAGGAAGGAGTCTCTGGCTTCCCAGGAGGCACGCCCTGCTTTGCCTCCTCTCAGGGATGCAGTGCTTTCCTGGTTCCCTGGGTATCGGGCTCTGTATTCTACGACAGTCTGCCCTGGACGACAGGGTTCTGCCACATCCCTGGAAGGTTGCTGAGGGGCAGAGGGGCCAGAATGAACCCATGTGGCATCGAGGAAGGGAGGCGCCTTCCTATGCAGTCTTGACGGCTGTATCCTCACAGACTTGCTAGGAATCTTCTGCGTTCCAAAGACTTCTACCCCACAGAGGCAGTTCAGCATTTGCTTGCTCTCCCTTAGTGATGGGGAGCTCATCCCCTCTCTAGTAGCCTGAGTTGTGAAACCTGGTGGTCCTTCTAAGTGGGCTTGTATAAGCAGAGCAGCCTGGGGTTTGCGAGGAAGATGTGCAGGGGCTCCGGCAGCGGAAGAGCAGGGCACTCAGGAGCAGGTAGCTTCCCAGACCTCTCTGACCTGGCATGTGGGCATCAGCTACCCGGAATGCCAGCCCAGGAGTACCGCAGGAAGTGTGGTCAGGGTGGCCTTTGCTGCCATGTGGAGCCCAGGATGAGGAAGGCGGCCCGGGGAAGAGGAGGCTGCAGCTATACCCTGGTGCTTGTTGGAAGATCTAGCTACCTGTTCTCAGGCCCTATGGCCACCCTCTACCTCCCGGAGCCTCAGTTCTTTGACCTGTAAGCTGGGGGTGTGTAACAATGAGAAGTGGGGACTGGTGTCTACGAGGCACATAGCTGGCGCTCCATAAGCCCATGTGGTCCATTGTTGGTGCTTGCTTGAAAGGTCATGTTTGATGGTGACCCTGGTGCTTGGAGCTTCTGTAGCTGGGGTCCCCAAGAGGGAGTAGGGCCTGTCTTCATTGGCCCAGTTCTGCCTGCATGACTGGTTATTTCTGTGCTTGGTTGCTGTACTCTGTGAAGGGGACGGCGCCTCCCTATGCACATGCTAGGAAGGAAGCATCCCGTAAAGGAAATGGGAAATGCAGGCAGAAGCTGTGGTCGCTCTGTGATACAGGGTAGGGATGTTCACCCGCTAGACCTGCCCCGGTTACTTTCCATGACCCCCTCTGGCTGTGTGTTGTGGGGGTTTGTTCCAGTGCAAAGATGTGTCAGGCTTTTTTTTTTTTTTTTAAAGATTTATTTATTTATTATGTATGCAGCACGTATGACTGCAGGCCAGAAGAGGGCACCAGATCTCGTTTACAGATAGTTGTGAGCCACCATGTGGTTGCTGGGAATTGAACTCAGGACCTCTGGAAGAGCAGTCAATGCTCTTAAGCTCTGAGCCATCTCTCCAGTCCGTGTCAGGCTTTTTCAGGCTTCCCATTGCACACTTGTTACCTGCCAGATTTATGTGGAGAACTGTGTCTTCCCCTATGCAGGCAAGTCCAGGGCTTGGAGTGGGGAAGGAACGGTGAGTGAACCTGCTTCAGAGAGGCCTCCTTCCTTCCCAATTTCTCTTGAGCTGCAGCAGGCTCTGCTGGCTTTCTGCCCACCTCAGAAAGCTTCTCAGGCCCTCATAGCTCCTGAGCTCCCTCCCACTTCACCTGAACCTCCCGAGGCTTTCTGCATGGGAGGCGCCCCCCCCCCCCCCCCCCACTCCGCCATCCACTCTTTGAGTCGATGCCCCCTCCCTTCCCTCAGAGCCCTTGGTGCATGGGCTGACTGACTTCACTGCCCTTTAACTGGCTTCTTCTATCTCTTGCTTCTCTCCTTCCCTCCCCAGGCTTCCTGGGGTAGATAACCTAGTGAACCCCCTGGACCCCATTCCTTCCCTTGAGGACTCCTTTGGAGACTCAGCTGAGTAGACAGCAGTGGGAAGCCTTTGTTGTCCTGTGAAGTCACTGCCGTGGGTCCTCCTTCCTTAGGTGCCAGCTGCTGGGTCCTCTGAAGGCCACTGCTCCTGAGAAGCCCTCTGTAGCTTCTGCCACCCCTGCCAGCGGGAGCCCATGGCCTCAGAGCCAGGAGGAGAAGGCTGCAGAGGAGGTGCAGTGGCACACTCTAGCCAGGAAGGGAGACCCCTGTGGATCATGTGACCTAGCCTCTCCTCATGGTCCTTGCGGCCTGAAGGTCAGCCACAGGACAAGCCCAGGGCTCTTCAGACCAGGCCAGAACAGTGCCCACCAGGAGGTATTCCCACAGGCTCCCTAGGGGGCAGAGGATGCCAGAGGAGGGAGAAGCAGGGGCTGATGTCTGCTTTCAGGAATCGAGCTGTACAGGAGCTGGATCATGACCCTCCCAGAACTGGACTGATGGGTGCCAAGAGGATTGGGTGGGTCCCAGAGCACACCTTAGCCAGCTCATCACAGACCTCTCCTGTGATCACTTCCTTCATTCTGCCTACATGCAGCTTAGCTGGGAAGTGGTGTTTCTCTCCCTTGTGGCCTGGCCTTCATTACTGCAGGCCTTGGGATTAATTTAATTACCTGCTCATCTCCTGGAGTCTGGGAGGCACCTGATGAGCTCATGAGTGTGTTTTAGGGCCAGTGAGAAACAAGAGCCTCTTCTCAGGGACCTGGAAGGGCCCCCTTTCCTCCTTCCTCTCAGCCCCGACCCATGAGGGACCCAGCCTGGCATGTAGGGAATCTAGTTTGGGGAACTGGGTTGGAGCAGGGTCACAGGGAACTCAAAGTTGAGTGACTGGTGTGTGTGGGGGGTGGGGCTAAGAGTCGGGAAGGCACTATAATTTAGTCTACTCTTCTAATTTAAAAAGAAGATTTCTTCTTGCTCTGGAATTATTTGAAAATTGACCGGAAATAGCATAAGTTAAAGAAAAGAATCACATGTTCCTCATGTCAGCCACACCACTGACTGAAAGGGTGTAAATGCTAAATGCTGAAGGCTTCTTGCCTGCCCATCAGGAGTCCATGGAGGGAGATAGACGGGCAACATGCTTACTTTCTGAATGGTTCTGTGGCTGTAAAGGAGGATGCACCAGTTAACACCTTTACTTGGTGCTGTTTGCTAGATCTTCCTCTGGGTTGCAGACCATGCCTAGGAACTCTCTCTCTCTCTCTGTGTGTGTGTGTGTGTGAGAGAGAGAGAGAGAGAGAGAGAGACAGAGACAGAGACAGAGACAGAGATTGCATGTGTGTGTGTTTGCAGCCATGCCAGGGAATTTTATGTAGTAGGGAATTCAGAAGAGAGGTATGTAGGAATGCTTGTGCCTCACTGTGAGTAAGCAAGCTTCTCTCCAAAGCTCTGCCCAGGGTGGTCCCAAAGGCTGATCTCTCTCTCTCTCTTTTTAAAAATTTTTTTCTTTATTATTATGTGTTTGAAATTTTATACATCAGCCATGGGTTCCCCTGTCCTCCCCCCTCCCGCCCCACCCCCACCTTCCCCCAGCCCCTCCCCCCTTTTTTTTAAACTCAGAATTTCTTGTAGTTTAGGCTGTCTTCAAGCTCTCTGTGTATTCAAGAATGACCTTGCTCTCTTGCTCTCCCACCATCAGTTAGGGTGACAGGAGTGTGTGCCACCATACACAATCTTTGCAGTGCTGGGGATCGAACCCAGGATCTCATGCATGGTAGGCAAGCACTCTACCAAGTGAGTCACATCCCCAGCCTTCATGGCAGGGGGGGGGGTGAAGGGGGTGGGGAGGTGGGGTGGGGTAGGGTGGCGGGTAGTGGCAGGGTCGGGTGCGGGTGTGTGTGTGTGTGTGTGTGTGTTTCTTTGGAATGTACCTGAATGACTGCTGCACAGCTGGTGCCCCAGAAAGACTGCTCCTTGACAGGATGTAGGACACAAAGATCCGGGGAGTTGCATTTGTACCCCATTTGTCTTCCCACTCTTAGACCCAACATTCCTTGAAGGTGGTGCCTTTTTCCCTTGAGTGACTGGTGAGAACACTGAGGCATCTTCAGCTGCAGCCTCTGTGGCTGGCCAGGGTCCTCTTAGGGGCTTTAAAGTCAGAGAGGAGAGACTGGTGTGGTCCGAGGCTTGCGTTATTTGCATTACATCTCCCGTGTGTGAGGGGCCTATGCCTCACATTCTCGGAAACTCAGAGCTCCAGATTTTGTGTGGTGCTGTGTAATGAGGCTGGGACCCACGGCAGCATTACCCCCATGGAGCCACCCTGTGCCCGGTACTGTTGCCCTTCCTGAGGATGGGCTGGCCGGGCCTTAGCAGAGAGCTGCCCTCCTCCCCTCCTCTAGAAAGGGCTCTGCATTCCTAAGAGGTGACTATTGGGAATGAGGAGGAGGGAAGCTCTTGATGTTTTTGTTCCCCAGCCCTGAGTGGGCTGGACCTTGCTCTCTGCACCCCTGTTCCCACATCTTTCCCTATCCTGGACTGTACCAGATGCTCTGCTGGGCCCTGTGGACCCAGGCTGAGTGGGTAGGGGCTCCTGAGGGTTCTTTAGGCCCTGCTAGGGAACAAAGTGTTCTTCAGCAGGCATGTCAGGGTCCACCTGTGTGGGCTTAGGCATTCCTGGGGACTTAAGTTCCTGATGGGCAGCAATGAGCTCCACATCTGTTCCTTATTAGAGCCCGTGGCTAGAGGTGGAGGAGAGGGTCAAGATACCAGTGTGAGACATGAGGCCATCAGGGGTGGGCTCATCATGCTGGCCCTTGTTCTGGAGTGGACAGATGTCTCATTGTTCCCATGGTTGATGTGGTGTGCCTGACTTGTCCCTGTCCTGTCCATAGCGGATCCCAAGCTCCTTGTGTCCACCTAGGAATTATAGAAGCCATGGAGTTTATTCCCTAGCCCCAAGTCCCCTGAGGTGGATTCAATAGCCGGCTTTGGTCAGAGAGTCTGCTGCCCTGTGCCTTCTGAGGTTAAGGGTTAGAGTGTGAAGTACCTGGGGGATCCTGCATCTTTTTGGGGGATACAGGTGATGACTCACTGAGCAGATGGACACAGTTCCAGCTCGCCACTTAGCCTTGTGGCCTTGAACGAGAGGTACAAAGTCTGTCTTGTGGGTGACTCTGTGGCTGTGAGGTGCCCCACCCTGTGTCAGCCTCACGGGGTGCTTGAGACAGACCCTGCGGCCCCCCACTTCCTGTTTGTCTATTTCCTTTCCTAATTCTGTTCCCTGACTCCGTCAAGCCAGGTGCCCTCCACTGCAGCCTAGGCTGATGACCATTGGTCTGCCACTCTGCCCTCCTGGGCTGTGGGGTCGTCAGAGATGGGGTCGGCAGAATGGGGGTGGTGTAGTGTGCAGTGAGACGTGTGCCTGTTTTTGTGATGGGATAAAAAGGCGGGGGCAGTGTCGTAAGGGACGTGTTATAAGTGGGGTTATCTGGGTCCCATGGTTGGTGATTGAGGAAGTCCTCACAACCTCACAAGTCTCCTTGGGGGTGGGGTGGAGAAGGAGAGAGAGAGAGAGAGAGAGAGAGAGAGAGAGAGAGAGAGAGAGAGAGAGAGGGAGAGCGCGCCCTATGGTAGTGGGCTTTTTTCTACTTTTGTTTCACCTGAGCCCGTAGCTTATGGATAGTGCTGCTGTTCACATTCAGGGTGGGTTCCTGTCTATACATCAGTCATCTCTGGAGACAACCACATAGACAAACCCCCATCTCCTAGGCATCTCTCCCTCCCATGAAGCTGACTGTCGAGATTTAGGATCACATCTGCCATGCTAAATGTCCTCAGTTTCCCCACTACTTAGTAGAGTGGGGCCTCCTGGACTTTGGGCCCTGGGGTGGGCTGTCTCTACTTGTAGATATTATGCCAACCACTTTTGAACCTGAAACTTCTTGGAAGCAGAAAGGATCACCCCCAGGACTTGTAGGCCGGGGAACACATCATCATCGTTCTGGAAACCAGATTCAGAGACCACAGGGAGGGAGTGCCAGGGTAGGGTGGGGTCTGCCCATGGGGTGAGTCCGCTGGCGGCTAACACACCCTCTTCTTCTTCTGTGTCCTTCAGATCCCTCATCCACCTACATCAGGCCCCTGGAGACCAAGGTGAAACTGTCGGAGGGTGACAGGCCCCCCCCCACAGGTAAGTAGATTATGGGGGTTCTGGCTCCTGTGCCCCAGTGGCCACTGTTTTGGAGGCTGTCCCATCTCCAGCTTATCTGGGGCTCCCATAGCTTCCTCCCTGCCCCTTCGGTCTCTCCAGCAATATCCCTGGAAAGCCTGGTCACAGGCCTGATCCTCACTCTAATCCAGGCTCTAGGGTGGCCAGGGCTTGCCAGCCATGTTGACTGCTCTTTGCTGCCCCAATGCATGCGGGCTTCCTGTGGCTGGCACTGGGCCCAGCAGAGATGAGGGTCACATAATTGGTAAAGAAAATGGTCCACTTTATCCCTCTGACAGACCCATATGGAACCCCGTCCCCTGCTAGCCAGCTCCTCACTAGGTCTACCTTCCTGCTTCCCAGTCCCAGCCCTGCTCACAGAGAACACAGAGGGAGAACATTAGGATTGTGGGAGGGTGACTTGGTGACCACGGAAAGGTGTGTGATGAAAGGGTGTCGAGCCTCTAGTGGACTCTGACTGGACGTGGAGGAGCCAAACATTTCTGCTGTTGGTGGGGATGGCAGAGGGCGGTGATGAGGTGATGGTATGCTTTGAGTAGAGTGCCTGGGCCCAGCTAGCTTGGCAAGTCCCTCCAGCCACTGCAACTCACCCCTGCCTTAATCTTAGCCTCTCCCTCCTCTCTTACCTCTCTTACCTGAAACAGCCTTAGAAATAACTCAAATGCCTGGCCCTGTTGCCATGTTACCTGCTGGGCTTGATGCCCACTGCACTGCATAGGAAGACCGTGACCTCCTCTGTCTACTGGTGGCTATTGGGAGGCTCATATCCCAAGAGTAATTTAGTCCCACAGTGGAACCGCCACAGTCCCACCTGCTGGGACTAGTCTGTCCCTGGTGGGGCAGATCTCCCTGGACCCCAGCGCTCCCTGGGAGCCTGCCCTGCATGTGGTTGCTAGTGGGACTGCGGGGAACAGTGGTACCAGCCGTATTGGGATGCTGAAGGGCAGCACCTGCTTAAGGTTCATGTCCAGCCTGGAGGGAAGGGAGTTGTTCCCTCCTGTGGGTCAGGCCACTGCTTTGCTGAGGGAACCTGTGTTTTGTGGGCAGCGTCCGCCTCAGTCTGGCCTTTGTTCCTGTGGAGAGGCAGGCGAGGAATGCTTTTTCAAGTTGAGGATGCTGCTCCCACTGTCATTTCCACAGGAAGTGTGCTCCATGGTCTAATCAGAGGACATCACTCATGCTCTTATTTCTGCAGAGATTGGGGCTGTGCTTGAACTTTTGTCTCTGGGAACCTGTACCCCAGGTTCAAGTGTTGGCCCAGGCCATGGGCTTGTACTACAGGTGAATGCTACCATGGAGTAGCAGCCCTTTCCTTCCTTCCTTCCTTCCTTCCTTCCTTCCTTCCTTCCTTCCTTCCTTCCTCCCTCCCTCCCTCCCTTCCTCTCTCCCTCCCTCCCTCCCTTCCTCCCTCCCTCCCTCCCCTCCCTCCCTCCCTCCCTCCCTAGGGCAGCCATAGTCCCACAAGGTGGCCCTCCCCATCCACAGCTGTCCATTTCCCTTATATCCCCTGTTCAGGAGGCTGAGCCTTGAGACCTGGGCAGTGGCCAGCCCTGCCCCATCTCTCCATAGGGATTCGATCTACATTCTGACCCTCCCATGTACACACCTTGAGGTGTGTCTGCTCTTGCTCTGAGCCTTCTTGGCCCCGGGCTGTCATCTGTCTTTGGCAAATACTCTCCTGTCATGTTCCTTCCTGTGGATTCCTGTCCTTACCCTCATCTGACTGCCAACTGCTTGAGGAATGGGTGGCCAAGCCTCAGTGGCCTCATCCGCGCCTCTGACACCTGGCATGACTGAGCTGGGTGCATGAGCCAGGGCAGCCCCCAGCTGCTCCCCACCTAGTCTCCTAGGCCCAGAAGGGAGCTGATTCTCACCCAGGTGCTGGAAGGTTGACTTAACTAAGGTCGGTTACTCGGAAAGGTAGCGGGAGCACTCTCTGTACAGGCCACGGTGCTGTGGCTCCGGGCCATGTTTGGGCATCTTGAGGAAGGAGCCGGTGATGGCAGGACAGTTGCTGTCCTCACTCCTCAGCCTCTCGGCTCTGGTGAGTGCAATTTTATGATTCTGTCAGGAAATCATATCCAACAGAAACCCCCAGCTTCTCGCAAAGCAGAGAAATTGCCCACTGGCGAAAAGCAGGAATGAGGAATATTGTCAGTAATATTGTAAGGTGATGTGTCCTTGGGGTTTGAGTGGGAGGCCAGAGTCTCCACTGACTCCTACCCCCAACTTCTCCCTCTCCCCCTCCCCCACAGCCTCTATTTAACTCCGAAATAGCTTTAATTAAAAATGTGCCAGGGTGTTCACAGGCTAAATTACCGTAGTGCGGTTCATATTTTCTTTCTGGTGTTGGCTTTAAAATTTCATCAACACAGCTGCTTCCTCCGAGATGATTCATCCCAGGACTCCACGCACATTATTTTTCCTGCAGATTCTCTGTGCCCAGCCGGGCCCCGGGGTGGGGGCTGCTGTAATTGACGCTGGTTAGCCCCCTGCTGGGCTGATAAATGAAGCCTCCAGAACCGCCGAGAAGCCAGCCTCACAAAAGAGCAAGTGACCCTGGTGTTCTCACTGAGGCCAGAGGGCCCACTGTGGCTGCAGCTGCGACTGGGGCTGTGGAGGGAGGCTGGGAAGCCCCCCTGCCCCCCTCTATTCCGAAACCTCCATGCTCTCCCACACAGTGCCAGGTACCACGGTGATTTATAGCAGACACAGGTCGAGAGATTGAAGCCATGATGGGGGAGTGCTTCCTGGCATGGAGGCCCTATTAATTTACTGTGGAGTTCCACACACAAGAGCCGGTGTTGGGGGAATGCACAAGCTACCAAACTTAGTCTCTGTCCAAGAGGCTGAACGTGGAAGATGCTAACAGTGTGCTAACAGGGCTGGTTATCCTGAGACCTCCCCTGGCTTGTTGATGGCACATCTCCCTGAGTCCCTCCTACTTTTCTGTCTTGGACCTAATTTGTCTCTTTCCCAAGGACACCAATCACCTTGGGTGAGGGCCCACTCTCACGAGCTTACTCACCTCTATGAAGGCCTCCATCTCCAAAGGGGTCCCATCCTAAGGTCAGGACTGGGGGTTAGGACTTAACCACATGAGTGGAGGGGCAGTTTGGCATACAGTGTGGCGCTGGCCTCAAGTGAACCATCAGGAAGTGGGTTTGGGCACTGGGCGGAGCTGAGTTCCAGCCATTCCTGTCCCCTTGTTAACTTGTGGCTTCAGGCCAAGCTCATGTCTTTCTCGCCTTAGTTTCCTCCCTGTAAGTCAGGAACAGTGGTGTCACCAAGCAGAGTGCCTGGTGTGGCCCCGGCAGCACTCCTGGGTGGGCAGACCTTGTCTGTCTGCCTTTCATCATCCCAGGTGCCCCCAACTGTGTTGTCTTGGCCAGTAACCTCTACCTGTCCCTGCATGAAGTGTTACATTTTGTCTGTCCTTTTCTGGTTTTGGAACAGGCCTTTGGTTAGGAACCATCCACCACCATCCAAGTCCCTTTGTTGAAGCCTGGTTTTTTTTTGTTTCTCACATTCCTGAGGAGGGTGGGGCTGCCCCATCCGTGTGTCTGTCCCTCTAAAGTCACTGCTCTCACTGCCCCTAATTAATTAATCAATTCATTCATTCATCCATCCATCCATCCATCCATCCATCCATCCATCCATCCATCTATATTATTATTATTATTATTATTATTATTATTATTATTATCTATCTATCTATCTATCTATTTATTTATTTATTGCCGGAGCTGGGGACCGAACCCAGGGCCTTGTGCTTGCTAGGCAAGCGCTCTACCACTGAGCTAAATCCCCAACCCCTATTTTTTTTTTTTTTTTTTTAAGACAGAGTTTCTATGTGTAATAGCCCTAGCTATCCTGGAACTCGCTTTGTGGACCAGGCTGGCCTTGAACTCACAGAGATCCACCTGCAGCTGCCTCTCAAGTGCCAGGGTTAAAGGCATGCGCCACCACCGCCCAGCTTCTCGCTGCCTTTTTATGTTGACAGTTCCGCTGGTTGGTGTCTGCCATGGTGCACTGACCTCTCATCCTGCTCCGGGAAATTCTGTTCTGCCCCTGTGATGTCTGGGCTGGCACCTTGCCCCCTGCCTGAACAGTACAGTGCCATGGCTCTGGAGGGCTTGCAGTGCTGTTTGGCAAGGACCTGGGTCTTTCTGGCTGCTCCGTGCCAGGGACCCTGTTGTCCAGCCTCAGCAGAAGGGCAGGGAATCCAGGTGCCCGGGATGGGGTGGGGGGTCTAAGCATCTTGCTCTCCGCTTCAGCAGTGAAGGCTTAGGGACCATCTGCCAGGAGTCATGCTGAGCAGAGCCTGAAGATGGCTCACCAGCGCCACCTATCTGCCGGAGGACACTGGGCAGCTGCTGTGACCTCCCTAATTTACCTGCCATACAGGCCACTCAGAGAGTTAAAAGGCAGCTATGGAAAACACAGATGTGGGCCAGCTGGTAGTGAGGGCCATGTTGGGAATCACTCTACTGACTGCAGGGTATGTCTAGCAAGCAGAGGCCCAGGGAGTTGGTAAGTTGTTTGGACTTACCCATCTACAGTGGGCTTTTCATACTGTAGTCTGCATCCCTCCAGATGCCCTCTCCCCACAATCTCTCTCTTATCTCAGTGAACCAACAGAGGACCTGAAAGGGTGTGATAGTCCCGGTGGGGGGGGGATCTGGCTGTCCCGTGAGTGAGCCATTCTGTCTGTCCCAGGCCTCGTGGTCTGGGTGGTCCCTCTGCCAGGTTTGACCGCGGGATGTGAAGAATGAACTTGGCTGGGGGTTAGGGGAGGTGGCGCCAGCTGGGTCACAGTGACTTTTCTACCTGATCTAGTGCTAAGGGAAAGAAATCTCAGGGCCCCCAGCCAAAGCGACAGCCCCTTTGTTCCTAATGGCCTGCAAATGAGTTCTCTGAAGATGAGAAAGAAAGAAAGCAGATCCAGTTGGCATGTCTGGGTGTCTCCCAGGCCTCTCAGAGTTGGCTGGGGCCTTAGGGGTGCCCCTAGGCCCTTCAGGAGGCTGTTTTCCCTCAAAAGGTATTTGAGCTTAGGGCTGGGGCCCTGTGTTCAGTTCATCCTTGTTGTCTCAAACATTGAGTGGCTTTTCAGCATCCTCTATCCTGGCCCCGAGTGTGGTAAAACTACCCGGCACAGCTGAGATCTCATGGCTTGAGCCAGTCCCTGTCCCAGGAAAGGGACTGGGCAGATGGCACAGGCTGGCAGGGTGATACTGTTTTCTTTCCTTCCAGCTGCCCCGCCCTTACGGCCGCCAGAGAAGCCGGCTCCAGGTAGAGCTGCTGGGGGAGAGGGTTTGCAATGGCTGTGAGGGGCAGGAGGGCTGCTACATGCTGTGTGCTGTATCTGCTGTGCCTCCTCGTTCTTTCCTGTCCTGGGAGCTGCCCACCTCCAGAATGCACTAGCCCTGCCTTTAGGTGCCTTTTGAGACGTGCCCCTTCTGAGCTGGCATTAATCCCTGCTTTGCAGTCTAACAGCAATCGAGTCCTGCAGTGGTATTCCTTGGCCAGCCTTTCCCACTGGCCTGTCATTGGACGTCCTGAGGCAGGAGCCTGTGTGTTGGTGGGAATATCATATCCTTCTTCCGACACCCCCCCACCCCTCATCACCCCAGTTCTGAAGCGAGACACTTGAAGTGCAAGGCTGGAGGAGGCTACACCAGTAAGTGGTGGAGCGAAGGTCTGGCCGACACAGCTGTGGCTTCCAGGAGTCACAGGATCAAATCTCAGCCCATGGGCATGGGGCTGGGACTGCACATAATGCTCGGTCCTTTGGGCCTGTGTGGCAGCTGTGTGGGGGCTCCCTGGCAGATGTCTTTCCCAAGCTTTCAGGCCTTCAGTGACTCTGCCCCCATCTCCTTCCCTCAGTTCTGAGCTGCCTGCCCCAGAATTCCCGTCTTGGAGGGCTCACACCACCCTGGTCCAAGCTCCAGTTCTGTGAACACGTGGGCCTGGTGGCTTTTTTGTTGACGGGACGGTCCTGCTCATTGTTGGGTGTTTAGAAGTCTCCTTGGCTGGTACTCACCACAACAGTTGTGACAGCCAAAGATATCTCAGACATCTCCAGGTGTCCCCAGGGGCAGAGTCATGCCACTTGAGAACCCCTGATCAATAGCAGCATCCCTGCATGCTGGGCACTGGGCTGCCTGGCCATGCCAACCAGGTCGTTGCAAAGTGCCCAGGTTCTACATCGACTGACAGGGCAATGGAGTGTCGTGCATATCCCGCCCCCAAGCCCTCCTGCTCTGTCTGTGTGGTCTGAATGAACCGACTGGTTGGTGCAACGCTTGGCCTGAAGTGCCCGCTGGTGCTGGCAGAGGCCAGTTGTCTTTGGAGACTGCTGCTCCTGTCTCCTTCCTCTGCCCGCAAGCTCCCACTTTGGGAATTCCACTTGGCACAGGTGACAATCTGGATCCTTGTGGGCTTTGCTCTGGATTAGGCCCACCGAGCCCAGGTTAGTCTGTGGCCCTGGCTGCCCCTGGTAGAAGAACAGCTTCCTAGAGGCCCGTGTGTCTGCCTGCCCTGCAGTCCTCCCTCTGTTTCCAGCCTGGCCACTGAGATGGTGAGCTGTTTGTTTTCCTGGGTGGAGTGACGCTTTCAGGCTGCTGTAGCTCCGAGTGTATTATTCAGACTAACCCGGACCACTAATTACGCTTGGGTGACCAATCCCACAGCCCTTCCTCCTTGTGGCCAAAGACAACAGGGGAAGGTCATCAGATGTGGGAGGCAGGCCCATGGGTGGGAATAGGGAAGGTAGAAAGTGGTGCCTGAGCTCCCTGTGGACCCCCACCCGCTGCCCGGAGGACCTGGCAAGTCTCACCCCGATGTCCCGCGCACATCCACGGCAGGGGTAGTGAAAATACGTGCAGCAGTGAGGTTCTCCCACCTGCAGGATAGGAGCAGGCTCTTTCTCAGCTGCAGTAAAACGTGGCCTCTTCAAGGGAGCTCGGGGGCGGCGGCGGGGGGGTGGGGGGGGGGTGAGCTGCCCTGGGCGCTGGCCATGCTTCACCGTGTGGTGCCGCAGGAGCGCAAGTTCTCCTGTGTGTGTTCAGTGTCCTGGAGGCTGCCAGGGAAGGAGGAGTCTGCAGGGGACCCCATCACTGTGAAAAGCCCAGCTCCCCACACCAGCTGCACGGCAAGTCCAGGCTCTAGGTCCTTGGTGGTCCCCGGAGTTCTTTTCCTGGTTGTTCCTGAGTCAGCGTGAGGCTCTCTGGGCCTTCAGGTCTGAGTGACCCCTGCAGGCAGGCCACACAGGATTCCACTCCAGGCCTGCCTGCATCCATGCAGCATGGTGTCATGCTTGCCACTTGGGTGGTTCTCTCCAAGTACCTTGTGAATGCATGAGCGCTACCTAAAGATGGCACATTTTAGGGGATGAAATTCTGGAGTAGGGAGACATAGCCCAGGAAGGGGTCCCTGGCACAGCCTCTGGCTACTCACCTTCCCCAGCAAGGGATCTCGAGTGGATGGGCCATGGGCTTGGCAGCCTCCTTTTCTCTACATCTGTCGTCCCTTTTCTGTTCAGGGACAACCCCACCCACCAGGGTTTCTCCAGCATGGTTCCAGTGAGGCTCCTTCTCCCAAGGCTCCACACACCGAGATTCCTGGGGATAGGAAGGCAATGGAGTCTGGCAGTATCAAGGCCCAGTTGGGTCCAGTGGGATAGCCAAAGGTCACATGCCAAGGTTTTACCAGAGACTGAGGGGGTGGCATTAGGTGATGGTCCTTGACTCTGGGGTTTCATTGCAAAGGGACCCTGCAGCCTCTGAGGTCTCCTCGCTCCTAGTTCAGAATCCTCGCGCCACCCCTCAGAAGTCTTAGCAATGGGCAAAAAGGGGTGCGATGGCCATGTGTGCTCGGAAAAGAGGGAGGAACGCACAGTTAACTGCTACAGCCACAGGGATTTGTGAGCTTTGCTCCAGCCGGGAGTAGGCTCAGGGAGACTCAACCTCCCCATCTAGGATGTCAGAGCAGGCGGACTTCCTGGAAGGTCCTTAGCTCAACCATGGCAAATGTTCTGCCCCTCAAGGGGTCTGCAGCCCCTGCCTCCCCTCCAAGATGAAAACAGGAATTTTGTTCTGCCCAGCGATCTAGGTGGGCGGCAACCAGCAGTGTTTTTAATTTGGACTTAAGTGCGGCAGTGGTTACTCATTTGATGCGTCATTAGTCACGGTGCCCCTTAATGAGAGATTGTGTGTGCGTTTTCCCCTGCCCGGCTCTGTGGCTTGCTAATAAAGTCCTGGACACATGCAAATATTTATAGATTCTCACCCAAGTAAGGGTGGGGAGTTGTATGCTGCTAATTGGAAACCCCCACCCCGCCCAAGGAAATTACTCAGGAAGCTGTGGGGCTTGGGGGTTGGGGGGGGGTGTTGGCAGGGAGGAGGCCTTAGTATATACTACGATGTTTTCAGTTACAGTGCGTGACTGCTCAGGAGCCTGATTGAGGGCCAGGGAAGCTGTGGGAGGGGAGGCCCAACCCAAACATAATCTTGTATATGGGTCAGGACAGGACAGGACAGGACGGGTTCTGCCATCCTGGCCCTGGGCTGTCGGGAAAGAGCCCAGGCTACAATCTGTTACCATACCTGGTTCTGTGGCCAAGTGGGATGTTACTGTGTGTGCTCTCTGTTGGGCTGGTAACCTGCCTTTGGTATCTTCATTTTGTCCACCAGTCATGTCAAGGTGGCAGGGTTGTCTTTATGTCTCCACGGAACAGCATTAGCAGGCAAGGTCCCATGAGGACCGTGGGTGTGTTTATATGTGGGCATTCTGAGCTCATGAATGCATTCTCAGAAGGTATTCTCTGCTGGAGAGTGTTTTATGTTCATAGAGAGCTCACCATGGTTTAGTTTTGAGTGGAGCTGGGTTAAACCCTCAGGGAGGTATGATGGCCGTGGAAGGGGTCACTCATGGTGGGGTTAAGGAGTACTGGGTATGGTTGGAGACGGTCTCTTTTCTTGAGACCTGGTCTTAGGGCACGCCACTGGATCTGGCCTTCGTGTCAGGGAGGATTGATTTTCTGTGGTCTTTAGTGCCTTGGGGTGGCCTACACAAATCCACGGTCAGCGTCCCTCCCATGGTTCTGCTCGACCTTCCACAAGGTCTTTTGGGAGACGTCTCTGCAGATGGTGCTGCTGGGACCATGCCTAGTGTAAGAGCCATGTGGTGGTGTTACCTCAGGAGGCTTCTGGGTACCCACGTGAGTTTGGGTCATACCCAAGGCTGAAGAAACAGTCCCAACCCTCTGTACCTGCCCCCTGGCCTTTGGACAAACGTAGCCCAAGAGATCCCTGTACACTCCCCCCCCCCCGCCCCATTGGCAGACTTCCTTTCTGACTTGACCCTCCAGGGTCTCTCCAGGTTGGGGGTGTTATGGGCGGGGAGTGACTACCCCAACTTTGTGTCTGGTGGTCTAGTCTTCTGGCTGAGCCTTCATTGTCTCTACCTGCAGGTGGCAAAGGCTAGCAGCACAGGTAGTTGGGTGGTGGGAGGTCTGAGAAATGGGGGCTAGGCCCTCTGACTGGCAGAAGGGCAGCAGTGGAATGTGGGGATCCCTTCCAGGCTGGATGAGCAGGCTCTTGGGTGGGAGGAGGGACCCCTTATATCTGGGCTGCTGCACAGCCGCTCCTTCCTGTCAGCCAGCCTGGCCTCCTCCCCTCTGGTTTGTTTGGGGAACTCAGCAGCCTGCTGATTTATGGACATTCCTCTGCAGTTCTTATCTGCTGCCGTGGGGCTCCCTCCTTCTCTTTGAAGTCTGGGTGGCTCAGGAAGGAAGGCTGTCTTCTGTGGGGCTGGACCAAGCCTTGTCCACCACGAGGTTTCCCTGGCGCTTGTGGACTCTGGCTCCAGGCCTTACTCTTAGGGGAGCTACCTTAGGCCAGAGCATGCGTTGCCCATCCTCCCTTCTTATTCCCATTGCCCTTTGAGGTGGACTCAGAGGGCCAACACCCAGATCTGCTTTGCGCATGGCGGCGGCGGCGGCGGGGGGGGGTCCTCTGACTGATGGCGGAGGCAACCTGTGAACTGTGATAAGGAATCCAGGAGGGTGTCCTTGAGCAGACAGGTTGCCGTGCAGAGGGCGACATGCTTATTAAGAGCAGTGCCTGGGTTAGGGCAAGGTCTTGGCGTGAGGGGCCTTGACCCATCAGCCGTCCCTGGGCCTAACTCTGCCTTCCCTTTCCTTGCAGCAGGCAGGCCCTGGAGAGTTCCGGACGCTTCGGAAAGGCTTCTCTCCATACCACTCGGAATCCCAGCTCGCATCCCTGCCGCCCTCCTACCAGGAAGTCCTGCAGAATGTAAGCGTCCCCACCAAAGGTCCCCAACGTTCCTGGTCCAGAACCTTTAGAATTGTTGCTCTGAGCTCCAGAGGAGACAGAGCTGAGACAGGCTGGTCACAGCCCGGGGGATGTGGGTGGGATGTGGGTGGTCTAGGGCACTGTTGTGTCTAGGGCAGCTGTGGGCAAAAGCCTGGGCTTGGACTGCCAGTCCCCGAGTGGCCTTCCTTCCTCTCCACCCTCCTGGGGAAGGGACCCTGGGCTTCTGCATCCTTGGAGCCTCCTGGGGACCCAGTGAGGAGGTGAGAAGTGAAGCCTTGGGCAGGTGACATTGCTAGACTTTAAGGTCGTTTGTCTGATGGCCCTGGCAGGGGGCTGTCCGTGTGAACACCGAATTCTGCAGTGTTCCTGAGTCCGTAGCAGAGAGAGGAAGCCTGCTGGCCTGGTATTTAGGGTTGGGGTGCATAACTAGGCTTTGGAGCTGAGGGATGAAGCCTCTTAAGTTAATGGGCTCTGTACTGGGACCGCCTCCAGGGTTATCTGCTACATGCTCACCTGGGCTCTGACCTGCCTTGGATGGGGAACAGGTGACGACTTGGAGCCAGCTCTCAGGAAGTGACCATCCATTTCTGGGTCACACTCTGGGCAGGCATGTCTGTCACCCCTGTGTGACTTACAGAGGGAGTTGTAGGATGCCTTGCAGTTTGCCATCCTCACCTGCTGCATGGGACAGTGAGGGAGCATCCCCATGGGAGTCCCTGTGTGCTAGGCTCTTCCATTATGGGCATCCGGAAGGACTTCCTGGCCAGTGTGTGGGTCCAGCTCCTGCTCTGTTTTCCCCCATGATGACCAACAAGGTTGACCTTGGCTTCTCTGTGGCCTCGGTGGGTCACAGCACTGCCACGGGAGGACTCATGCTACCCCTGGTAACTATCTGTGGTTTCTCTGCTGAAGCCTGGCTGCCTTCTCTACCTGTTGACACTGTGCAGGTCACCAAGCCCACAGACTGCACACAATTCAAATATTTATCCAGGAGCCCCGTGGCCAAATGATGCTCTAATTGCTTCATGATGAAGGGCTCAGAGCACTAAGTGATGCCACCCTGGGGCCAGCTCCTCAGGCATTCCTTCTTGTGGCCCTCCTGCATCCTGCTTTCTTCCATTCCCGTGCCGGAGAACAGCCCGCTGAACGATGGGAACTGAGGACTTTGAAATCGCCTCCTGCACCTGTGAAATGGAGCGCTGGCTCTGGCGATGGGTCAGCCTGCCAGGTGCCAACCCGCTTCTCACAGCCTCTAGAGGACACGCCCTAGGCTCCAGCAGTGCTGACAGAAGGCTAGCAGAGTGAGGGAAGCTTCTGGAAGGCTTCACGGTGGAAGCCTTCGGAGGGGATCCTGTGCCTCACCCCACAAGAGGGGCTGTCACACTGCTTCGGGGAGGAGGAAGTGGGCCTTCCAGGGCTGTAGTAGATTACAGGGCCTCATGGGCAAGGGCATACTGGTATCCAAATGGACCTGGAGGTCAGGGGTCAGTGTGGGTTGTGGATCAGGGGATATTTCTGTTCCATGTTCGGTTCTGTGAACTGAAGACCTTCAAATCATCTTCCCTGTTTAGGATAGTAAGCCAAGGGGCAGAGGGCCAGGGGGACCTGAGGTGACAGGCAGCCTTTGGGGTGGAATGCCCTGTGGATGCCAGCCATAGCAGTTACTGAAGCTACTGAAGACAAGGGGTAAAGGCTCAAAGGTCAAGGCTGTGGACCTGACTGGTCACCTTGGCCCTCAGCACTGGTACTGCCAGGTTACTGCCTCCTCCATACTGGGGCCAGCCTCCTTAAGGCGCACGGGGCTCAACAGGATAAAGTCAAACGTGGAAAGTCCCCAGATTAAAAGGGAGGGACTTTCTCTCCCTTCCCTGCCACCAGCCTAGGGAGGAAGTGGTTTGTCATCCCACCATCCTGACAGGAGCACCCGGGCTGGTCTCCACACTCTGGGTATCAACTCTGGGGTGGGTGGCAGAGACTTGAGCTCCAGGTTTAGACCTATGTACACCAGCCGACTCGGGCAAGCTCACAGTCCTCATCCGTGAGACGAGGTTTAATGTCATCACGAAGGATTGATCTGTCCAGTGCAGGTGCTTGGTGATTGGGAGGCCTCAGAAGGCCCGAGTGATGCGAACCCCGTGCGTCAGTCACTCTTGATCAGTCACTAAATGTTGAGCAATGGCCATTACCCTTTTCAGAGCCCCAGGTCCAGCCCTCCCTGACACCCACCACTTGGGTTACTTGAGCCAGGAGAGCTGGGCAACACTGCAATCTGTCCACCTGTCCCCTACATTTCTTTTGCTGCTGCTTCCTGGAGGGGCCCACAGCGGTCAGTTAGAAACCGACCGGTACAGATGACAAAGTAGGCCGGTGGTATCAGGGCAAACTGATGGGATATAAGGTCTTCCCTGGGACAGGGTGGCAGTACCCACAGGGAGGGGTGGTGTGGGCATCCCTCACCCAGGATGAGGTGCTAGGACCTCTTTATTCATTTGACTGGCACCCTCTACTGGCCAGTGAGGGAAGTGTGACCTCTGCTCTAGTCCATCCTATCTTGGGCTGCAGCCCTGTGGGTAATACATCCCTGACCACTCACTCCCTTTCCTTTCCCTATTCAGTTTTCCTATTTACCAATTAGACAGCCTGGGTAGAGTTAAAGATACACCCACTGGGCATTCTCCAGGGTTTTGCATGCTTCCTAGGACATAAGACCCTTTCTCTTATCCAAGGAAGAAAACTGAGGCTCATAGCAGGCTAAGGCATGAATCAAGTGCCAGTTAAAGGGACCATACCCAACGCTGGCTTTCCTAGATCCCAAGCCCTGTCGGGACAGAGTCCCGTGCCCGTGTTGGCACTGGTTGGTGAAAACAGGAACGGATCAGCCTATGAAGTCCTGGGGGATCATCCATGCCAGGTGGCTGGAGAGAAATGGGCTTGGTGGACAGGCTGTCAGTGGAAGGCTCTGGGCAAAAGGACAACCATAGGGCCCCTACTGGGCTTTATGATGGTCTAGTAGAATGGCTATGACTGGACAGGAGTCAGCCCTCTTGGCTCAGCTTCCCTGATTGCTGGGAGGAGCTTTCAGGGTCCATGTCTTGCAGAGGGCGTAGCTGTGTCTTCAGGCTGATCCCCAGGTGCCAGGGTATAGCCATCTAGTGCTTGGGTTGCAGGGCACTCACTCCCTTCCCACTTGCCCCTGGGGCACTTCTTGGAGTTTTCTTATTGCCATGTGGTCCAGCTTTATAGCCCAAGGCAGAAGCCCTCACTTTGCTAGTGGCCAGCTGGAGGGAGGCTGTCTCAAGTGCTCTAGCAGACATTCAGCTTCTGACAGGCAGAGTCCCCTCCTGGCCCAGCCTGGTCTGTCTTCTACTCCTACCTTTGAACATGTGGCTAGTGGCTGGTTCACTACCCAGGTGGCCCGGACTGGGCCAAGGGCAAGGGGTGGGGAGGGTTGACTGGGCTTTGGACTTGGATAGGGGGTTTGAGCCCAGCCCTTCCTTCCTCAGCCTGCTGAGTAACATGAATCTCTGGCTCTCTTGAGATGCCCATGCTCCATCTGAAGAACATTATACAGGGTCTTCTTTTCCCCACATGCAGGGTCTTCTCCCCTTACACACATACAGGATCTTCTCCCCCAACCCCCATATAGGGTCTTCTACCCCCCACACATACAGGATCTTTCCCCTCACATACAGAGTCCCTTACACACATACAGAGCCCCCCTTCCCCCATACCTTTGTTCTGCAAGCCACCAGGCAATCTATAGAAGTGGTGTGACCAAGAAGCATGGGGACTAGCTAGGTAGAGAGAGCTCCAGGATGCCCAGCTCTCACCCAGTCCTCTTCTCCTCCAACTCCCCCCCCCCCCCCACCCCTATTTCCTCTTGTCTGGATATTAGCTCCATGTAACCCAAGCTGGCATCCCCCCAGTGACAGGCATCTGGGACCCAGCCAGGGGGCTCATATGTGCCATTCTCTCCATAGGGCCCAGCCTGCCCTGGCCCCGAGCTGCCTTCACCCCCTTCTACCGTCTATAGTTCTGCAGGACAGAAGCCCGAGGCTGTTGTGCATGCCATGAAGGTAAAATGTGCAGTGGGACCATAGGGTCATGGGACCTTGGTCCTCGTGGGTGCTCCGTCTCCAAGCTCAGAGCACTTGAACAGTGTGGGAGGGAAAGCTGTCACTTGGTGGTTGGGGACACACGGTTGCCTGGAGCACCATGGGACTTGTGCTGGGTGTGGTCCTGCATCTGGTGTCAATTGTCTGCTCAGCCTGAGGTGTTGCAGCTGGGGAAACTCACACAGTATAGGAAGCCAAAGAGAGTGCCAGGCGGGGTGGGTGAGGCTAGAATCGAAGGTCCAGGCTAGCCTTGTGCCTCTAGGTACAAGCAGGCAGGCTTCAGGAGACTGCTGTCTGGAGTGGGCTTGCGTACCTGAACCCAGGAGTAGTCCAGGGCTCTCCTGGCGGCTAGCAGAGACTGCCATGTCTCACATGGATGGGTACTGGCCGTCAGGCCCTTCTGTGGCTCTTGGAAGGAGTCCACCCGAAGTCCCTGTCCAACCTGCCTGGTTTCCTTAGTGGCTCTTTGTTGGCCTCCACCTGACACTTGTTTCTTCAGGTTCTGGAAGTACATGAGAACCTCGACCGGCAGCTTCAAGACAGCTGCGAAGAGGACATGAGTGAGAAAGAGAAGGCCATTGTTCGAGAGATGTGCAATGTGAGGCCCTCCCTGGGGCTGGGGCTGGGGCTGGGGCTGGGGCTGGGAGTGTGGTCACCTGCTTTTCACTTGCTCAGCTACGGCTGGGGGAAGATGACTGGCTCTGGGACTCCTGGCTTATTACCACTTACTATGCCCTCCCCTTCGGAGCGGCCCCTGACCTCTCACAGATCCGTCCCTTCCCGGTAGTGCTATGCCTGGGGCTCTGGACAGAGCGCTTGAGCTCTAGGCTTCATCCCAAGTGTAGGACCTGGGGCTTCTTTGCTCACTGGTGCCCCCTGGTGCCCCCTGGTGCCCTTGCAGTTCGTGCTCAGACCTGGCCGTGCACGTGGAACACTGTGGGAGAGCCTCATCTTCAACTTCCAGCTACGGCTTGCATCTCCGTTGTACCCTCACAGAAGCCAGCAGGAAAGGGGTTTCACAGGCTCTGAACCTGGGGTCTAGGTGGGGTGGGATGCCCTGAGGTGTACCTCATATTGTTTCCCGTGTTTGTGGATCCCAATGGACACCTACACGGATGAGCTCTCACGTAGCAGTGGCCTGCTTGGGGGTCAGGCATAACTGTGACAGTGGGCAAAGGCCGAGTTTCAGCACCTTCACCTCCCTGTGGCTTCCGCTGTCTCTCCCAGCACCATGGCTCTGAAGACATGGGTGATTTTGCAGGGTGGTAAGGCAGTAGGTATGTGAGGCCAGTAGGTAGGACTGGGTGAGCCCTCCACTTAACACCGTGTGCCTCCTCACAGGTGGTCTGGAGGAAACTGGGAGATGCAGCCAGCACCAAGCCCTCCATCCGGCAGCACCTGTCTGGTAACCAGTTCAAGGGGCCTTTGTAGGGCCATTCCGCCATGGATGTGGACTGGCCCTGCTTGGAGTCTGAGGCCCTAGACATGGCAGAAACTCTGGCCTAGCCACCGTCTTTCTCTGTGGTGAATTGTACATAGGACATGGCCCACCCTAGCTGCCCTGGCGTGACACTGACAGCCAGGCCTCCACCTCCTGCCTCCCTCACCAGCAAACCTTGGGAAGACGAAAAGCAATGGGCTGTTTGCTGCAGCAGAGTGGCCAGGCAGCCTGGCTCCCTCTTTGAGCTCCATGTCCCACTATAGCAGGAAGCGGCTGAGACTCCAGGTCCAGGGACTGTCTGGGGCTGTCCCGCACTTAGTGGAAGTCCCTCATCAAACCTTCCACCCCGGCTGTCCCTCACACTGGACCGAAGCCACCAGAGCCTGAACTGTGACACAGGTGGCACTTTCTGCTACCCTGCCGTAGCCAGGACCCCGGGTTGTGGAGCACTGGCTCCCACGTGTCCATGGCCGGCTGGGAGCTCAGGGTTCTCCGCTACCTGGGGGTCGGTACCTAGCCACCCCGGTGCCAGCTGCTGCTTCTTAGCGTTCACCCCTCTGGCAACATCTCCCTGCCCACGCCAGGCTTAGCCATCTCTCAGGTCTGTCCTGCGAGTTTCCTTTTCTGGTTTACAGCAACATAGGAAGTTCTGGAGAGCGTCTGGGCTGAGCTCAGCATTCTCTCTGGGCAGGAAGAACTGGGCCATGGTACTAGGTCACTGTCAATGTAGCCTCAACCCAGGTGCATCCTGGGTCACCATGGACGGAGCAGCAGGAGCCGCCCCTGATGAGTTTTCCTTGGGAAGGAAGGGGCATGACCTGGTTCTGGCTTTAATTTGTGGTGTGGCCTTTAGCAAGTCACTCAGCTTCTCTGGGCCTCTAGTAAAAAGATGGGCTGAGGTTCCTTTTCGCTCTGCTCACTCTAGAAACCACCCCACTTTGGTGGGCCTCTGTCCTCTCTTGCAGCTGACGAGCTCATATGATGACCTACTGGGAAGATGTTAGGTAGGCAGAACAGTGGCTAGCCTGTTGGCCATGCTGTCTCCTCACAGGTCACCTCTCTGCGCCTCATTTCCTCCCAATAGGGACTGGGGGTGGGGTGGGGGAGGGGGCAGTTCAAATAAGTGCTTCCGTGTGCACGACCATGCCCCAAACAGTGACACATGACTGACAGGGATGTCTTTTAACCTGGTGTGAGGAGAATGAGGACATGGGTGCTTTAGTGAAAGGTGCAGATGATATCTCCATCTGTGGGAGGACCAGGCCATGTTGCTGGCATCACCCATGTCATGTCTTTACTTGCTCACTCAATGGTACTCTGACTCCTGTGCAGCAAGCACTTGAGCCCAAAGAGCTTGTTCTTACCACAGGCAGGCCTCCTTCAGGCCCTACCCACACCCTGTGAGCAAAGGGGACAGGCCAGGATGGCGGGTGGTACCCTTGCCCCCCTCGCAGCCAAGGCCCCGTGACCTTGGGCTGTTCCCACCACCTCTGCTGCCCACACCCTTGGGTCCCACACTCTCAGGGGAAAGGCCCATGGCCCTCGGTGTGCCCAGGGAATGTTGTGCAGGGGCTGTAGGGAACAGGCCTACCACTCTGGCTATGGGACACTGGGAAGCTCTTTCTAGAAGAGCTGATGTATGGTCAAGTGATTAACTTGTTGGTACCCCACCCGCTGGCCCTGGTACTCAGTGATTTCTGCTAAGTGGGCTGCTGGGCAGGAAAGAGCCCTCCTGGTTTTTTGAGGCCAAGGCATCCCAGAATAACGATGAGGTGTATGGGTCCGCACAGGTGGGAGCCTCATCTGGGAATCCCAGGTAGTCACATTTGTATCAGGATGGCTTAGCCACCACTGACATAAGCAATAAGTAAGGACTCCTGGAATCTGAAGACTGGCCAAGAAAAGCCTAGAAGCCACCTTTTCCTTGCTGGAGAGGTGTGACCCCGTCCCTAATGCTGCAGAAGCATCACGGGAATCCAAACATTTCTTGGAGAACCCCTCTGTTTTTCCGCACCGGGGTGGTACAAGCTATGCCCCAGCTTTCAGCACTGGCCTCTAGGACTCTAGCTCTCTAGGACCGTCTGTGTCATATCTCAAACCTAAGAGCCAGGAGCGGCTAGCAGCAAACTGCTGAGCCCTGGGCTGGGGAGGGCAGGTGGTCTTCTGGGACCCCTGTTTCTGGAGCCTTAGCTTTTGCAATGCTGACTCTCCATCTCAAGCTCACAAGATGCTTGCACTGGCTCCACCTCCCACTGTGACGGAGGTCACCCGGCCCCATCCAGGTGGCCTCGCCTACCCTGGAGTCTGAATCTGCTGAGCACATTTTCATTCATGTTAAACAGCCACATGCCAGTGTTTAAAGATAAAGTGACCTTTCATTTTTCTTTCTTGAAACTTGAAAGGGAGATACATACTACTGATTTTTTTTTTTTTTTTTTAAAGAAACAAACTAAATGCATGGCTGCAGAGTGGCAGAGGTGTATATTTTCATACTGTGGGGGAGAGTGTGCTGCTTTTGGGAGGGACTGGAACGCCTGGTTCCTGGCCCTGGGCCAGTCTTGTATAGGAATTGGTGGTGGTAAGATCTGCAGCTGCCCCCTCCTGCCTGGCTGTGTACAGAGCTGGAGCCTGTGGACTTTGGCCGTTTCTACCTTCTATTGAACCACTTTAATTTGTGGAGAGAAAAAACAAATAGAACTTTTGATAGTGTGGTTAAAGCATTGATTTGAACTATTTTAGTAAAAGGAGTAACAAACAAGATTGTGACAGTGTCTATTTGAACTAGATAATAAAGGCCTCTTTGTGAGCCTGCGAGCTGTGTGGAGTACTTGTCTGCTGTGGCTGATGGCCGGCCTACAGCGCACACTGAAGACCACTCATGGCTATTCTCAGACCTGGAATGGGAGGGTACCAAGCCTGATCCTTCTAGAAGCTCGTGTAGCCCCGAATACCTTTTCCTCCAAAGCAGGCTGCTGCTTCTGCAGTAGACTGCATGTCCTTTACTCAGGCCCCCACAGACAAACAGTAGTTTCAAAACCATTTTATTTGGGTAACTGACTGAAGGATTCTCATTTGTAACCAAGATGGAATTCACAGTATGTTGTTACATTCACACTTAAAAAATATATCTCTATGTACAAGACTTTGCAAAGAGATGTAAACATACATTATTTTCCAAGTACACACCTCCTTTCTCCCCGGAGGAAAGGAGACATCCATCCAGCAAGGCAGCCCTTCCAGATGGCAGAGGACACAGCTGCAAGCTAAGTGGGACCACAGGAAGAAGCACTGAATGGAAGGACAGCAGCAGACAGAGGACACTGCTACCAAAAGCTGAGTTCCCAGGACAAATAGGCACTGATTTCTACAGGGAAAGTCACTCCTCTGAAGCTATTTACTGAGCCCCTGTGGCTCCTAGTGTCTTCACTGGTGTACGTAACTCCATGCAGGACAGATGGCCGCTGAAACGGGATGTGGTCACACCACATCAGGTACTACCAGGTGCACTGTTCTCATCCCAGGCCCAGCCTCCCACACTGTAACTATCTGGCATATACAAGGTACCCTGCTGCTACCCACCCAATCTACTCTTCAGGTTGGTTGGAAAACTCTTGCTTAAAAAAAAAAACAGAAAAAAACAAAAAAACAAAAACCCCAAAAAACCCAAGGGAAAAGGCATCACGTTATCTCATCCAAGCTGCCCGCCCTAGCCCTCCAACAGGTGGCATGCCAGGTGGAGGGATGGGTGGGGGAACTGGGGGCTGCCCCCCAGGGGGAACAGCTGGAGGTGGGTAGCTGGCTGGTGGCAAACCCAAACCTGGAGGAGGGTGAGGAGGGACTGCATGAGCGGGGGGCAGGCGTGGGGGTGGGGGTGGGAAATTGGGGTTGTAGGTAGGGGGAGGTGGAGGGTAGCCTGGGGTAGGGGGAGGAATGGTGGGTGGGGGGAAGGAAGCTGGAGGTGGGGGAACAGGAGGTGGGGGTGGATTGGGGGGGTAGACATGGGGGTGGTAGGGAAGGTGAGCAGGTGGGCCATAGGCTGGGGGGAGGGCACCATAGGAGGGGCCCTCAGTCTTCATCATGGACTGCAGACTCTGGTAGCCCTCTCCTGACATGTACGAGCTGGTGGTAGACATCCCAGTCATGTAGCTGGAGGGCGGTGGGGGTGGAGGCCGATGTGGCAATGGTGGGGGCTGGTGCACAGGAGCTGGGTGGGCTGGAGGAGGAATCTGGACTTTGGGGAGGTCACTTGCTTCCACTGGACCGGCTGCTTCAGCCTCTCCTAAGGCAGGAGCAAGGGGAGGCTTCCGGTCTGTTGAAGAGAGACATGTCAGTAGGAAGACCTGGCCCTGGGGCCAAGAGGGCCAAGCAGCTTTTAGGGACCCCCTGGCAGCCTAACTACTCATGGGTACTGGTAAGGTGCTGCCATCCCCCAGGGCTAGGTTACACAAGAGTGAGGGGTGGTACCACCTCTGTGGCTCAACAAGTCTAGAAGTCCTGCACCTGCACCTTCCCACAGGGTCTTCTACAACATCTCCAATAATGCTGGGTGCCCCCCTAATTACTAGGCACAGAAGGCATAAACAGGCTCAGCCCAGTTCACCTCTCCTAGCACAAACAGGTGGGGGCTTTCTGCCTGTCTGTTCCCAAAGCCTGAGCCTGTCAAATGATAGAGATGACAAAGTCAAACAGGAACCAGCACTCCACAAGAGTGGCATTTCAGTCTGTTTTACTAGAAGGAGAAAGATCAAGCTCACTGTCATTTTAGATCCAAAGGATGGGTATGTGGACAAGTGTGCAGCACCAGCAGCACTCTTGAGATCGTGTTCAGAACAGACCACACACCTGTCCACGGCTGACGGGGCTATGGGCTCTATTCGTCCAAAGCCTCACAGTAGGCTTTGGCTTGGCCTGTAATCCCGAGTCATGGCTGGACCTCTGGAAAATGATGCCAGGAATCCCCCCTATCACCACCACATATGCACTCAAAAACTGTGTTCTGGGGGTACAGAAATGGCCGAGGGGTTAAGAGCACTTGCTGCTCTTACAGAGGATCCAGGTTCAGTTCCCAGCACCTACACAGCAGCTCATAACTGTAACTGCAGTTTCAGTGGATCCAATGCCTTCTCTAACCCCTATGGGGGCCAGGCATGCATGTGCTGCACAGACGTACACACAAGCAAAGAACCCCCCCCCCCCCCCCAACAGATATCACATGTCCCTTCACAAGGCCGTTCAGGAACACAAGCACAGGAGCAAACTTGCTGGCTACAGAGACCACCTAAAGGGAAGTGAGGTGAAGAGCTCCTCAAGAAGCCCTTTGTGAAAGGTGCTGGGTCCTAACAAGGCAGGCGGACATGGGATAGGGAAGGTGCCTGCCCAAACACTGGGGCACAGCCACACCACTGCTTATCACATGGCCCAGAACTGGTACTTGCTTTACCCTATTCTCACTAAGGTGAAGGCAAGCAGAAGTTTGGCTTGGCAACAGATATGTCAGAGGGCCTTGACTGGAATGATTACCAGCCACCCCTCAACAGATGGCCAGATATATCTGTAAAAAATCTGCTTAAAGTCTGGGGCAGATAAATGCCCCTTGGTTCCAAAGCTAAGTGATGTGTACATTGAAGTACAAACCCTTTAATTCCTCCTATATCATTTCATGACCACCTGGGTTTTCAACATGCATATCTAGCTTTAATAAATGACTTCTGGGGTCAGGTATAGGCTAGGCTAGACACAGAAGGGTTGGGATTCAAGAGTGGCCTGGGCTACACACAAAAACCCTATTCAAAATAAATAAATAAATAAAAAGCTGGGCAGTGGTGGCATATGCCTTTAATCTCAGCAAACTCAGGAGGCAGAGGCAGGCAGATCTCTGTGAGTTCAAGGCAAGCCTGCTCTACAGAGTGAGTTCCAGGACAGCCAGGTGTTAAACAGAGAAACCTTGTCTCGAAAAATGAACCCAACCCAACCCAACCTAACCCCTAAAACTGAAAAAAGAAACTGATGACTGCAATCTTTACCTCTGGCTTGTCCAGTACCTAGAGTATTTGCCCTTGTACTGTGCTGGGGTAGAGGTCTCACCTCTGTGTCACAAGTTGCAGTCACACAAGGCCCCCAAATGTCCTCTAAGCCTGGCTGTTGACCTTAGCATTTCTTCAGTTCATAGGGTTCCACCTTTCTCTACCACTGATTCCTCCTCTGATCCTTCTTCGTAGACAGCTACCATAGGATCCCAGGGATCTTGTCTGAGGGAGTGCCTGTAGCCTAGCCCACTCATCCATCTTTGCTGCCACATCTCCCAGCAGGAGAGCAATGGTTGCCAGGTAACACTTTCTCCAACTAGGCCCTTCTGGAGCTGACCTGGCTCCCAGGTACCATGTCCAGGGTTGGTCTGCAGCCAACTTAGCGGGAATTCCTGTGCTCTGCAGGAAAGGGGCAGAACCTGAGGCATCTAGAGTAGCTGCTTTCTTTGCCTTGAGCAGGGCAGGAACAACTTGCTGACTACCTTGGGCTCCCTACATGTGCCACATCCCACCCAAGCTAAGCATGGTGCTGCAGACCACTCATTGAGATGCTATGCCTTTTCAAATGGGGACCTGGGATTGTGCTCCCCAGAGAACACATCACCTCTATTCTCACAGCACTGAAGCCTCTGTGATTGCATATGGACACAGAGAGAGCCACTTGGCAGTTATAGGCTGCAGGCATGAGCTCCACAGCTGGGGCTAGTTATGCACACCCACCACCTGTCAGTTCAGCCAACTGTCAGAGGTACAAGGCCCCTGGAACACACCAGCTCTCCTGCACCCATTTCTGAGAAGAGTACAAGTAAAGAAAGCTGTCTGGGAAGCCTCCCAGCCCCATGTAGTGTAGGGACCTCTGTACCCTTTCCGCTACTCTCCAGTGACTCAACAATCGCTCATTCTTCACAACCCACCAGGGAGACATCTTGTCAAGAGGAAGCAGGTAAGAGTCTGCAGCCTGAGGACAACTCTGTTCAGATCTGGATAGACGGTTCTTAGCTGTTAGGGTTTGCTCGAAAATTCATTTACCTCCTGTAGTTCAGTATTTCTGGATGTGGCTGGTCAGTGAGTGACAAGTCAAGTCTACAACATCTACAAATACCTATTTGTGAAACTAGCAGTTTTGAAGGCTCCACAGCTATCTTTGTGGGACCCTCCAGGTCATCCCTCCAATAGGTGGTCCCAAAGATGCTGGGCAAGTGGTATCGGCAGGCACATACCTGGAGGTGGGTGTGCTGGAGGCAATGGTGGGTGAGTGATCTCAAGTTTGGGAATTTTAGGTGGTGGTGGTGGTTCTAAAAAGAAAAAGGGGATCAAAAAAGTTACTTATACCCTCTCACATAACTAAACCACATAAGCAGAGAGTTCTTTGGAGAAAAAGAACAGGAATGAGTAAGGCATCCCAGAAGCAGGAAGAGCAGCAGAGTCACCATGAACCCATCAACCCTGATGAAAATTAACAGCACAGCTCAGACACCTCCTCAGCATCAGGACCAGCTGACTGCTCCCTGTCAGCACACTGGCCTCTCTGTCACAAGTCCCTGAACAACTGAAAGGGACAGTGAGCACTCAGAATACAGACAAGCCCTGCATAGCAGTATCATGTCACCAGCCCCCTGGGTGCTTACGAGACACTCCTTCAAGTCTACTTTCTTACTCTCTTATTCATTTCCAGCTGGGAGTCTGTCAGCTGTGCATTAATTGTGGAAAGCGGAGGTCTGGAAGCAGATGAGGAGAGAGAGAGAGAAAGTGCTGGTTGAACATCACCAATCCAGGCAGAGGCAACTGCAGAGCCTCAGGGCAGGTGCCACACCACCAGTCCCCAAGTAAATGCAAGGTCACCAGAACATGCTACAGAAGCCTAAACCTGAAGCAGGCACAAAGCTCGTGGTTGACCTCGAGTTCCATCCTGCTTGTTTCTGTGGAGGCTTTTGTCCTGGAGCAGTTTAATTCTGGCCCCTCTACTGGTTTCTCTCCCACGCTGCTGACCACTTTCTCATGGTTTCAGGTCACCAACACTGGCTGGATTCAGGCCCAGATACCCTTTTGCCCCATCCTCTCCCTCCTCAGCCCAGGGACCCTCTATACAGTTCAGATGCATTTCCCTCCCTTTCCTTGGCTTTAGACATGGCATTACCATGCAGTTGCAGGATGGCCTTGAGCTCAGAGTCCTTCAGCCTCCACCTCAGAGGACTGGGATAACAGGCTCAGCTTGCACAAATAACTGAACTTCCAGGCCCTGCTTCTCCAGAATCACAGCCCTGACTCTACACTGCATCCCTGGACCCCCAATCAGTACCTTTCTTGACTTCCTCTCTCACTCTGTAACTGGTACCACTCACATCTTCCTCTCTCCACAGCCAGGACAATTAAAGATGCTGCACAGCTGTGTGAAAGCCACACACCTTTCTAACAGCCAAGTGAAAAAGTACAGGTTGTATTACTTCATTTAACCTGACACACTAACACTTTATTTCAAAATGTACTCAATATAAAATCCTATTTGTAACTTTTATATTCTCTTTTTTTTTACATAACCTTGAAATAACACTGTACTTGGGAAGTAGAAGCAAGTGGATCTCTGAGATCTAGGCCAGCCTGGTCTACATAATGAGTTCCAGGCCAGCCAGAGCTATCTAGTGAGACCCTGTCTCAAAACAAAACAACAAAAAACAAACTGGAAGTAACAAACAAAAGCCTTGGAAATTTTGTGGTTCTGTGCTGACAGTCCCTAGGATGTGGCCATGTTTCAAGGCCTGGTCTCAGTGGCTGGACAATCTGTACAGCATGGGGAGCTCCCATGTCAAAGTGCATCCCAGATCCCCCGCTTCCTGGCCTGATGGCCAATGCCAAGGTGTGGCCAGTATCTTTCCACACCTAACCATTTATCCTATTCATTATCCTACTAATGCTATCAGGAACCTGACCTCAAATGAGCCGACCCTGCCATTCTTCTGCATTTAAAAGCTCCCAACAACTATATAAAGTCTGATTCTCCATGTGGCCTCTGTGATCTGGTCTCTGACTCAACTTGGGAATAAAAAGCCGGGCTTTCAATCCTATAAAAGGGTTCTTCACACTAATCAGATTCCTCGTGTCTGGCCTCACTCTCTCAATTCTTTGCTTCCTGCATCCTCTCATCTCAGTGCTCTGGCTGCTCAGAGGTAGGCCCTCCCTCCAGGGTCATGGTGGGCCAGTTTCTCTAACATTTGCTTATCTTGACTGTACAACCTACATGACATGGATCACAGCCTACACTGTTTGTTACTCTCAGTGCCTGTTACTGGAGCTAAAATTCATTCACCTGTACTGAACTCATTATTCTGCCAGAGAAGTGAGAAAATACAGCTTTAACTTGAAGACCTCACAAAACTGTGACTCTCTGGAGTGCAATGAAACTAACACAGGCAAATGACTCTCATTTCTTGCTCTTGAATCCTTCAGACTCTGCTTATTCCCATGTTAAAGCATATGAAGTAATTTGTGAAAAAGAAAACAAAACACAGCTTTACAAAGTGCTTTGTCTTTCTTAAGCCACTAGGATATGTCCAGGATCACCTGTGTCCTCTGGCTGCCCACAGGCTCTCTGGCCCTCCATTGTCTTCTAGGATGGACTCATCTCTCACAATAAACACCACTGCAAAAGTCACTCATTCATGACTACACCTTCATATGTATTTCTAAGCACAATTTTTTACTGACAGTACTGTCTCCACTTACTGACACCTACAGTCAAAGTACAATCTAAAGACAGTCTGGTGATGAGCAGAGATGACAGCACTCTTGCTGGCAGACAAAGGCAGCCATGGGCTCTAAGCTTAAAGCTGCTGTACACCTGAAAGTCTGCAAAGAAAGGTGAAACTGTAGGCCTGCTTACCTGCAGCTTTAGTCTCTTCCTTGGGAGAAACCACCTGTTATGGAAAGAAGCACAACTGTGAACTGAGCCTAGTTTGGGTGAAGACAAGGCTAAGAATGGCAGAATATGGCCTCTGGCAAAACATTACTTGTGACCTGAACTTGCAGGGCACACTGTTGGCACCTAGGAGGTCATTTCTACTTCCTCCTGTCTCCATAAAGCCTTCAGGCCCTCAGTGCATGTAAAGCCTATGGGCTTCTGGTGTGAGCTCTGGAACAAATGGCTTCCTTCTCTGGTCAGACTGCTGCCATGAGGAAGATGGTGCTCCACCACCAGCAAACTTTATAAACATTCCACGCCACATACTGGAACCAGGTCCCAAAAGGTTTCAGAGCCCACTGGGGTAAGAGAAGCAATGAAGCTCTCCTTCCTAGCTCTCTGAAGCCATTAACTTTCAGACTTCTGGATGCACAATCTGATGAAATTTTGGTGGGTTCACCTCTTGCCTTGGGTGTTCATGGGACCCCTTAAAAATGAACTAGCATCAAAGTGTGATGCCAGCAGCTGCAAGCCCACTCACCACAGTGCGCTTCGCCTGTCGGGGAGGACTAGGCTGTGGGGACGGCTTCTTGGGCTGCTGTGCTTGCTGCTGCTGCTGCTGCTGCTGCTGCTGTTGCTGCTGCTGCTGGGCGGACTGCTGTGAGTCCTTCTGCGGCGGCTGTGCTGCTTCAGCACCTTGAGATGGCTGTGACTGGGGTACTTGTGGCACTTGTGGTGTAGGTTGAAGAGATGGGGGCTGCTGCAGCTGATGAGGGGTGTGATGAGGCATCTGTTGTTTCCCTTGTGAGTAAAGATCCAGGATTTGGTGGCAGATGTCTAAATGACAGCAACAATTACATTTACCACAAACAAACATTTTAAACCAAATTTTACCTAGTGGAGGAAAAAAAAAATCACCTCTGATTCTTATAAGAACTAATAAGTAGCAATCACATTTCAAACTCAACCCATCTTGGTTGTCCACAAAACTGGGCACTATTTTTAGTTCATTAAGCTCTGTGCACATACAAAGGAAAATCATAATAGATAATCTAAAGATGCTACTGAAAAACCAGGATAGCTACTGATCTGGGAAAGTCCACTCTTAGGACTTGGGGCCCACAAGGAAGATTCATCAACATTCTTAAAAGGAAGCTAGGCATGCCAGGTACCTTCCAGAACATCAACAGGGACATCTTGAACAAACTGTTCCCACCATCTCCTGTACATGGGCTTGGAGGTCCATTCTTGTATTTCAAATTTGCACAAGCGTCCCGCAAGATACATTACTGCTACAGCTATGATCTCTGGCTCCCACTGCAGTGACAGGGTGGTGCAGAGACTAGATCAACAGGGAAAGAAAACTATGGTTTGCACTGTGATAGCTAACATTCATGACCAAATCAAGACACAGAAATTAGTTTCATATTTAGCAACTAGTCAGACTACTTACTTATCTACAAGAGCCAAAAGGATTATCCATTAAAAAAGCAAGTCTTTTAAGTGCCAAAATAAGCTGCTCTAAACTATGGTTACCAACTTGCTTTTTAAAGGCATGAACCATAGCACAATTCAGAGACTGCTGTGCAATGTGACAGATGAGATCAGGCTGTGTCTTCATTCTAGCTGCTGAGAATCCAGACGGTGTACTGTCTGCAAAGGAACTTTCATGGTTGCTCAAACAGTCTGTAAGTCAGATTCCAGATGTTTCTCTGCAGGCCACAGAGTGCAATTGCCAACAACTATAGTCACTGGCTCATTAGGGACATTTAAAGTTCTGAAATCATCACGAGAAACCGAATGGGCCCTAAGCAGTCCAGCATCCATTCTCATTACAGTCTTCACTTTCCCCTCACATCACACTAATGCAATAGGATGAAAGAAATCTGCATGGAGAAGCACATGACCTGGAGTCAGCTCTGGGCAAATCAATTTTCTTCTACTTGGAGATGATGGGTTTGTACTAAATGGCCCATATACCTCTGCATCTTTTAAAACATGAATTCGGCGGTGTCATATACCTTTATGCCAGCACTCGGGAGGCAGAGGCAGGTGGATCTCTGTGAGTTCCAGGACAGCCTGGTCTACAGAGTGAGTTCCAGGACAGGCACCAAAACTACACAGAGAAACCCTGTCTCGAAACACCAAACCAAACCAAAACCAAAACAACAACAAAAAAAGAATTCAATCAACATCTGAACATGCATACCTGTCATTTACAAATGTCCATGCCATTTGAACCAACTTTTGGATTTTGTTTTTATCACCTAGAAATGCAAAAAAAAAAAAAAAAAAAAAAAAAAAGGTAAATTAATAGCAATAGTAGGAAAGGTACTTCACAGGAAGTCACAAGTATTTACTTAAAATCTACTGTGTATCAGCGCAGCAAAGAGCTTTTGTACAGAAAATGATGACAAATGACATGGGTTCACATCCTACCTCTTGATATTCTCTACATGACCTGTGCTGAATCACCATTTATGGGAAATGTGGCTCCAAGGCTAATTTTATTAGTCTATTTAAAATCCTGACTCACTTCCCTGTCTCCTATCACTTGGCAACAGGATGACAGAACCTGTTTCTGCACAAAGGAAAAGCATTAACAGCTCCATTATTGTACTGTCTGAGTGAGCCACGGTCTGGGTACATTAGACAGGGAACTTTCTGTTTTTCTCTTTGGAGAAACATAATCTGAGTACTGTCAAATTAAAAAAGATTTGATTTTAGAATGAAAACTTTTTAAGAAAACAATTGGGGATATGGTTCCGAGGTAGACACTTCCCTAACATATGCAAGAGTCCTGTTTCCATCCCCAGCACTATAAAAACCAACAATTCCACAACAATAGAACGAACCCCCCTTTCTCCTTACCTTTGAGCTGCTTTGCGTATCTGAGTAGGAATTGGTACGGATGTTCTACTTGTAAATCAAACTTTATGGTCTGCAGTAAGATCCTCTCCAGCACCATGACTTCTTCCTACGAGTACAAATGTTCAAAGAGTTGATTATGACCACAGGTCTCTGTCTGCGCTCTTAGTTCTATCTTAGCAGATGTTCTTTGCTCCTTCCTAATTCCATTCAGCCTTTTAACATGGGTACACAGTGATAATCTAAAATTTCAGAAACAGGTAGACAAACCAGAGACAACCTTAAAAAAAAAAAAAAAAAAGCCTTTAGAGGCATTATTATGGCAAATACACAAGCCACCTTTGAAAACTAGGCCTTTAAAACCTGATTTTTAAAAATTGATTGAGTATATGTATGCTCATACAAGGGGTGTGTATGCCATGGTGTACATGTGTGGGTCAAAAAAAACAACTATGTAGCCCTGGTTTTCTCCACCCATCTTTATGTAGGTTTTGAGGTTGAATTTAGGTCCTTAGGGTTTCACAGTCCCCACGGAGCCATCCTAGTGGTTCCACTTTTGGACACTTTGAGGCAGGGTCTCACTCCTGCTCAGGCTGACCTGGAACTCACTCTGTAGCTGAGGGTGGCCTCAAACTCAGTGACTTTCTCTGTCAGTCTCCCACGTGCAGGAATTATTAGGTACGATCCATTCTGCTAGTCTGACCTTTTATTTATAGATATTAAAAAAATGTAATCCCTCATGACCTTCCACTGGATGCTGACTGACAGAGGAAACAAGTGGCTTCACAATTCAGAAGGTGTGTGCACAGGAAGAGATCATGTGTACACAGGCTTTATCATTTCCGAGCTTCACTCATTCATAAAAGATGCTGAAGAGAGATCATTCTATCTGAAATGCCACCTCAAACCTTAGCCACATAAACCCCTTTCTTTGTCCAGGGCTCACTCCTGCTCTTTACAGACCTCAGTACATCACTCACCATGCATACCTCTGCTGTTGTGACTGGGAACTTACTGAGTGACTTGGAAAATGGAGACTTTCCAAACTTTATAGAATCAGCTATGCACATTCTGCTAAAATCTCTTCAGTTTGAACAGTTCCAGAGTGTTTTGTTTCATACAAGGCTTATTTTCTTTAGTGTTTTACTGCTGTATATCGATTCTCTGTTCTTCATACTTTACTTTAGCTAGTGCCCTTAAACAGGTACTCTGGAAGTCACCCATCACACAGCCTGATGATGCCTAGCACTTATAGATACTGTGGAATTAGAGAGGAAGTTTGTTTGGCTAAAGAAAGGATTTTGTGGAGGATGGAAAAATCTCTCACCACTAACTCTTGAACAAACACTTGAGTTCTGGCAAGAGGAGACAGGTAAGAGGTTCTTACCCTGCAGCATTATGTCATGGAATGTAGAAAATTCTTTAACATTCAGTATTTCCCATCACATGGCAAGTTTGAAGTTTTCTAGTGTTCTCTCATAAAAGCTTTCTAAAATTTTAGGAACTTGCACACTGTAGTAAAACCACCTTTTCTTGCCTATTGTTATCATCAGTGCCTGTTTCCCAGAGGCACCAGCATTTCCTCTAAATGTAAAGATCATCTTTACTGAATATGCCAATGACTTCCAGGCTGTGGCCCTTTAGTCTAATGAAGACAGCCCCAGGTCTAGTCTCCCTGTGAGTTTCAGATACTCAGTTAATGGGGGTAATTACAGGTCTCCTTGCCAAACACCATTCTTCAGTACGCTTTATTCAGCCTCTGCTTGTCTGCGCCTCTGGGTAGTCTGCTCTCACAGCATCTTCAAATGATCTTTTAAAGCATGAACCATAGCTAACGATCAGGTAAATGATTATAGGATTAAAATCTATCCCGCCAGTAAGATCTACTAAAGCAAAGACAACACCCTGTTTTGCAAGGTGTTTTATGACTAGTTTTAAGATAGAGGTTGAAAAAATTATGTAATGAATATGTAAAAAATCAGTATTGCTGAGAAAAACAGTTAAAGCAAAGCTAGTACAGAAAGTCCCCAGCTAACCACTTTATTTTTCCTGAATACTTACACTGCCAAAACAATCGTTTCACCTCTGCCTAGGGAAAATATCTCCCATGACATCTTTATCTTCCTATCTGGGTGCTTCCCAGTGCCTCTTAGCTCCCACATCATGCCTGGGAGCCTTTGCATGGAAGATAGGAAGGGGACAGCTGCTCACTTGGTCCTTCTCTTTTTCCTATTTATGGTACTGAAGGTTAAAGGAAGGTCCTCCAAAGTACCCACCAGTACACAGTACTGCTGTCAGGTGCCTTAGGCCTACAGTGGTCCCAGATCTGTGACATCTTACCTAACCCATCTTAGCTACAAAGATCACTTGTCCTGCAGCCAAGGCTTGGCTGAAGCACATGATTAGTATGACTAGTCAAATCAATGACATAAGATCTCACTGCTCTGTAGAAATCAGATGTCCATGGACATAGAAAACATTCTTTGAGGGAACATTTTTAAAAAAATAAAATTGCACTTCCGGTTACTGCTAACGTAAGTTCCGAGTAGGTTCAAATGGTTATAAACAGGGTAACATATATAATTAAATCCAGGTCAGCATGATCCACAGTAACAACCCTTACAACGCATTAGTGTTCTTCATAACCACAATATATAGATGAGTATTCTGGACCCTTGTTAGTTCTGCAAAGCTATAAGGAAAATGACTGCATGTTTTATACACACATATAAATGTTACTCTGGAAAAAGAGAAGATAGTTGTTATGAGATACTACAAGATAGTTAAGAAAGAGAAGACCAGGCAAGATGAGATAGCTCAGTGGGTAAAGGTGCTTGCTTGCCATCAAGTCTGACAACCAAGTTCAACTGACCTCCACACACGCACCGTGACACATGCACGCCCTTGCCTCCACCCCCAACAAATAAATATAACCTGGAAAAAAAATAGACCATGAGTGATGTCAAGCATCAACACTCTAGTCTTGTTTGAACTAGGATTTTGAGTTTCTTCTAGAACATTAATTTGTTCTTTAGTCAACAAGTATCTTGAATGTCTTTGATCAGACAGACACAGTCTTTGCTTGTATAGTCTTAGAGCTGAGATGGGGGGAAAAGGTTACCTATATGATTACTTGGTAAAAATCTATATAATAGACAGAAAATTAAACTTAAAGTGTTAAGTAAAAGAAAATAATCAAAAATGTTAACCTAAAAGAGGAATAAACACTCTTGACTGGTTAGCAGAGATCTCATGGGACAACGTGAGAATGTTCTGACCTTATAGTTGGCCAGTCCTCAGTCTCCTATTCACAGCTCATTGCAAATATCCCAACACTCTGAAAGCTGGAAGGACAAGCTAAAGAACCCTAAAAATAAGTGGCTTTGTAAAACAATTGAAATTTACAGTCTTCAGGTTGTGGGTTGTGTGTGTTATGTTTGCCTCCTTTTTTTTTTTTTTTTTGTGGTTTTTTGAGACAAGGTTTCTCTGTGTAGCTTTGTGCCTTTCCTGGAACTCGCTTTGTAGACCAGGCTGGCCTCAAACTCATAGAGATGTGCCTGCCTCTGCCTCCTGAGTGCTGGGATTAAAGGTGTGCACCACCACCGCCTGGCTCGTGTTTGCCTGCTTTTATGATTCTTACTCTGTCATTAGAGAAAATGGAAAAAATAGTAAAGTCAGTAGCTGTTAGCCATTAAAAGGGGCAGCAGACCAAAAGGCAGAGCACAGAGAATTTACAGGACCATACTATTACAGTGGATACCTATCACATTTATCCAAACCCACAGAATGTAGAAAGCCAATGCTTGAACCTTGAAGACTAGAGTTGGGTGGTAAGGGTGTGTCACCTCTAACAAATGTGCCATTCTGCTGACAAGAGGAGAGGCTGTGTGCTGTGACAAAGGCATATATGATAACTCTTGTTATATCTACTTGATTTGGCTGTGAGGCTAAAATGACCTAAAAACCAGTAAACTCTTGGACTGGTCATTGTGGTCCATGCTCATAATTCCAGCACCTGGCAGGGAGGCTAAGCAGGAGGATCAAGAGTTTAAGATCATTCTTGGCTAGAACCTGGTTCTAATTAAAACAAAAAACAAACAAAAAAGCAACAAAACAAAACAACTTTGGAAAAAAGTAACTTCAAGTTATGACAATGTTATAAAGGTGATTAGCAAGTGCTGTGAGGGTTGGACAGGGGCACTAGGTAGGGGTAGAGGTAGAGGTAGAAGAAAGTAGCCACGGGCCCCGAAAGTGGCACTGTTATATAATAATAAAAACGTGTACAGTTATTGTAACACCATTTACTGACACTAGCAGGGGCTGGGAGAGGACAAGACAGAGAGCTTGAGCAATATTAGTCTCTGGAGATATAAAAGTGTTACAAATAGGTACTTTCCACATTCTTAAGGGGCAAAGACACAGGGCAGTCAGATGACTCAGCAGGTAAAGGTGCTTGTTTCCAAGCCTGACCACCTGGGTTTGATGTCCAGTACTCCAGTACAGATAGAGAGAACCAACTCCCTCAAGTTGTTTTCTGATTTCTGATATGCACACACATATACGTATGAGATACTTGATTAAACTGTGTAAAGATATGTCACTGTGATTGGTTTAATAAAAAGCTAAATGACCAATAACTAGGCAGGAGGTAAAGGTGGGACTTCTGGACAGAGAAGAGTTCTGGGAAGAAGAAAGAGGGAGTTGCCAGCAGACACAGAGAAAGCAGGACATGCAGGAGGAGAGGTAAAACCCTTGAGCCATGTGGCAATGCGTAGATTAATAGAAATGGGCTAATTTAAGTTATAAGAACTAGCTAGAAACAAGCCTAAGCTAAGGCTGAACTTTCCCAATAAGTCTCTGTGTCATTATTTAGGAGCTGGCTGATGGGACAGAGAAAGACTCATTACACACGTATACAGGCATCCATTAAAACAAATACAAATGTAATAAAGAAACAATCACAACAGCACATGTCTTCTTGAGTCAGAAGCAAATCAGCTGGGAATGGGAGTCTGCTAAATCTACTGGACATGCTGCCATTCTCAGAGCTCTCAAGTGCTGTCCTGCACATCAGGAGTACTTGGTCAAGCCTAGGCCACATGACCTCCCCTTGCAAAGCCATATGGAAGGCTTTTCCATAAGGTCCCCTTAGGAACCCAAGAACAGGCAGGCATAGTAAGTAGCTTAGAGCCCTTGCCAACACTCCAGGTGGTAAGACTGAAGGCAGGAAGATTGGGTTCTTACCTTTGGGTCATCTCCAAACTGGCCAAACTGCACATCATTTAATAAACTACGAGCCGTTTTGATGATATCTTTACATTTTTTTGGTGTTTCCTCTACTTTCCCAGCCAGAAAGAGACAACAAGCTCCTGTTACCTAAAAGTGGAATAAACACTCTTGACTGGTTAGCAGAGATCTCATGGGACAACGTGAGAATGTTCTGACCTTACAGTTAGCCAGTCCTTCAGTCTCCTATCCACAGCTCATTGCAAATATCCCAATGCTCTGAAAGCTGGAAGGACAAGCTAAAGAACCCTAAAAATAAGTGGCTTTGTAAAACAATTGAAATTTATAGTCTTCAGGTTGTGGGGTGTGTGTGTGTCTAAGATGCATGGCACCTTGGGTATGAGCCCTCAGCCTGCAACAAAAAGAAACATGATTTTTTGGAGATAACTGTCATGATTCAAAGAGAATAACTGAGGGAACAAAGTCCCGGGTAATTCCTTTCCTAGTCTAGATGGAAGGACAACAGCTCAGTGAGCAGACCCTGCTCTGGAAACAGCAAGCTCAGTCTGTCAAGGCCAAGACCACACTTGCTTTCCTCCCTGCAGTGGTCTCACGTGTACACCTGCTCCGCTCCCCAACTTACATGTTGAAATTAATCCCTAGAGTAGTAGTACTCAGGACTACTACCTTCCTGAAAGAGGTCTGAAGCAGTCTGCTCCTCTCTACTACTACCTGAGGACACAACAAGGCACACTTTCTATGAAGAACGGGATCTTACCAAACACTCCATTTGTCAGCACTTTGATCTTGAACTTCCAACTGTCAGGACTGAGAGGAATTATGTTTCTGATATAAATTACTTAGTTGAAAGTATTCTGTTACAGTAACCCAAAGGACCAAGCCAGAGGCCCTGCAGTTGCTTCTGGGCCCCTTCAGTTCTACACACTACACTTGTCATATGATTCTAACTGCACTGGATGTTAAGACACTGCCAGTGGATGAAGCTGACACCGACTCTACCTCCTTTAAGAACCTCACAAGCCAACAAGAAAAACAGGTAATAAAGGCTTATTATGAGCTGACTCAGCTTACCTTCCCATCTAGGGTCCCCTCAATTTTTCCCCCCAAATGATTTTTATTTTATGTATATCAGGATTTTGCCTGCATGTCTGTATGTGCAACAGATGCATGCTGGTGAGGGAGTCATATCCCCTGAAACTGGAATTATAGGTGCTGGGGATTGAAATGGGGTCTTCTATAAGAGCAGCATGTACTCCTAGCCAGCCAAATAGAGTTCCTGACTGATGACTGGTCATCATACCATGTGCCTCCTTCTGCATCTTCTTATGTTTCTTTTAAACTGCTGTCCTAGCCCCTGTATATTCAAAACTTAGCTTTCTCCTGGCACTCTCTCCCTTGCACGGTCTACTTCCTAGAGATAATTAATATCCCTCTTGAATAATACCATCCTGTCAATACACTTAAGTTATGGTCTTACTTAAACCTAAGTATCTTGTGAAAGGTAACAAATAAGTAAACTGTTATATAAATTATAGCAAGCCTGTGGTCCATACTGACCCCAACAAAAACAGGTTTCAACAACATTAATTGGAAAAAAACCAAAATTCAAAATGGAATTTGTTTATGTATAGCATGTATCTATACAAACAACCATTTTCTGGAAAATAAGATGGAAAGACCCATTAGCCAGTAAGTAGAGATAGCGGCACTTGAGAGTTACACTTACGTATCGTGGGAACTGCTTGAAGGAATGAAACATATAGAATCGATGAAAGTAAATGATTCCAGTTGCCAGGGTGTCATAGTGTCTGTTGTTCTGGTTAAGGCTTTGTCTAGGAATGGTTCTACAAGTTATGTTCTTAGTTAACTAAGAGAAGCAACAAGGACAGCCCATATCAACAGTCAGCCATCAAGTAAATGGGTGGGAATTAGAGGCTATCAGAATTCTAGTGTCAGAATGAGAACTGCCAAGATTTGTAATTTAGCAAGCCACAAGAAATACTTGAGATGTGATCTTACCAGGGCTGGTTTTCTCCTAAGTAGCCATTTGCTCAACAGCTAAGTCTATATATTTAAATGATAAGACAGAGACAGAATCCCTGAACAGCCAGTCAGACAACTTCGACATCAAAGGTACCGAAGACCCATGCTAGTGCACCAAAGGACTGCACGTTTGTCTGTAGCAGTTAATCTAATTCTTAGTGGTGGAGAGCTTATTCACAACAAATCCCACAGACTCAGGATACAACCCCAAACGTGTGCCCACATCAAAGATGAAGCGAGCCCCCTCTCGGCGGTACCGGGCCTCAGTGGCTGGATCAAGTCCTTCAAGTTGTGAGGGTGTATGCGCCAAGTCCTTCTTATCCCAGTACCAGCATGGTTTTGTGTGGTCCAGGTTTGCTGATGTGACTGAAGGGCTTGAATTTTCTTTGTTCTCCTTCATTTATTGAAGTAGCCTTGTTCTTCCCAAAAGGGCCTCTGGAATGTTACAATCCTAAGAGAAAGAAGGAAAGATGCAAAAAGGATGCCACACTAGTAATAATTTCAATCATAAATAATCCACAACCATACAACATGGCAAACAAAGGATCAGCTGAGGAGCTGGAGAAAACTGTAGGTGAGGAGCAGCTAAGACTGATCCCATGCCTTTAATCCCAGCACTCGGGGAAGGAGCCATCCATCTTTATGGGATGCGACTAGAACGACCTGAACATTCTGCCCGAGGCTGACCTGGGGCCCAGCTGCTGATCCTGTGAAGCCCAACAACTTGGAGGTGTTGGTGAGATTGCTCTACTGATCAACCTGTTCAGCTGAGAGGTTTGGAAGCCTACAGCCTGCAGTCTTGAGGAAACAAGATCAGCTGAGGAGTTGGCGAGCGAGCAAAACGGGACCCGAGAATGAGAAGGAGCCGTCCAGCCACCGAACCAGATCACCAGAGCCATAAGCCCATCCTACACTGACTGGGAACAGGTAAGGCCCTATCTCTGGTCCAGCAGACCAGGTCTCTAGTCCCTAGGCCCCAGCCATCGGAGCCCCAGGGACCAGGCAGCTACCTTTCCCTGTTCCCTCACCAAAACCCAAACAAACAAACAGACACAACAACAACAACAACAACAAAAACCCAGCCCCTGAGAACCCAACAACCACCAGAGTCATAAATAAGCCGACCCTACACCACTGGGAACAGCCATTGGAGCCCCAAGGACCAGACAGCAGCCTCTTTCCCTGCTCCTCACCAAGAAAACCATCCCATTTGACACCAACAACCACTAGAACCACCCTACACCAATTGGGAACAACTGCTCCCTGAGACAGAACCCACTAACATTGATTGGACTAAGCTGTTCCTGGGAGAAACAGAGCCCAACAGCACCGATTTGACCAAGAAGTCCTAGTGGACCAAGACTATCAATTAGAACAAGAGAGGCACCCTCAGACACAGACACCACCTGCACAGAGCAGAGGAAGAGATGAGTAGATGCCAGTGCAAAAGTACAGGCAACAACATAAAGACCTATATGACACCATCAGAACCTAGTGATTCTACACCTACAAGACCTAAACATACCAACGCAGAAGAAACCAATCCTAAAAATGATTTTAAGAAGATGATAGAGGCCCTTAAAGAAGAAATGAAAAACTCCCTTAAAGAGGAAATAAAAAATTCCTTTAAAGAAATTAAAGAAAAAACAAACAAAAAATTGGAAGAAATCAAAGAAAGCCAAGAAAAAGTAATTAAACAGACGAAGGAAACAGTTCAAGATTTGAAAATTGAAATAGAGACAATAGCAAAGACACAAACTATGGGAATGCTGGAAATAGAAAATCTGACTAAACGAACAGGAACTGCAGATGCAAGCACAAGCACACCACATGGCCGAGGCAAGACCCCTCAACCCCCAATGTGCTACTAATTGCTAGTTAAAAGTTCAGGGTACTCCCTCCAAAGCCAACTCAACATACACCCTAAATGAATCCAGCACTGATCAATCTGAGTTAATGGTGGTTTAGGACGGCATTCCATACCTTGAACTCTAAAGCTAAACACAAGTCTGGGTGCCCTGCTTTCTCCCTGCCTTTTCTTTTTCATTGACATATAGCCTCTGTTGCTGGTTTAGATTCCATTCTTCAGTACAACATGGGCCTGTCTGACACCCTATGCTCATGTTCCCATATTGCCCGTCTCTACAATTAGCACCTACTAGTCAGATTTCCTCATTTTTACTTGATTTCTCTTATGAATGTCATAGGATTGGTTTAACTCAAAGTCTCTAAGCCAAGAATAGTACTGTGGGGAATGGGCAGGAGGTGATCCATGAGGAAGCATCTCCTTTAGATTCTTCTAGTTTCTATCCCCTCAGACCCTCCGAAAGTTCTAGGTTGACAGCAGATGGAAATAAAGAGCTTACTCAAGGTTACCCCAAGTTAGTGTCTTGCAAAGTGGTTCAAAAGCAACATTTTTACCCTGGCAGCAGATTATTTCCAAACGAGGGGGTGGAGTCAGTCAAGTGAGCAAAACCCCAGTTTCAGACTCAGGCCAGAGGCCCATCATTGCATCTAGAGGCCTGCCCTCTTCAGGCCTGCCTCTATCATTTCTGGTGGGAAAGCTGACAACAGTCGGGTAGAACATTCTGCTCCTGGCTGTTCTAAAGGGAATCTAGTCTTTCCTCCAGCAGGAAGAACCAAGCAGCTGGAGAATGCACCTGTCTGAATGGTCCAGGGGAGAACTCTGATAGACTTTAGGAAGAGTCTCCGAAAGCACGAAAGGGACCGAGTGGTGCAGAATGAAGAGTTCTCATCTTTAACCCCACAAGAAATGAAGGGGAAGCAGACTGAAAACAGAGGTAGCAATCAAGAGTGGCAGACACTGAAGGAAAATTAAAGGATTAAAAGTCAAGGTATTCAAGGGGCTGGCGAGATAGCTCAGTAGTTAAGAGCACTGGCTTTTCTTCTAGAGGTCCTGAGTTCAGTTCCCAGCAACTACAGGGTGGCTCACAACCATCTGCAATGGGATCTGGTGCCCTCTTCTCTCTATCTGCAGGTGTACATGAAGACAGAGCACTCACATACGTTTAAAAAAAAAAAAAAAAGAGTCAAGAGTCAAGGTATTCAAATTGGCAGTGAGTTAAGAACACTAAAGGGAACTCTGTGGTGATTGTCACACATATTTGAATATTGTAAGAACTACTGATTTGTACATTTTAAATATTTAATTTTATTTGACATGAATTATATCTCAAAAAAATAGATTCAAACACACAAAAGAACATTCTTAGAAGTGGAAATATGGAGAAAGAAACCTAAAGGGGGCACTAAGGAATGAACAAACAATGAAATAGCTATAAACATTTTGTTATTGCTTTTTTTCCCAGCATAAAAAAGAATATTTGCAATCAAGGAGAAAGCCCCATAGGAAGGACCATTTTGCTCTCTACTCCTCTTGTCTGTCACCATGGCTTTACAGTTAATTCACACATAAGTGAATTTTTAAGTAGATATTGTTTTCCATATTTCTGCAGGCTGACTTTTTGCGCAGAAGTTTCCATATGAATATCTCAGGTTCTTTAAACCTAATACTTAGAAAGCCAAATTCCTCCTGCTTCCCAGCAAAACCAAAAAAAAAAAAAAAAAAAAAAAGGGAGAAAAATCAGCACAGAAAGGAAGCCCTTTTCTGAGGAGGGAAGAAAAGTTGGAGGAAGATGTGACAGGTGATATGTTTGGGGGAGGAAGTAGCTCCTGAAAGAGGATCTCAGAGGCTGGAGCAGAGTTGTGTGGGGGAAATAACCCAGTGCACAGATGAGGCTGGAAAGATCTCAGAACACATGTGGAAAAATCATACTTGTTCAGTACCTTGATTTTATTGGTCACACTTCATACCAATAGTGCACATTAACAGCACTAACTGGGTATTCACTAGTCTTCATTCATTAATGAGACTTTAGTTTAGAAAGCACCTTATACACTACTGAGCATCAAAAATTGGTGTTCATTGCCGGGTGGTGGTGGTGCACGACTTTAATCCCAGCACTCGGGAAGCAGAGGCAGGCAGATCTCTGTGAGTTCGAGGCCAGCCTGGTCTATAAAGCGAGTTCCAGGAAAGGTGCAAAGCTATAATGAGAAACTCTGTCTGGGGGGGGGGGGGGGGGGGGGAATGGGGGATGGATGATTGGTGTTCACATAATTCTTACAGTCTTCTGGCCTGGAGCTATGTAGCCCAGGCTGGCCCAGAACTCACAATCTGGGACTACAAGTGTGTACTACCATACCTCGTATAATCCCTCCCACTCCCTTTTCATTCTCTTTTCTTTGAGATAGGGTCATCTCTGTCTACATAGCCCTGGTTGTCCTGGAACTTACTATGTAGACCAGGCCAGCCTCCAACTCACAGAGATCCTCCTGCCTTTCCCTACTAAGTGTTGGAATTAAAGTTGTGTATCTCTACACCTTTTTGTTTTTAATCTCTTTATGTTACTTTATTGTACATTTAATTTCAAAAACTTATGTGATATCTATCTATCTATCTATCTATATAGAGAGAGATTGAAATTGAGTGGGTTGGTTATGATGTATGATCCAGATACTTTGCATGTTACGGTTCAAAAAATTTTCAGTTACCATGTCACACAATGACATGGTTTTCTTAGTCTCAGAATTTATCACTGAGAATTTGAAGTTAATGGAGCCAAAGAGACAGCAAACAGCATTGTGGAGTTAGCAAGTAAATTAGGCAGAGGCCCCGATTTCCTGACCCTGTCTAAGATACTGCATTTCCTCAATCTGCACATTACTTTGTTTCTATAAATGCAACACTGCATCGTAGATCACTTTTATCAAGACAGGGCTTCCTCTTACAGCAGGTGAGATTCTGTAAACTTAACCATTGTTGGTAAGTTACACTTTGTCAGTTTGGGTTTATTATCTTTGCTTTTACAAACTTGGTAGAGCTGAGGATCTGGTTTATTTGTAGAATGTTTGTCTAGTGTGCCAAGGACCTAGGCTCATTTTAGGACTGCAAAGAAAAAGAACATCTCAGTGTCACCTAACATGCTACTTATTTTTACTACATTGTCTGTGTGTGCATTTATTAAGTTGAGAAGCACAATTCTTTTAAAAAAGATTTAAATTATGTGCATACACATGTGTCTGTGTGTAAGTATGTGCATGTGCCAGCAGAGGCCAGAGGCTGGAGTTAACAGGACGTTGAGAGCCATCTGACTTGGGTGCTGGGAACCAAACTTGAATCCTCTACAAAAGTAGTATGCATTTTCTTCTTCTTTCCTTTCAATACCTACATTCTATAGAAAAAATGTTTGTTTGTTTGTTTGTTTGAATTTTATGTCTTTGGGTGTTTTATAGTATCTGCTCCATATGCATGCATGGTATCTTTGGAGGTCAGAAGACAGTGTTGGACCCCCTGGGATTAGAGTTACAGACATTAGTAAGCCACCATATGTGTGATAAAAATTGAACCTGGGTCCTGTGGAAGAGCAGCTAGTACTTTTAACTACTGAGCCATCTCTCCAGCTCCTGGTTGCAGTCTTAACTTCTGAGCCATTGCTGTAGCAGGGAGAACCATGGTTCTTAGACACTTTGTGATTCAAAAATTAATCTGAGTAAGAACAAGACTAGAGCCCCATAGCTTACCTCTGAGGATCTTTCTTCAGGCCGACATCAACCTGCCAATCAACAAGTCTAGTTTAGTAATAGGAACACAAATTAACCTAAAGATATATGTATCTTCTTAAAGATTTATGTACTTCTTGTGCCAACAAAGATATAGACTATTTTATCCTCAGATGAAACCTAAATGTACTTATGTCCAGCAACCCATTATTTACCACAGTGTAACCAACTTTGGGTGCATCCATGTGTATGAGGGTGTGGTCTCCGGTGTGGGCATGTGTAGAGGCCAGAGGATGACAGAAGGATGTCTTCTTCAATCTTACTTTTGAGACAGGGTTTCTCACTGAATCTGGAGAAGTTTCAAGTAGATGGGCTGGCCAGCCAGTGATGCAGAAGGATCCACTCCGTTTGTAACACTGGAGTTACAGATGTATCATGGAGTCTAGCTTTCTAGGGTGCCAGGGGTCTGAACTCTGGTTTTCATGCTTGTATAGAAAGCACTTTACTCTCAGAGCCATCTATTTCTCCAGTCCCATTTTTTGGTATGTATTTTTAGAAAGATTTATTTTTTTATTTAAGTGTACATGTGTGCCTGTGTAGGTTCCAGTAGAGGGCACTGGATTCCCTGTGGCTGAGATTCTAGGCAACTGCCTGTCATGGGTGTTTGGGAACTATGCTCAAGTATCCTGAAAGAACAGCAAGTACTCTTAGCTGCTAAGACATCTCTTTAGCCTGAGTTCCACCCTTTAACAAAAAAGAAATGTAATCTGCACCGCTTCGCTTTTTCTTTCTGAAGTCTGACCATTCATCAGTTCTTACATCAAAGAGATAGCTGATCTTACTCTAAGAAAATTCCAGAAGTACCAGCCTCTACTGTAGTTCTCCACCATTAACTGTATTTGTAGATATTCTCAAAAACTCTGAACAATATTACGACATTGAAATTTCTGTAATGTAAATGCTATCTAATTTATCTGATCTAAAGAATATGAATTAGATTTAACCCAACTAGGTATTGTTTAAAAATTCTTCAATTTCCCTCTGACTATCCTTATCCAAGTTTAAAGAACACAAGCAGAGAACTCTTTTCTTCTTATACACACAGTAAACTTGTTGCATTCAAGCATCATCTCCTAAAACAAGCTCACTCACTTTATGTCAAAATCATGATCAACTAATAATATGCCTGAATAATACAGCAAAATATGGGAATACCAGACAAAAGGAGAAACCCCTAAAACCAATTCTACTCATCACAGGTGATTCTTTAGCAAACAAGGATCTTGGCAACACTGACAACTTTAAATTTCTTTCTTTCTTTTCTTTTTCCTTTTTTTCTTTGGTTTTTCAAGACAGGGTTTCTCTGTGTAGCTTTGGGCCTTCCCTGGAACTCACTTGGTAGCCCAGGCTGGCCTCAAACTCACAGAGATCCGCCTGCCTCTGCCTCCCGAGTGCTGGGATTAAAGGCGTGAGCCACCCCTGCCCGGCTAACTTTAAATTTCAAAATGTTTACCAACATTACTAAGGCCATCACCCATCTACTCCAATTCACTCAGCAAATACAGTTTACTAAGTGTCAAATAATGGTCTAGGTACTGGGGCTTGAAATCTCTTACACTTTCATGGAATCATTCATAGAAACGTGTAATACATGTCCACGATAACAAGGTGCTGCCTTGTTATTCCGTAAAAAACAATATACATCAAGATATCACCAGGGTCACGTACGTCTTAAAAACATAAAAAGCCAGTCTTTAGCCCAGACTCGTGGCACATGTCTTTTTAACTCCAGCATTCTGGAGGCAGAGCACTCTTTGACCTAGAGGCCAGCCTGGTTTACAAAGAGAGCTCTACACCAGCCAGGATTATACAGGAAGACTTTGTTTTTAAAACAAAAACAAACAAAAAGACCAGTCTGTAGTAACTGATCAGGCTGTTTCTTACATCAGATGACTTATGGAAAGGTCCATTTTATCGGCAGTCCAAAGTTAAGAACACCACCAAGTACGTTATGCATGTTAAACTTGAAAAACTTTCAGATAAACATACATATGTATTTCGAAACTCACTAAAGATCAATTTCCCTAACAACAAGCAGAACCAATCACTCAGGAGAGGATGGTGTCTGGATAAGAACAAGTCTAACTGAGGAAGTCCCCTTTTCTTTATTCCTCGACCTACTCTTGTTCCACGGTCCAAGAGTTACGGAACGCTCTCCAAAGTCTCAAGCCTAAGCAACCGAGGGATCCACATGCCGCGAGAAAGAAGTGATGACCGGTCAGCCTGCGGCAGTGTAAGCCTCCCTCCCCTTTTTCTCACCTGCTGGAACCCACCCCTCAAATCGCAACCACCTTCCTCTGAGAGGTCGGCTACCAGTTCTAGGCATTAGGGTCGCACCCCAAGCCGCAGACCCTCTCACGCAGCTCCCTCGCCTCCACTCAGCATCGCCTGATAGTTTCAACGTGTATCAGGGGTTAGAGGGCGGCGGAATCCGGGAAGTGGAACTCTCCTAGAGAACACAGGAAATTGGACAACCCTGCTTGGACCACCAGGTGCGCGGAAGGTGAGCGGCGCTGCCCGCTGTCAGCTAGATACTCACCCCTAGCCTCAGGCAAACCCCTTAGCAACGTCTCTCCTTCCTGACAGCAGCCATCTTGGATGTGGAATGTCGGGGAATACGTCATCACCCTGCGTCTCCTGACGTTATAAGCGTCTGGAGGGGCGGCGAAAGTCAGGTGCCCATCAACCAATTAGAAGAGAGTAAAGCTTAAAAAAAAAAAAAAAAGTAACAAGTATTTCGTCACCTCTCCGCCTACCCTGTGGCCCTGTGGCCGGCTGCCTGTAGGGGGAAGAGAACCGCTCGAATTGGCCCACCCATCCGCCCCGCCCAAATGGCGAAAGGGAGTTCGGGAGCAACCGAACCTGTTAACGGAACTTGGGTTTGAAGGCGGGGCCAAGAGCACCCATCGTTCAATCACAGCTCTACCATGGGCTAATTCTAACCAATTGTGTCCTTGAATCTGGCTCCGCCCTCGTTGGTGCTGTCCAATGGCTGAGCAGTACCCTAGCAGAAGGGCGGCTGGGCAGCGGGGCGGGGCCGCGCCGAGGCGTGTGAGGTGCGGACCAATAAACTGCGGCGGCGGCGGCCTGTGGGCGGGGCCCAGAGGCGGGCGGAGCCGGGTAGGGCCTGGGCGGCGGGGCTGTCTCTGGCCGCCGTCCCGCCCCTCCCGTCCGGCCGCCGCCGCCGCCACCGCCGCCGCCGCCGCCGCCGCCTGGGGGTTGGTTGAGGCGGACGGTGGGGTCCCGGCCGGAGTGTGGCGCCGCCGCTGCGTGTAAGCAAAGCGGGCAGGTGAGTGTGAGCGACAGTCTCCCGCGTGCGGCCCGCAGGCTGAGGGGACAGGGTTCTGTCGCTCCCGACGCCGTGAGGCCGGGCGCCGAGGTCCGGAGGACCGCTGGGGCCGAGCTCTTCGGGCCCGGGCGACTGCGGTCGCCGAGGCCAGGCCGGCCTGTGCCCTGAGGGGACTCGCGCTCTCGGGCCGCTCTCCTCTGTCGCTGGGACGTGGGCAGGCGGCAGGTGCAGGGCGCGGCCTGGGCGCGGCCTGGGCGCCGCCCTCGGGTGCGGCCGGGGCCCGGAACGCGCGCGGGGCGCTGGGACTGCGTGCGGCGGGCTGCAGCCTTGGTTTCCTTCCTCCGGTGGCGGGCGCACGCGGCATGGGGCCGAGGCGCCTCTCCCTGCAGCCCTCTTGCCCACCGGGAGCCCGGCCCCCGCGCCTTGTCCTCCACTGGCCGCTTGCAAAGGCAGGCGTAGAAAATAGGTCATGTTTCTTCCCACGCGCCCCTGGCCGAAGTCCACGCGCGACGAGCGCGCTGCGAGGGAGAAGCCTTCAGTGCTCTAGGAGTTTGCCATTCCGATTTCCAACTCTTCCTTCTTGCGGCTCCAGCCTGGGGATGCGACTCTGCCGCTTCTCCCTTGTTGCGGCTCTTGCAGAAGGAGCTAATTAGTGACGTGCGCCACTGGCTGCGGGGGGCCTTACCCCCCTCCCCCGCCCGCGCCCGTCGAGTCAGGAGAGGACGTTGAAACGTTTCAGAAGTGTGCACGCTTTGAGGATGACTTGGGGGCATGCTGTATTCCATTTCTAAGTGAATACGATGTTGTTTCCAAACCAAAACCACTCGAACAAGATGTTGACAGTAATTTTGCCTTGCAGACCCTCAGAAGAGTTGACTTTTTAGTGATGGATCCGTTGTAACAGAACTGCAGCCAGAAGGCTGAGGCAGGGAATCCTGAGTTCCAGGCCTGCCAGAGCTACGTAGGGAGACACAAAGACTAAAACCTGAATTGGACACTGAAAAGTGTGTATTTTCATATGTAAAATGATACCATCCTCATTTTTCCTTTCAAAAGTGATGCTGAGGATATTTTAAAGATGAGTTTTAAACAGTGACAGTCTTGGGGAGTGCTAAGTGAATGTGCCTTAAGAATACAGCAGTATAAAAAGACACTTCTTCCAGTTAGAGTCATTACCCACAGTGTATAATATGGGCTACTACCTGTAGAGGCCCACTTTATAGATTGGACCCTGGGTCACTGTGATTGATACTTTGGTGAAATTCCAGTCATTTGGAAATGAATTTTTCTTTGTCTCAAGGCAAAAATAGTTTGCAAAGTCGGTTTCTGAAAAAGCTACAGAGAAACTTTTCTGGGACTCTAAATAACCTTGGTCTCTATCCTATTTCTTCTTTGTACTCCTTTGTCTTGCTTGAGATCTTACCAGTATCTGGATCTGGAACTCTAGTCCAGTGGGAGGGAAGTGATTGCTGTCCCCCCCCCCCTTCACTGTATGAACACCTCTGCAGAGTGATGCTGAACTTGAAGATTCAGAAGTTTGTGCTGATGTAGGCTCTAGCAATGAGAGTTTTGTTCCTTTTCTGTTTATAAGTGTTCAGTGAGAGTCTTGCTAAGAAAGAAATGCTGTTAGCTGGGCCTTGTGGTGTAGCTAACAGTAGTTCCAGCTACTCAAGGGGCCGGAGGCAGGAGGATTGTAGGTTTAAAGCCAGCCTGGACTCAGTGAGACCTTGTCTGGCTGGCGATACAGCTCAGTGGTAGAGTGCTTGCTTTGTGTGTGAGAAGACTTGGGTTTCATCGTCAGTATTACATATATTAAAAAAAATAAGGTTATTGACCAACTTTTCTATGTGATACATATTTAGTCCAAATTTAAAGATGATTAAACCATTTCTTTAGAAGCCACCTGGTAATGAGACAGTGAGAAGGTTCTTTAGGCCAACCACTAGAAAACTGGTCTTGTGTTTAGCCCTGTGATGAACAGTCAGCAACCCCCTGAAATCTTGATCATACCCAAGAGAGAATGGCAAAGATGACAGTTCTCAGCAAAGTGGTGGCAGGAACACAGGGGAGGCTTGCTTGTAGGAAAACTAGTAGAATCCGAGTATCCACAGAAGTTTGCCCCACACCATCTTCAACTGCTCCAGCACCTTAGATGCAGCCGGGTAGTGTTTGCTTCTAACCAGTACACTAACTTCTCTCAGTTTGAGTTGTCTGTACATTACTTCCAGTACCTATTACAATGTCCCTGCTATTCCAATAGTTGCTACACTGTATCCTTCAGGGAGTAGTCACCAAAAGAGGTTTGTACATGTTCAGGAAGGGTGAACTTCCCTCCCTTTGCAGATTTCCATCTGTAGTTCAATTTGCAATAGAACATCAGATAAGGGAGAGTAGCTAGTTGATGCTGTATGGAAGTTTGATATAAATGTGAGTGAAACATACTATGGCTTCTGCAAGCAGTATGAGGCTTTCCAAGATTCTGAACTGTTTCAGTTACAAAGTTTGTCTTGCTTTTTCTCATAGAAATGGTTGTTAGAAATGTAACTGTGTCTTTGTTGTGTCTAGTTTGATGGAGGCTCTTGTCTTTAGAAAGTGGTTGCTTGCTCTTAGCTACAGAGCATGAAGATTTTCCTGGAACAGACAGATTTTAGTGTGTTTCTTCCTCTTGGACCAAAGTCCTGGGAATGGAGGCAAGCTGTGTTGCTCTAAAGAAGCAGAGTAGCCATTTATTACAGTTGGATTACTTTAACCGAACAGTGCTTATACTACTGATGTTCTTTAGGAGTTGCTGTGGTCAGGTGTTTGCTTTCTCTATTAGCTTACAATTTTCACTATTATATTTGTATTCACTTTCTGTTAGTGAAGAATGTTGGGATTGCTGTGTGTCTTTTTCCTTCTTCTACAGTGAGACCAGTTCATACTGGTTTTTGTATTTAGCCTCTTGAGATTATTAATTATAGTAAAGATCTCTGTGTTTCAGGTTTTCTAGTTTGCACCTTTGTTGCCTTGTTTGGTAAAATTTATTTCTGTACATTGGTTTCATTTTTGTTCTAAATGTTGGAGTTGTTAATTATTTTTAAATGAAAATATCATTAATTCTGCATTAATTTCTTGCTTGGTTAAACCCTTCTAATAACCTTCTGATTCTCTAAATTTATTTTTAAGCCAGACATGATGTACACACCTTTAATCACAGCACTTAGGAGGCAGAGGCAGGTGGCTCTTTGTGTTCAAGGCCAGACTGATCTACAGAGTGAGTTTCCAGGAAAGCTAGGGCTTACACAGAGAAACCCTGTTTAAAAAAACAGAAACAAACAAACAAAAAAATAACTTATTACAAAAACTTATTCTTTTTTTCTTTAGTGTGTGTATGCTCGCACGAGCGCATGCCAGAGTATATGTATATGTACCATACCTGGGCCCATGAAGGTCAGAAAAGGATTACCTAGAACTGGATTTATCATGAGGCTTTGAACTGCCAGATGTGGGTATCAGGAACCAAATGCAGCTTTTCTGGAAAAAAAAAAAAATGACATGCTCTTAAATAAGTAGCCATTTCTCTAGCCTCTATTGATACATTTAATGTATTTTTCTATTATTAAGAAGTTGAGACTTAGCCAGGCAGTGGTGTCCCACGCCTTTAGTCCTAGCACTCAGGAGGCAGAACCAGGCAGATCTCTGTGAGTTCAGGTCCGTCTTGGTCTACAGCTCAAGATCCAGGAAAGGAGCCAGAAAAAAAAAAAAAAAAAAAAGAGAGACTTTAAAAAAAGTTAGGTGTATTAATAACCTTATGAAAAAAGAACCTTCAATTAGAAGACTATGCAATAATAGAAGTCCTGTTTTTTTTTTCCGTGTGTGTGTGTGTGTGTGTGTGTGTGACAGAGACAGAGACAGAGACAGAGACAGAGACAGAGAGAGAGAGAGAGAGAAAAGAGAGAAAGAGAGAAAGAGAGAAAGAGAGAAAGAGAAAGAGAAAGTTTGCCTGGTAACTTAAAGCCAGAGATGAATCTCATAGACCTCATTTCCACTTGGGAGTCTCCTCTAGGTTTTGGAAATAAATATATCATAAGACTAGGGGCACAAACATAGTTATCAACAAGTTTCAAGTGAAGAAAATGGAATAAAATAATTATACATAAAATTCAATATCAAAGACTTGAAATTCTTTCTTTTCTCATTTAAAATACTTTCCCAGTAGTCTCCTGTCTGTGGAGACAAGATTTTTGCTGAAGTTAGGCCCGATGAAAGGAAACTGAGTAATTTCTGATTACCTGACCAAAGTGAATGTTTAACCTTTGGCAGGTTTCACCTCAGTAATGGGGTTGGGGTCCGGGTGAGGAGGGGGAGGAGAGCAGATGGATAGAGCCAGAAGAAATGTTTTAATAGTCTTTAAGGGGGCCTAAAGGTTGTCTAGAGAATACAAGTGATTGGATGGCTACAATAATGCTTTCCTACACTTTTTTTTTTTTTTTTAGTCAGCAAGTAATTTGCACATACCTAGTACTCAGAAATACTTGGTGTTCTAGGGTTATCATTGTCTGTGATTCTGAGTTTCACTTCCTTTTTGACTACTGGAGTTGAGCCCAGTGCCTCCCACGCAAGTAGTATACATCTCTCGGCCTTAAAACAAACAAACAAACAAACAAAAAACACACAAAAAATTTTTTTAATTTTGAGGTAAGGTCTTCATAGATTGACTAGTGTTGTCCTCGAAGTTTTTGTTTGTTTTTCAAAACAGGGTTTCTCTGTATAGCCTTAGTGTCTTTGATCTCTCTGTAGAATAGGCAGGTTTTAAATCAGAGATCTGCTTGCCTCTGCTTCCCCAGTGCTAGGATTAAAGGTGTGACCAACCATGGCCTGGCTGTTGTTAAACTTTTGATCCTCTTGCTTCAGCTTCCCAAGGAGCTGGATGACAGGCATGTGCCACTATACTCAGCTCTCTCCCCCACCCCATATACTCTCCTTCAAGCTTGCTGTTGTCTTTCCTCAGTCTCCCAGTTATCACTTTACATTTTTTAAAATTACAGTTCATTCAGACATCATGTGGTCTTAAAAGCATATACAACTAAGAGATTTTAACAATTTCAATTTTAGGAAATAGGCCTGACTTTAATATCAGCAGTTCTTTATTAAGTGAAACAAAGAAAAAGTAAGAATTAGAGATGAAAAGTCCTCATTAAAGTTTCTTTTACTGTTTAGTATTTATTTGTGACTAAAGAAGTTCTTAGTTTGTTAATTAGAGTTGTCATGGTCATCTGATTGGCCTCTGCATTTTTTTGATCTAACAAGAATGTGAATTGCAGAGATGCAGGTAGGATTTGTCTGATGGGGGTGGGGGCTCCTTTACAAGTTTTGCTCATGTCTCATATTTAACTGAGGCCATTCCTGCATGCTTGGACAAAGCAAGTGAAATAGTCTTTGGAAAAAGCCTGAGAGAAAACTCTTATGCCCATATATTTTGCTATTGCTTTAATATGTTATTTTGAACATCAGAGATAGCAGTGAACCATGCCTGAGAGAAAACTCTTATGCCCATATATTTTGCTATTGCTTTAATATCAGATATTTAATATCAGAGATATTTAATATTTAATATCAGAGATAGCAGTGAACCATGGCTGGTTTTGAGCCCAATCCTCAACATCTGATTGGTTATCAATAAAATCTGTGGTTGAGATGTACTCATGAAGCTCTGGCACCAGCTGAGCTTATCACGTATAAACTAACTTTTCTAAGCAGCAGCTTTCTCATCTGCAAAGGGGGCATATGATATGTCTCATCTGTTGTGTAAGATGCTCACCCAAGTCTGTGACAATGTGTGCTCAAACCATGCACTTGGGATGAGGACAGTCCTCCTGTTAAACTGCCACAGTGCATGGCAGGAATGATAATGGTTTCAGCAGCCTGAAATGCTACTCTGAAACAACGTAACAGCAGAATTACTGCATTGACTTGAACACTCATTGTTTGGTGTAGCACATCTGTCTTGTTGTAGATCAGTTTATATAACAAATAGCTTTATTTGATCTCCTTTCATGTTAAAGGCTATAGGGTTGTATCCCATTTACCTTTGTCTTTCAGATGAGACACTCAAGAAATGGACATGGGACAAGGGAATGAATTCTCTTGGCTTATAAACAACCTGGAACAGCCTTACAAAAATTAATAAGATCTTGAGTTGTTGAGTCCAAGGAGCAGGAGACCCACTGAAGTGTGACTCCCTAAGAATGCATCAGAAGGTTTTTGCTGCCTTGCTCTCTGGAGGGCAGTGTACAAAGTTGTTCACATTTGGAAAGTTTAAGGGGGCATGCTATAAACCTGGAAAAGGAAGAATTTGAGGAGGGCATGGAAGCCATCTTCACAGAATTTGGACAGGTCACAGAGGAGTGGCTCACAAGTAGGAGACTGCTTCAGAAGTGAGCAGGCAGGACTGGTAGCTTGTCACTGAGCAGAGGACCCCAGGACTGAGTGGGATGCTTCCATTCTGATCCCCAGGATTAGCTTCAGGTTGTGCATTTGTCAGCCAAGCGTAACTCACCTGGATGTTCCACATGTTTTCAGCCTAGACTCAGATGTTGGATAGCGATGCATTGACAGTCAATGGTGACATAATATTGTGCCTGAGGGTTTACATAATCATCTCAAAGGTATCTTCCAATCCTGCTGCTCTGTAATTTTAGAATCCAGAACCCCATGTTTGGAGTGTAAGTGGCTTGAAGGTGATTTAGCAGGTTACAGCTGTCCTGTCACCATTCAACACTGTTGTCTTTGTTTTAGAGAAATATAATAGAAGCAATTGTTCATAATACCTGACTCCTTATTTTATTATTATTATTTTTAGATAATTGTTTTAAATAGGAGCCTCATGGGGACTGAATAGATTTCTTTATTTGAAGGAATGATGTAGATAACAGAACGTAGGTGTTTCATGCAGTTTATAGAAAAGGTAAAGCTAATCTCAACATGCAGGTACTGTCCCGGTGGCAGAGAAGCAGAGTGGAAGTCAGCCCAAGGCTTAGCTCTGGTTGCTGCTTCAGAATGTGCAGGTTATTAAAGAGTTACCCTGCCAGGCTGGGCTCAGGGGCTTCCATTTTGCACAAGTTGGCTACCTGGTCACCTAGTACTTTCATAGATGTCACCTGCTTGTTCAGGTAGTTGATTTCAGTGAAGTCTTACCAGTCAGGGCCATTTTTGTCAGTGACCAGTTTATATAATTTCGGCTGAGACAGATTCAGCCTTTCCCCAAGTATAACACACAGTCCATTGTGTTCAGCCTCCTTGCCCGGTTGTCATGGTCTGGCTAGACACCTGCAGGAAGATGTGGACACCTTCTGTTTCTTCAGGCACTCAGTTTCTCAGTCTGCTCCTCCTCATTGAAATTAAAGTCGTTAGACCTGGAGAGGCAGTTACTACAGCTATAGTCTGCAGATGTAGTTTGTCCCCTCACAGTCCTGATGGCTATTTTAACACTCCTCTGATACTTGCAGTAGGGATGCAGTAATCACTGATGGTGACCAAATGTGCTGCTTCTGCTGCCTTCCAGGAGGAGGCTTGAGTTCAGGGTCCAACCACTCATTGTCAAGAAGCCAGGAGTTAATTTAACAGCAGCTCCAAACCATTTGTGCTGAAAACCAACCAGAGTGGTTTAAAAATATCTAGAATTAGTTTCGATTTGTGAGAAAATACTCAATATTTTTATGGAAAGCAACCTTTTTTTGAGTTCCCAAGTTACCATGCATACATATGATAGTCCAAATTACTTCATAGAGATTAAAATTTAAATCTGTGTTTGTGTTGGCACTTAAGCAGCTACTGAGTCAAACTCAGATCTCTTAACCACTTGCCTTGGCTTCTTGATTCCTTTGAGTCTATGGCACACAGTACTTCCATTGATTCAAGGTCCTGTGCCAGTTGGCGGGTACTGGCCACACTGTGTAAGTTATGGTGACATGGCATGCTGGGCCAAGCCAGAGTGTGCTTCCGGTAACTGTCAGTTCCCGTTCACCTGGCACCATGTGATGCCAAGGCCTATAGAGTGTTGAGGAGATGAGGAAAGGCATGCTTCCTGTTCTTCCTACATATTGGGCAGGCTTCACCCCCTCAAGTGAATTTTACAGCTGGGAGCTTGGAGCAGGAGGAAGCACATGACCAGAACCTCCTTCAGAAGGCCCAGCTGTGAAGATGGGTCAGTGCAAACTAAATTAAAAAGCAGATAATGCTGAGCTAGGTTTCCTGGGCAAATTGCCAAATAAGTACCATCAAAAATGTTTATTCTAGTTGTACTTAGTTCAAAGCAGCATTTTCAGGAAGAACTTATTAAAGTACAAATTTATATCCTTTCCATTTCAATTATGAATGGTAATCTTAATTTTTTTTGCAACTGAATGTCATCCATCCATATATATAAGCTGTACTATGTAAAAATGAACTAAGTATTTAAAACCCCCACCCTTTTACCTCCTCCTCTTTAGCCATGGTCCCCAAAATGTGGTCTATTTATTTCCCTGTATAGACTAGAATGGGAGATCATTCAGTGGTGAAAATAGAACTTATTAGTTCTAGTCACCCTGCTTGCCAGTCAAGCCACTTAACAGTTATGACATTTGTCCTGTCTGTTAGGTAGGGAGATTGCTGATAGGCTTACAAGTAGTTTGTACTGCTTTAAAGGGCTCGGCTTTAGGATCTTGTTCCTTTTACAAACTTCTGGGTAATGAATGGAGACAAGTGGGGAGCACTTGTAGCAAGCTCTGCTTCTGTAGGTGCCTCTTGAGAGTGAAGTTCTCACCCAGCAGCCCTCCCTCCCTCCCTTCATCCGAAGTATTACTTATTGTTGCAGAAGGACTTTTGCTCTTCTGCTTCTTCCAAGATAGTTCATACTGATTTCAGTGTAAACTTGGGGGGAGAGTATCTGTCTTCACTTAGCCTTGTGCCGTACAGCTAACATTTCTAATGAGAGCGAGGGGGAGAGGAGCAGAGAAAGAGTGAGAGCATAGATGTTTAACCTAGCATGTGCTTACATAAATATGTAGAGTGAATATTGGCAATAAATATTTGGTCTCTATAGGAAGCTGATGAGGGAATAGTTACCCCACACACACCCCATACACAGAGTGTTCAAGTTATGCATGGTACCTCTTTGACATCTTTTTTCATTAAAAGTTTGAAACTAACACCCAAGTGAGCCAAATCACAAAGAAAGTGAACCATTGTGTGTAGGAAAGTTTTGAATCATAAGCATAAATGGTGGGTAATCATTTCAAATCCACAAGGTTGGGGAAATCACATTGCATAGATCATTTTTGTTAGTGAAAACTGGCAAGGGAGAATTGGATTTAGGAAACCACTTTTCCAACTGATTCAGTCATCCTTCTTAAACTGTACTTCCCTTATCTTTCTGTCTTTAGTTACTTGGACATTTGGGGAATTATCAGTGCTGCTTTACTTTGGATGTGTCTCAGTTTCTGGTTTCAACTCTGAGACCTACACACCTGGCTTTCCCTAATTTTGTTGTCCTTCACATTGGTCAGCATTGCCTAAGAAGGGATATGGGGAGAGCTTGTTTACTCAAGCGCCCTTATGCTTGTAGAGTCAGCCTGGATGCTGCAACTGGTTCATGGCTTCAAGCTTGAGTCTGCTGCTTGGTGGCTGTGGTCTCTTGGCCAAGTAACAGCCCTTGCTAGGCGTTCTAGCAACTGGAGTCTTCAGCACTGGCCTTACTGGGCTGTGCTGGCCACATGGACAAATGCATGTGGCCCTTGTAGCAAGTACCCACTGAACTTCCAGCTGTGCTTGGCCATAGCTCTTCCTTTGGTACCAGAAACAACTGATTTCCTGCTTTACTGCCTTCAAAGAGACTAAAAACATACAAGAAGTGGGAAAATATTTCCAGAAGCTCTGTTATTTAATGTTCTGAAGTCTTTTTGTATATGAAGGGTGGTTCTTTGAAGAAACTCTCTTTAAGTCTGACTCTAGTACCACGGTCAAGCTGTGTCTCCCCCCACCCCACGTAAGTGTATATTTTTACTTTGAGAGTTGTCCTCATTCTTCAGTAGAGCTTGTTAAACATGCAATTGTTGTTTCCTTCTGACTGCTTGTATGGTTTGTGTATGAAGTGCAAACTACTCTTATATCGAAGGTTTGTCAACAGGTGATGGAGCCTAAGGGTTCTAGCCTCAGCAGTGGATTTGGTGTGTAGGCTGAGAACTCTGGGAGCCCCACAGCTGAGAGCCCTGGAAACTATCTTTTGGGTGGAACAGATTAAGAGGTGGACCAATTTAGAATCCTGTACTTTAGGGAGGTATGCTCTGTGAGGACCCAGACAGTTACTCCTTCCCTTCCGTAAGTGGAGATTCTGTGTGGACTAGGGCTGGCTGCTTCTTCTCTCTCTGATTCTACAGGACTGTGGGAGGGAAGCAGACCAAAGAGACTTACAAGAGACAAATCCTAAGACAACCAAGCCTTTATCATCTGTTCATGACCTTGCCTTTGAACCTTCCTCAATGACTTTCAGAGCAGTGACAGCTGCAAAGAAGAGCTTAGAATTCCCCTAAGGTCACTGAGGACAATTTTGCATGACCTTAAAGTATGTGGGAAACTATACCAGAAGACAGAGGCCTCGACAAGGCATGGCTGTGTTCCAGAACACAAACAAACCCATGGAGCTAAGTAGTATAAAGGATAGATAGAATGAAGCCAAGCAGGTAGAGTGAGGTGAGGCAGTTCATCCTTCCAAGATCTTGCTGGGGAGGTCAGCTGTCAACTTGGAGCTGTGGATAGACATTAAGTTGAGCAAAAGAAGCCCATGTAGAGTATAAATTTGTGTATCTGAAGTTGAAAGAAGAGGAAGCTGATCAAGGATAATAGAAGTCAAGATAGTGGTTGCTTCTCGAGATGCCTGTAGATTAAAAGTGCCTGGTGGGTGGGTGGGGTGCACTGGATGTTCTTGTTACTTTACTGGAAGTGGTGGCTGTGTGGCAGACATATGGATAAGCCAGGGAAGCTGTGCACTGCACTTCAGTTTATCAAGGGCAACTGTGCATAATGGTGGAGGAGACCAGCGTCAGAGAGAGAAGAGTAGAACCTGGCCTGGGAGTGGCTGCAGAGGCTGAACAGCCATGGGACTTTGAAGATGAAATACAAATGCATGTACACATGCATGCATGCACACACACATACAGAGGCTCTTCCAGAGGCTAAATTACTGATGGAGTTTCCACATTTTGTCTTCTATATCTCTGTACCTATTACTATTTCTAGAAATTGGCCATTTTTGAACTTAACTGTATTGTACTTAGCTGTACAACAGTTACTGCCAAAGAACTCTGGTGCTTTCACATCACTGTGACATAGTTAATGGTCTCTCACATGGAACAGGCATTTGAAATTTTCTGTTTATCACCAGGGGATAGACACTTGGCCAGCAGCATTAGGAACACAGGTTTTGCCCCCTTAGAACTATGGGAGGATTTTCCTTGAGAGCTCAGTGTAGTATCCTCTGCGGAACAACTACTATGTGTAGAGATCTGAGCTGTGGGTTTGAGGTTAGGAATATAAATAAGATATAGAGTATTCCCTCAAGGAGCCTCATGTCTGGGGCAAGACAGAAAGAAGTGGGCTTTGCATTAGTCATGTACCACAGTAATTGAGGGACGTTTAAGAAATTGCAGGAGTGTGAAGGACAGAAGACTATGACTGGAAACACTGGAAAGGCTTTCAGGGGATGCCTGGATATGAGTTTAAGAAAAACCAGCTAATGAACAAGTGACTGAAGTGTTGTTGGATGAGGACTGGAAGGGATGAAATAGAGAGATGTATTCAGGGATACAGGTCATCTGCACTAGGATTTGGAGCCTCTGGTATTGCTGGTCTGTAAGGTACTGTGGAATGGGGTAGTAGCAGGGAAGGTTGGTTTTGTAGCTGTACTGGCTGGTTTCATATTACAACTTGACACAAGCTAGAGTCATCAGAGAGGACAGAGCCTCCGTTGAGGAAATGCCTCCATGAAATCCATCTATAAAGGCATTTTCTCAAGTAGTGATTGATGTGTGAGGGCCCATCCCATTGTGGGTGGTGCCACCCCTAGGCTAGTGGTTCTGGGTTCTAGAAGAAAGCAGGCTGAGCAAACCATGTGAAGCAAGCCAGTAAGCAGCTCCCCTCCATGACCTCTGCATTGGCTTCTGCCTCCAGGTTCCTCCCTGTTTGAGTTTCTGTCCTGACTTCTTTGGTGATGAACAGCATTGTGGAAGTGTAAGCTGAGTCAATCCTTTCCTCTCAAACTTGCTTTTTTGGTTATGGTGTTTCATTGCAGCAGTAGAAACCCTAACTAAGACAGTAGCAAAAGAGGAACTTGATCAGGGAGAGAGACATACTGTTGTCAGAGCCTAAGCAGGAGATGTGTAGAATAAGGTTGCTGCAGATACTCAAGTGTGAGCCAGGCAGTCATTGGCAGAGGATGTGGTGTGACACATCAACTATTTAACTCTGTTAGTCTGGAAGACCTTTCAAGCTCTTTGACCCTGAAATACCATGTGCTTCCTGTTTGTATATAAATGGAGGCAGTATGGGAGTGGTACTCAGTTCAGATTCTAGCTTAAGACTCTTACCTGGTAGGTGACCTTGGACAGAGAAAGGATGTGATCACCCAAGGAGCTGATCTTAACCTGATGCCTGATAGAGGGCAAGCACTCAATATAGGGAGGTTGCTGTGGCTGCTTGAATGAGTCCTTGGAGGTAGACTAACACCAGGGACAACTGGAGAGTTGAGGAACAGAGGACCTAGTGGGTAAGGCCTGTTTATAGTCCTGACATCATCACACCACTTGGGGAGGAGCAGCGTGCCTTTGTAGGCCTTTCCCATTAGAGCAGGAGAAGGGTCTATTAGCTCTTCCTGATAGTGCTGATCTTGAGTCATTTAAGAGTCACAGGATAGCAGGTCTTGACAATAAGACTGGAGCTAGAGCCCAGTCGTATGCCACCAGCAGTGTGGTTCTGCAGTTGTTCTTGCCAGCCAGCAGATCTCTGCTATATTTGGAAGTATGATTAAAATGTTATTACTACCAGGCACCCAGTGGCTTTCATTTCTTGTAGGCTGAGTTCTGTGGCTCCACAGAAGTGCCTTCATAGCCCTGGGTGGGCTTGATTCCCAGAGAAAGGCTTGATGCTTTGTCCAACCTACGTCCTTTTTCTTAGTTGGGTGCCAGTGATGATGGAGAGGGAGTGTCTGCCTCCTTTCTGAGACTCAGAGGAAGAGGTACTTAAGCTGTTCCTCCTTCTGCACCCCACCTAGCTTTTGATGTTAAACTAGCTACTTACTTTTGTTTCCTAACTATTTTACATGTTTATAAACCTAGTCCTACCACAGTTCTCCCTATTAGGCAGTCCTTTCTTTCCTTTTTTGATGTTTCATATTAAACCCAGGTTGTGTTTTCCACTAAACTCCATGCCCATTCCTACCTGGACCCATTCATTTCTTTATTATAATAAGCGACCACAGTAGGCATTTGTCTCTCCCTTGAGATGGTGTCAATCATCATCCAGGGGCCCCATGAATGGGGAGTGTCACTGGGATGGCCTGTGCTACTCTAATGAGCTGCTTTCCAGAGGATTGGTCCACACTTCCTCAGGAGTCCCAGAACTCTCAGTGGTTAGCTTACTGCCCTCCTCTCTTTGCTGCCTTGCTTCACCTGGCCCCACCTATGAATGGCCTGAGCCCTACTTTCTTTAGACGTAATGTCAGTTCCTTGAGGTCTTTACCCAGAATGCCATTGTTATGTCCTTTGTCCCAGTATCTCATTTGTCTGTGAAATATCCTAGTCATTACTCATGTGTCTGCTGGCACAAAGTTCATGTGGCTAAAGTGCAAGACTGGACAGGGACAGGAAGCCCATCAAAGGCCAGGCTTATCTGTGTGAAGCTTATCTAAGTCCTGCACTTGCTTTCTGAAGCATTTTGGATTTTCCATGGAGCAGAATGTGAGCATTAGACTAGCTATCTGAAATGTTTCTTTTCAGTGTTTGTCTGGAAAGGCTAAACTGTCACTGTGGGAAGTGGTTGTTTTAAGGGAGAGTGACCAAGGATCTAGTATTTCTGACCCTACCATACTCTGTGTGTGTGTGTGTGTGTGTGTGTGTGTGTGTGTGTGTGTGTGTGTGTGTGTGTCTGGTATATGCATCAGCATTATGTCCTTGGTGTCCTGCAGTCATGCTTCAGGGTACAATGTGAAGCTCTGGGTAGCTAAAACTTGTAGAGTGTAGCTGCCTCTGCTGTGGTTTCATCAGTGAGAAGGAATGCACTTTGGCTCCTGAGACTGCCTTGTATGATTCTCTTTCCTGTTTGAGAGGCTTCAGGTTACTTACACATTTTTTTCGCCCTTAAGAAAATTCAAGTTCTGTATTGAGGTAAGATCTTAGATGCTTCCCTGCCAATCTAACTTCTTGATTTTATTCTTTGATGTTGTAACTTCCTTTTCTTTGTCCTTTCTCTCCTTTATAGTCAGAAAATGGGTAAGAAGAGTCGAGTGAAAACTCAGAAATCAGGTACTGGGGCCACAGCCACCGTGTCACCAAAGGAAATCTTGAATCTGACAAGTGAGCTGTTGCAGAGTAAGTGTCCTGTTCTCCACCCTACCCCACCCTCACCAGCTGTGCTTGCCACATGTGATGGTGCCTTTTCACTCCCTGAGTCAGGACCTCATCAGAGCATCTGGTGCTCTGATCTTCTTAGTAGCCACAGACCTGGGCATTGCAGAGCTTCCCTCACCTAGTCCCTCTGCAAAGACTGAGATGTGGGCACCTGTTAGGGCATGTGACTGTCAGATGTGAAGCTTCTATACCCCAGCCCTGGGATGTGATCCTCTCCAGAGACCCATAAGCAGGAACAGGTTCCATTGCTCTTCAGCAGACTGGCCCTATACAAACTGCTAGGCTTCGTGTTTGTCAGCAAATACAGATCACTGTCTCCAGCCACTTGACAAGGACCACATGAGATTTGGTTTGTGAAGATGTATCATGACTGTCAGCCTAGGCAAGCCCATTCTTCTAGAATGGCTCACCTTTATTTTCAGTAATTATATAATTGTGTTTCTGGTTTTCACATGAAGCCTGAGACTTTGTAGTTTGAGATGAAGTGTTGTCAGTACCTACACTTGCTTTTTTATGTTAAAATACTTCAATAATTCTTGAGTTGTAAGTTAAAACTGGTGCTGCTGATACCTCAGACATAGCCATGATCTTTTGCCCCTATATTTGGGTTGACATTATTTGATAGCTAAATCTCAAGGAAAAATAGAGCTTTTCCTCTAAAATAGTAGCCAGGCTCCTGTCAGGTCCCTCCCTGGGTGCTCTGAGCTCCACTGTCCCTGAATCTCATCAATGTCCCCTCTCTCCCATTAGAACACAGGTGGCTCTCAGCCCTGACTCCTGCTTTGCTGTTAAGCTTCAGGGCCTCAGTCAGTGCTTGGTGGGGAAAAATGAAGTCAGACTGGTCAACTGGTTAGGCGTCAGCACATAAGCAGATCATGTGAATTATTTGCCACATGGTCCTTTCCTTAGTGAGATGGGGGCAGTGGGTTTGGCAGGAGCATGGGAAGGAGACTGTCTTTAAGCTGGTGTAATATTTAATAAGGCGGTGCTTCCAGGAGGCTGGCTGCCAGTGTGTTCCAGGACTGGTTGGTGTTGGCTCTGCAGTTCAGCTTCTTCAGAAGACTCTTCGCTTCTTTTTCAACTTGACTGTGCCATCTCTTTGTAGCTCCTCCAGAGTGCTTGATGAAGCACATACACATGGATGTAAAATGTTTGTCAACTAATTGTTCTTATGTCCAAGGCAGCTGGTTTCCTTAGAGAGCCATTGCTCTGGGACTCAGCCAGAAAGGCTCCTTGACCATCTAGAAGAGATCAGGGGAAATAGTTTTACATTTTAGCTTTGCTTTCAGATTTTACCTGTTTATACATGTATTCTGAGGAGAGTTACTAGAAGAAGTGGGAACTCACGTGAGGCCATTGGGTTGAAGTTAAGTGATGGGCATCCTGGGGTATTAGGGCATTTGAAAAGTGTGCAAAGTATACCCATCCTCTCTGTGTCACATGTACATTACCCTGGAGTTGTACTGGAGTAGCTCTGTCCTTGAACATAAGCCAAGAACAAGATGAAACCTCCCTTCTTCTGTAGACTAGCTGGTTAAATTAGAGGAAGAATGTCTTACTTGGTGGCTTTCACATTACAGAATGCAGCAGTCCTGCACCCGGCCCAGGAAAAGAATGGGAAGAGTACACACAGATCCGGTCTCTGGTTGAGAAAATAAGAAAGAAGCAAAAAGGTAAAGTTGTTGGAATGATGCTCTTGAGGGGAAGCTGGGCATAAGTTAGTTGTTTCTTAGTGGTAAGACCTCAGGTCCTTGTGCCTGTCGATAGAGAGATGAGGCAGCCACCCAGAGACTATTGTCCACTTGAGAGTGAAGGGCACAAGTGCTGAGCTATAGGGGAAACATGTGTGACGGAGGCTAAATGGCATGACTTATATTCTGTTTTATTCATGACGTGTATGAGCCTTGTTTTAACTGTTTGTTTTGACATGTCAAGTGGTGTTGATTTGATTAGTATCTTAAATCAAGTGTTTATGATGGACTCGAGCCCATCTTTTGTGTCTTGGAGAGAGAGTCTTGCTGTGTGACTCTGGCTATCCTGGCACTCGTGGCAGTCCTTCTGTGTCAGCCTTTCTAGTTGCTGGGGTTATAGGCATGAACCCCAGTCCAGCCCAGTCCACCTTGATGAAGAGACAGTTACACTTCTTAAGCTGTGTGTGTGGGTTTGTGGGTGTTTGGGGGTGGTGGTGGTATGCTGCTGAGAATTGAACCCAGGGTGCATTCTAGGCAAGCCCTCTACCACTGAACTATACCTCTTTTTCTTTGAAGATTTGCTTTTACTTTATGTATATGAATATTTTGCCTGCCTGTATGTGTACTAGTGCAGTGCCTGTGGAAACCAGAAGAGGGTGCCAGATCCCAAGGAACTGGACTTACAAATAGTTGTGCTCCACCATGTGGGTGCTGGGAATTAATTGAACGTGGGTTCTCTGGAAGAGCAGCCAGTGCTCTTAACTGATGGGTCACTGAGTCTCTCTAGCCTCTGCACCCTACCTCTTATGCTGTGTTTTTACATGGCATATTTGGTAGCCATCTTAATTATTCCTAGCCAAGTTGGCAAAGGGGCCATCAGTTTGAAAAAAATTTCTTCAGTAGAACTGTTGTTTTTGCCCTGCAAATCATAAAAAGATTGGTATGCATAGCTGCATGGAAGGCAGCAGAGAAAACAGTAAGGAGCACACATTGCAAAAAATGAGAACCTTCTTTGGAGTCTGAAAACTAAGTGGTTGTTTCCTGCTTGTCTGAAGTAACCAACTGTTGTTCTGTCTGTGAGCCTGTGACAGTGTGGTCTATATCTATAGCTCAGATGGTCTTGGATTCCCAGGTGGAGAGTAGGTCCTTTCTAGTTGGTTTATTTGGACTTGATGTTGTTAATCATCTCCTATCAAGTAACCAAAAGAGTCTCTGTATTTCTGAGTCTCTCTCTTAGTAGATAGTGTCACTAGGCTGTACTAAACTCACAGAAGGAGGAGAACACAATTCCATTTTCAACCTCACCCAGCTTATTTGTCTTCCATAGTTTCTGTGATACCTGGCATGGCATAGAAGTGTGTCAGGGAACTTTACAGGGTGGTGAAGTGGGCTATCAGCCTGTCCTCATGCTGATAGCATGCCTCTTGTTCCCCACTTCATCAGAATGTAATGGTTATTCCAGTGCATGACCTCTCACCTTCCTGAGTATTTTTAAACTTGATGGCAAGTCCAGAAAAGAAGGTGGCAGAGAGTCTCCTACACAGATTGAACACTGGCTGAACTTACATTCATTCATGTATTCCCTTCTTCCTTCCAACTTGTTCATCTCTGCCCTCCACCTTTCTTTTGATTTTTGTATTTGGTTTAAGAAATAAAATATTTCAGATAGAGCTGTGGTTCTACATTGCTCTTACTTTCAAAGGTATTTGTCTTTACTGTGAACGCTTTCTACTTCCCATAAACGCCACATAGCTATAAATACAAACACAATTATATATAAATTTACATAAATACTGTCATGCTTGAGTTTAACTTTTTTTCTTTAGTTATACTTTATTATCTTGTGTGAAGAGTGTTTTGCTTACATATATGTAAGTGCATCATGTGCATATCTGATGCCTGTGGGGGCCAGAAGAGGAGGGTATCATATCCTCTGGGACTGGAGTTATGAGTCACCATGTGGGTGCTGGGAATCGAACCTGGAACCTTTTTGAGAGCAGCCAGTGAACTTAATTGCTGAGCCATCTCTGCAGCCACATGCTTGAGTTTTAAAAAGGTAGAATCACTATGGCATTTTATCTGTGGACACCTGTAGCTCACACTCTAGTTGCTGGTGTTAGCCCTGCATCTCTGTATCCTTAATGTCAGGCCTGCAAAGCTTTCTCATCTCTCCCCAGCCATCAATGCACAGAGACAAGCCGCTGATTTTATTTGATTGGGTTTTGTGTTAAGGACATTGTGACAAGAAAGATGGCATGTCAGACTTGAGGAGAAAGCTACTATGTGGCAGATCCCAGCCACTGTTGTGATAACTAAGTCTTCTCTCCCTTTGCTATTAATACTGTTTAGTAGAGGCACCTTACCTTCAATGCTCTTGTCACATAGTGTCAGTACTTCTCTGTGACTGGCAGAGAGTTTGGGATTTTAATTCACCTTTTCTGGAGTTTGCTCAGGTATGTACCATGACTACCTGGTGGTTAATTTTGATTATTTCAGGGTATGGGTGTTAAGACAAGAGCCAGTGTGAGCTATGCTCTGCCTGTATGCTCTAGAGCTATGTGATGACATGTGTCCTAAAGTAGCTCTTGTTTCCAACATGGATGATATAGGTCTGTCTGTTACTTTTGATGGGAAAAGAGAAGATTACTTCCCTGATCTAATGAAATGGGCCTCTGAAAACGGGGCTTCTGTCGAGGGTTTTGAAATGGTTAACTTCAAAGAAGAGGGCTTTGGTTTGAGAGCAACAAGAGACATCAAGGTGAGTTTATTATCTGTTGGTCTAAGGGGGTTTAAGTGTGTTTGAACCATTGTGTGGTATTGAGATTGAGCTCAAGGTGTGGGGCAGAGACAACTGTGGCTTGTCTAAAGCTTTGTGGGTACATAGGTAGCATTCCCCATCCTGGGGGCTGCAGTTCTTTATCTGACCACACGGGCCACGAAGAGCCTCAGTCTGACATGTTGTAGGAGTCCTGGCAGCTCATCCTCTTGGGGAGATGTGTCATTAACCCTGCCTTAGATAGAGCAGGGTTACAAGCCTCTCTGAGAAGCCTGTAGAACATGCCTGATAGGATTTTGAGACTTAAACTAAGGGAAAGGATCTGGACTTACAGTGGGGAGAGAGAGCACATGGAATCCTGTGATGGATGGAGGTGGGAGAGGCAGTGTGGAAGGTGGGCCCTTATTCTGGATAACTGAAAGTGCCACTCGTGGAAATGGCAGCACCATAAGCAGTAGGAAGAGCAGAGGAGAGTTAGACACTGGAGAGATGCTTTTCGGACAGCCTTTCTGCTCCTCAGTCCTGTTGTCCTCAAGAGGAGGGCTGACAGTCTGTTTACCAGTTGGGGAAAAGGAGCTAGGCTTACTCTGGGGGTGCTGGTTGCTCAGGGTGTTCATTCTGCATTGTGCTCTCCACCCTGTCTGGGCCTTACAGGGCAAGCTCACACAAGGGGCCTGTGGGGAGCCAGTGTGCCTGTGACCTGGTGTGAGCCTCTGCCTGCTTCTCAAATGCAGCAGGTTATATTTTGAGTGACCCTTTATTATAGTCTCATGTCTTTCAGTTGGTGAAGAACTAGGGTAGAGGAAATGGATGTCACTATTTTGGTCCCCTCATACCTCCAACAGCTTTTTAGCCAAGTTCTCATTAACCATTTGTCCTCAAACTCTGGCATATTAGATGTCTGTTGAGTACCTACTGTGTGAGGGATAATCATTTGTTATTATGCCAAGTTTACAGAAGAAACTCGAGTTCCTTCCTGTATGATAGTTATAATCTACAGTAGGGGACAAAACAGAAAAACATTCAAATAGTAGACACTGACAGAGGCCAGGTGCCACAGGCTTTTCTCATGTATCAGGTAAGAAGCCTCATTCATACCAACCAATAGTGGTGCCTTTCCTGGGAACATTTGTCCTCATAGTCTGGAGGCTAGAAGGTGCAAGGTTAAGGTGCTGTGCACTGGGTTCTGCTGAGGCCCTGATTCCTAGTTCTCAACTGGTCCAGTCCTCCATGACAGAGCTCTAGGCTGGGTTAAGCAGTAGAGGCAGACACAGACATACACAGTCATCATTCTAAAGATGTGCTAGTACACTGACTGGGAAAAGATTAATGATGTCAAGGATGTTTGTAGGCTGGTGCTTTAGCTGGTGTTGTGGTTTGAATTTCTGTGCAGAAGGGATTCTGCTCTGGTTCATGACCTCAGCAGAAGAAGCACTTCTCTTTTTACACATGAGGGTTTGGGTTAGAGGTAGGGATTATTTCATTTTTAGAATGTGAAAATCTAAGTACAATAAGCAGTAAGACACACCTTTGTGCTCTATTCCAGAAGTTTACTTGCGTCAGATTAAAGCTGAAAGTCTTGTTTTGTTTCATCAGCATAAAGACTATATAGTGCCAGTTTTTCTCACAGAAATAGGATTTTATATTATGCTTCTTCTCACTTAACTATAGTACAAATTTGAATATTTAAAACACCCCTGATCATTAGAAGTGCTGATATGCAGCTGTGTTGTATTTCCTTGTGGATGGCTTTCTGACACAGATATGGTTGAAATTATTGTAGCATGCTGTGAGATTCTACTGTTTTCTTACTTTTTCTCTAGGCAGAAGAATTGTTCTTATGGGTTCCACGAAAGTTACTAATGACTGTTGAATCTGCTAAGAATTCAGTATTGGGTAAGAATAATTTGTTTAAGGCCATGTACAAGTTATAAAATCTCATTTCTGACAATAAGAGATAATGCTTGGTTGTTTTTCAACTAATGACATAGTCCCTTAAATCCATATTCAATGTTTTCCATTTTATGTCTAAAGGATGCATGTGACATGACCTTGGAGGTTTGTGTTGTGATTTTAGCATGTTTGAGTGGTAGCTTTTTAAAGGAGTCCTGGCACTTACATTGCTAACTTCTGGATTGATTCAGGGCCCCTGTATTCTCAAGACCGAATTCTCCAAGCCATGGGAAACATTGCGTTGGCCTTTCATCTGCTGTGTGAGCGAGCCAGCCCCAACTCTTTCTGGCAGCCATACATTCAGACCCTCCCCAGTGAATATGACACCCCTCTCTACTTTGAAGAAGAGGAAGTGCGATGTCTTCAGTCGACACAAGCCATCCATGATGTCTTCAGCCAGTATAAAAACACAGCACGCCAGTATGCCTATTTCTATAAAGTCATCCAGGTGAGCAGGCTGGGGAAGAAAGGACCTGCTGCAGGTGTGTCCATTTGACATCTTCTTACAGGTTGCTAAGCACTTTGCTTTTAAGTTAAAGGGTATTCAGGTACCTTTCTTTTATCATTTTCATTTTTGCAGAACTACTACCACAGAGTTTTAAATGTATCTGGCTTCATCAGCATCCAGGATCAGTACAACCAGCAATTGTTTCTCACTGACTAAAGTCACTGAGATTTTTGAAAGTGAGATTATAAAGAGATTTTACAAGCTGTGAACTTTATGGAATATAAAAAGGTTCCCTGTGTGTAATGTTTCTAGGAAAATTAAAATTGATTTTTAGGGGCTGGAGAGATGGCTCAGGTTAAGAGCTGTTGTTGGTCTTGTATATGAGTGGGGTTCAATTCCCAGCACTTATGTGATGGTTTACAGCCATCTGTAACTCCAGTTCAGGGGATCTAATACCCTTTTCTGACTTCCTGGGGCAGAAGGCATTCATACAGTACACAAGCATACATTTAGGCAAAACACTCATAAATTAAAGTGGATAATTTTTTTTAAAGATTTATTTGTTTATTATGTATACAGAAGAGGGTGCCAGATTTCATTACAGATGGTTGTGAACCACTATGTGGTTGCTGAGAATTGAACTCAGGACCTCTGGAAGAGCAGTCAGTGCTTTTAACCTCTGAGCCATCTCTCCAGCCTCGTGGATAAATTTAATAAAAGTTAAAAATTTAAAAAATTAGGAAACAAATTGGTAAAAGTTAAAAAATTAATTTCTTCTATATTCATTAGTTGGAAAAAATTGACAGTTATGCAAACTGCAAGCTAATGTTTTTCAAAGTGTACTTTGTGTAATATTTGAGGTAGTTCTAAGTGAAAGTGTCATATACAAATCTTTGGAGGGTTGATTTTGACCTTCTGTGTTTGGGGGTTCCATCACTCTTCCTCAGGAAGGGGCAGAGCAAGTGCTGCAGGACCCCCTGAGCTGAGCAGGGTTGTATCTTTGGGACTCTTTTGCAGTACTTGGGTCTACCTCTGTCCTGCTGCACCTGGCTGGAGAACAGGAATGGTAACTGCTTGTCCCTTCCTTTCATTGGGCAGTTTGGCAGTCTGAATTGGGCCTGTGTGATTCTTCTAGAAATCATCTGTTTTTTGTTATGCTTTCAAGGTGTGGTAATCTCATTTATTGCTTTATGGAATAGTTTTACTTATAACTTTATTTTTATTTATTTACTTATTTTAAAGATGACTTTGTGTGTGTGTACACATACTGTGGGTGGAACCTAGGGCCTTGTGTCCATTCATTGTTTTAGCTTTACAGCATGCTTACTGTATAGGAATATTCCTCTCAGAGATACATCTCCCTTCCTACCACATATTTTAGCTATTTCAAAAGTCACATGATTCTTGCCTCATAGAATTGCTTTGCCTTTCTAACCTCAAGGCTAGGGCATTATGAAGAATGATAATACATAGCTTTTCTTTCAGGTTTGCCTAATTTAAAAAACTGTTGATCGAGTCAGATTAAAACTTGGTCTCTTTATTTACAATGTCCTGGATTCCTACACCTAACATTTGATGTGGCTTTTTGTCACTTAAAAGTGTTGTGCTTTTTTTATTCTTAGTTCTCATTTGATCACCTTGGCATTGTGTATGCCTCTGTGTATCTTTGTGTGTGTATCTGTGTGTGCACATGTGTCTGAAATTTAGGTTATGAGGTGTAGTCACTTAATGTGAGTTAGCTGGGAGGCCTCATTAGCAAGAGCATTTGAGTGATGGTCCCTAAACTGGAGAACCCTGAATGTGGAACAGGCAGCACAAAGCAGTAGTGAAACATGAACCTAATTAGTCTTATCAGTAAAAACCAGGAGTCAAATATTAGGGTAATAACCTGAAAAACCAGAGTTGCAAAGGAGCAGCTATTAATGACTTCTTACTTCTCCAGATCCTCAAACTAAAAAGGGGCCGAGATCCTGTCTCCACTTACCGATTGTGCTGGGATCAAAGACATGAGCCTCCCAAGTGCTGGGATTAAAGTTGGCCTCTATGGTTAACTAGTGGCTAGCTCCGCCCTCTGATCTCCAGGCAAGCTTTGTTTGTCAGAACACAAACAAGATATGTCACACAACACAGTAGAGGGGAATCTGTCCAGGTAGAAGCCTAGTGGCCATGTGGGAAGAGCACAGGCTTTGTAATAAGTCCAGTCTCTGGTCCATCTCACTTGCTGTTGAGATGAACTGGTTGCTTTCCTCAGCTGGTGCCATGTAGTAACCAGGGTGGGCTCTGATGCTGACTTATAAGAGCTTACCTAACTACCTTGCCACTGCTTAGCACTGTACTGTGCCACAGTGGACAGTGACTGTGCTTCCCTTGATTGGAAGTTGGGAAGATACAGCCCCAACTTCTAGGGGGAAAGTGGACAGAAGGAGGTGCTGCAGAAACACCCCTTTTGTGTAATTGTCACTGTTTGGATCCTTCAGCTCATTTTGCTTGGTTGTTACAGTTTTTTATGGTTTTCACTTGCTTCATTCTGGTTCTAGGATACATCAATCTTTTTAACCTTTTCTTATAGTTGGATGTTTCTCTGGTCCCACTAGGCCCCCACAGTCCTGTGGCCTGCTTATAAAATAATCACTCAGAAGCTTATATTAATTATAACTGCTCGGCCATTAGCTTAGGCTTATTACTGACTAGCTCTTACACTTAAATTAATCCATAATTCTTATCTATGTTTAGCCACATGGCTTGGTACCTTTTCTCAGTTCTGCCTTGTCATCTTGCTTCCTCTGTGTCTGGCTGTTGACTCCTGACTCTGCCCTTCTTCTTCCCAAGCATTCTCCTAGTCTGCTTGTCCCGCCTATACTTCCTGCCTGGCTACTGGCCAATCAGTGTTTTATTTATCAACCAGTCAGAGCAACACATATTCACAGCATACAGAAAGACAACGCACAGCATTTTCTCCTGCAGTCTCTAGGTGGGCAAGGATATGAGGAGCCTCCTGAAAGCCTAGAGACCAAGGGTACAGCTTGGGCACAAACTCAGAACTGTCCAGTCCTCACAATCCTGTTGTTGGTTCGGAAACTTATGTTTGAAAGTTCATACAGATTTTAATGTTTTCTGTAGTTTAAAATATTGTTAAATGGTTTATTGCTAAGTCAGCTTGACACAGTGGAAAAACAACTCCCCTCTTAAAAACTCAGGGTGTCATGCTGTTTGTTAACATGTCAGTGTAGTCTGTCACCACGGTTCTTCTGGTCCTCCTTCTTGTCCTCCTCCTCCTTATTCTTGGTTTGTTTGTTTGTTTTTGGGGCAGGATTTTGTTATAGAGTCCCGGCTGGCCTGGAATTTGTTGTGTGGACTAGGATGGCCGAGAGTATATGGTCACCTTCTTGCTCTGTGCGGGGATTGCAAGCATGTTGCACACCGTGCCTAGCTAACTGGAGCTGTGGTTCTTTTTCCAGAGAAGCATAACCATCACTAATAGGATGAAAATAAGGAGCAGAGTGGCCATTCAAGTTGAAAGTGCCTAATGAGCTTTTGTAGAAAGTGTCTTTTCTTTTCTGTGTGTCTTTTTTGTTTTTCAGGACAGGGTTTCTCTGTGTAGCCCTGGCTGTCCTGTAACTTGCTCTATAGACCAGGCTGGCCTTAAACTCAGAACTCAGAGATCTACCTGCCTCTGCCTCCCGAGTACTAGGATTTAATGTGCGCACCACCACCAGTCAGTTTGCTTGCTTGCTCTCCTTCCTTCCTTCCTTCCTTCCTTCCTTCCTTCCTTCCTTCCTTCCTTCCTTCCTTCCTTCCTTCTTTCTTTCTTTTTTAAAAACAGGTCTCATTATGTAACCCCAACTGACCTGGAATTTGCTCTGTAGATCAGGTTGGTTCCAAACTCACAGAGATTTGCTTTCCTTGCCTCCTAAGTGCTAGGATTAAAGATATGCTCTATCATGTCTGGCCTGTAGAAAGTTTCTGAACCAGGAATTCCAGTTAAGTGCCTGTTGGAAGAAGCACTTTAGGCTGCATAGAACCAGGGCATGAGCTGAGACCCAACCCATCAGCGCAGGTTTGGCAGATGTGAACAGCAGCTGTTCTGTGTTAGCCAGAGGCACAGAACTGTTAGAATGAAGAGGCTGTGATTCAAGGAGTTCAGCATCTGATTCACTGCAGAAAAGAAACGTCAAGAACCTGGTGCTGAAGTTCTGTAGGGTTCCTGGAGAGCTGCTGGTCTTTAGTCTGTGTTCGAATCCTTGACTGCAGCAACAGGATAGGGAACTTGCCAGCAAGAGTGAAGACAAGCAGGAAAAACAAACAGATTTTTTCTTCCATGTCTTTTTATGTGGATCGTCACCAGAAGGTGCCACCCAGGTTAGGGTAGGTCTTTCCTCAAATAATCTAAGGAAAAGAAATCTTGTCAATTCCAGATGCAGTCAAGTTGACAACCAAGGTTAGCTATCACACTCATTGAGAATGATCTTTTGAGTCTAGCTGTTTTTCTTGTTTTAGAATAGTCTCATCACTTCTAAAAGTGTTGGATGGTAAATCAGAGTCAATACAGACGCCATTATTGTCTGCTGTTATATTGTTTGTATCCTCGTCTTCCCTCTTCTGGAGCAGGGAAGGTCAGTGTGTTATCAGTGTCTTAGCACTCTGCAAGAAAGAGGGGAGCACCACTGTGTTGTGTTTACATCATTATTAACATTTTCATCAAATGGTCTGCCCTCAGGGGTGTCTGGGTTTGTTTGTTTGTTTTTGCATCAAGGATCTTCATCTTTTCCAGGAACATGAGAACTCTTCCCCAGAGAAATATTTGTGAGCTCTGTCACAGACCTTTCCAGAACGCAGGGAAGGGAGTGTCCATATTTCATTTCTAGTTATTATGACTGCCATATAGTATCCTCTTCCTGAGTGTCTGTATCTAGTTCTTCAGCACTAAAGACTGTTCTCATCTGACTGCTGGCTTGAGAGTAAGTGCTCCATACCTCTGTGTCTGTGGTGGGACCCTGGTCCTTGACAGGTCTGTGCCCATTAGTTGAGAGCATCACACCGTTCCCCAGTGTTTGGAGTTTTATTCTAAATGCATCATGACTAACTTCTAGTAATCATAAATTTCTTTAGGATTTATATTTCTTTATAGTGCTTTTTTATTTTAATGTTTTTTGGTCTCTCTTATCTCTTGATTGTCTAAAACCTAGACAAAGTGCTTCCTATGTTCTTTTTCCTCAGCATATTTCTTTGGTCAAGGGCTTCTTGGTGTGGGCACTTTTGTTCGTTCAAGTGAATTGATTTTGGCTTGCTTTATAGAGTTTGTTTTAAAATGGAGTTTTGGCAGATCTCTGCTCCTCCTCCCTTGTGTACTGGAGGCTTGGGTGTTTGGTCTTCCAGGCATCTTTCCAGATTCTGTACTGTAGTCTTCCCTTTCTTCCTCCCTCCCTCCCTCTCTCCCTCCCTCCTTCCCTCTCTCCCTCTCTCCTTCCCTCCCTCCCTCTCTCCCTCCCTCCCTCCCTCTCTCCCTCTCTCCTTCCCTCCTTCCCTCCCTCCCTCTCTTCCTCCCTCTCTCCCTCCCTCCTTCCCTCCCTCCCTTCCTTCTTTCCATCCTTTTTTTCTTTCTTTGACAAAGAGCAGGCAAATAAGACTTTATTGGGAAGTAGAGTAACAACTCTTGCAGCAGGGAGAACATGAAAATAGGTTGCCTAAGATTGAATTCTTAGGTGCTTAGTAATCACAGTATCCTACAAGGATATAAGCATATGACAGGCGCCGCAGGCAGGCACTGAGCCCACCTGGTGTTGATGCTCCACCTACTGGTGGAGTATTGTACTGCAGTTTGATTTTAGCACTCCAAGAGCTAAGTTTAGAAACTGACTAAGCCACATGCTAGAAAAGGCTTCTGAGGGTTGAGAGCCTGCAATAGGGGTAACATTTCCATCAGTTTGTGAACAGGAGCCGGAGAAGAAAGGACTGGTGGTGGAAAGAAGAACCTGGATTTAACAATGTGCAGTTTTATAGCTATGAAAATGATCCTAACGGGGGTAGGGTTTTGGGGGAGTGGAGGGGTTGGAGAGGAAGACTGAGGGGAGGGTGGGATGAGGGAGGAGAAAGGGAATCTGTGCTTGGTATGTAAAATGATTAGAAAATTGCTTAATAATAATAATAACAACAACAACAACAACAATAATAATAATAATAATAATAATATGATTCCAGCAAACCAGGACATAACCGCAGGTCAGCTCCATATGAGACTTGCACATGGCAACATGTGACCAGTTTTGTGACGGAAATCCATGGAAAAGTAGGATCTGGCTTAAACTCAGACTTGAAAGCATGTACTTGTGTGAAAGTGACTCAACTCCAGTCAGATTTCACTCTTCTCATTATGTTGAAAGATCAGTGGAAAGAAACAGGTCTGAGGGTAAGCTGTCTATCTAACTGTAATTGTTATCATAGAACATGGCAGATGGTGACACGGAGCACCGGCTTGTGTTGAGGTAAGAATTTTCATAGAGACACACATTTCCCTGGGTTGAGACTTTAAAATCTGATACAGGTTTAACAGGATTGAAAACTCATTCATTTCCCAGTTTAGGTGACTTGTTGCATGTTACATGTTGTGTATTAGTGGTGCATCTTGTTTCAATGTAAGAGAATTTATTCATAACGACTTCCCACTTTTCCTGCCTCTTGCTGCAGAGTGGAGGATGGTGGTCTTGAATTTGGTATCTTCCCTGGGCAGGCAACTTCCAGCTAGCCAGGGCTGTGTTGACAGAAGAGATGAGCAACCATAGTTACGTTTACTACTGCACCTGCTACAGCATGTTCTGAACACAGGACCCTGCCAAGAAGCAGAAGGGGATGCCACTTTTGGTTCTTGGTGTGCCATGTCTGTTGTGGCTAAATACAGACAATTATTTGTCCTGTTTGCTTTGGATTTACTTGTGTCTGTCACGTAGCAGCACAGGATATGCACTTGCTGTCACGTGAAAATCCTGTAACACACAAGCCTTTTAGGATCATACACTTAAATTATGTGGAAGACTGAGCACCAGCTTGTAGTGTACCTGTCTTTAGATGCCTTCCAGGATTAGAGGTCAGAAACTGCAGGTGGTATCCAACTCGTGTGTGTGTGTGTGTGTGTGTGTGTGTGTGTGTGTGTGTGTGTGTGTCTTCCAACTCTGTTGCTAGGGATTGAATCCAGTGCCATTGGGCGACACTCCAACTTCACAAAGATTTTCTGTGACCTTGCACTGTTTTGGAGAGTACTTGGTAGAAATTGCTCATTTGTACTTATTTGGTAATTTCTCAAGTTAGGTTGAGATTATGCATATAATATGCAATAATGCATAGAAGTCAACTTATACTTTGCTCAGTTGCTTAGCTTTTAGTGAGAAGTATACTTTTATGCTTATAGACAAGTTATAAAAATAAGATATAGAGCTCACATTCTCTTTGCCTAGTATGGCTTAGTACTGCCTTATGTACCTGCAGTGTAAGAGGTGATCCAGGTCCGTGGTGGCACAGAGCTCCCCGCAGCTGCACTTCTCCCTCTTTGCTGACAGTTTCTCTGTCTTCTCAGTCACCTTCAGACCCCGGGCTGTTTTGAAGAGTACTCTGGCAGCCACTTTATAGACATCTTTCATTTAATATTTATCTGATGTTTTTTCACATTAAACTGAGATTATGTTTTTGGCAAGAGTACCATAGAAGTCAAGTTGTGTCCTCCTCAGGGAACACATAAGTTAATGTATTTTATCAATGTTTATTCCAATAAAGTGGATGCTTTGACAGCATGCAAATACCCTATTCTCATTTACTAGTTTTTCTACCCATCACTGCCCTCTGCAGTAGGTATGTGGTATGTGCCAACGGGAAGTTTTCTGTTCTATTTTTCTTCTATAGGTATTAGAATTTTACTTTGAAGAATACCTGCCCCTACTTCCCTATTTATTGATTTATTCAGTGGTTCATGTCAACAAGGATTCCTAGGTACTTGTTTAATTTGTTGGGTTATGTGATCCAGTGCTCTTGTTATTGATTTGATGCACAATGTTGTAAATGGCTCTGCATCTGACAGTTGGTTTCTTCTTCAGTTTGAACTCTTTGGAGAACATCCTATGCAGCATTCACCATAAGATAAATGCATGGAAGTGTGTCAGGTAAAAATCTGTTGGGATAACTGGTTCTTACATCACATATCACAGAGTTCCTTTGGCATCAGAGTGAAAAGTAGCTGTGGGTAGTGCTTTCTGGTGCCACTCTCTATCCTGTCCTTAAACACTTCCCTGGAGGCGAAGGTTCCATATGGAATGCTTTATTCTTAGCTCACTTCACAGTGATGCCACAGCTACGAAACGAGGGCTGTGAGCAACAGAAGTGAGGGTGAAGGACAAAGTCAGACGTCACGGGGAAGTGACAGAAGCCAGTTTAGTGGACTGAAGGTGCTGGGAGTATTGGTGTAAGGATTATGTCCTTAATTATGGCACCAGCCTGTGACAGTGTCCCAGCCTAAAAAGCGGGTGTGCTCTCTCTGTGCCCTCTCTTTCCGTACTCTCTCCTTCGGTAGTCTCCCCCTCCGCGGGCGATTTCTTGATCTTTTTCTTTTTTCCTCCCTCCCTCCCTCCCTTCCAATAAAGCTCTAGAAAGGTAACCATGGTTCACGATTCTTCCATCACCGATACATCCAGCACTCTCCTCCTTTGGCGGCACGAGTCCACCGCCTAACCAACAATTGGGTTCTTGTGTTCAGTAGCTGTTGGAGCCACAAGTGGAAGTTATGAGGTGCAGAAGGGCAGTAACAATTTGTGCTTTCATGATGTTCAGTGACTTTGCTGTGAGCCTTTTCTGTTCATGTCAGCAATGGGATGCTTGTGGTGCTGTCCTGAAAGGGATGAAGGTGGGTAGGAAGAACTTTGGTGCACATCACCCGGAGCTCATGGCTACAAATGGCAGTCCCTGTGGGGCAGAGCTGTGACCATGTCTTTGTGGCTGCTGAAAAGGGGCCCAGTAAGAGAACTTCCTGTTACTTGTTTTTCCAGATGTGCACTGAGGGTGGAGCTTAGTGCCTCCTCTTACATGTGGGTAAACACTCCACACCAACCACAACCTCAGACCTCCTGGGCTCTCTTCCAAGTGCTTTGATTTTTCCAGTGATCCAGAGGGAGGGATGCTGTGTCTTCATTGTGCACATGAGGAATGGAAGATGTGGTACCTGCTTTCTGCGTGTTTTGATGTCTGTAGTTTTTAAATTGGGTTTAGGGCAGTTCTGGTGGACCCAAGCCTTGAACTGCTAACCACAGCTCAGTGTGGGCCAGTCTTTGTTTTTAAGCTTATTTGTGGTTTTAATTTTGGGATCAAGAAGTTGAAATTTAAGGGCAGAGCAGTCTGGTATAAAAATCCTTCAGGGTATTATGTGTATAGGAAGTTGGGTATGCCCTATTGGCTGGAAGAGTCATTTTCTTTTAATACCTTAATTACTGCAAACTGCAGGAAAGTGTAATAGAACCCATCTACTATCACAAAAGCTACTACTTGGAAAGGTCTACTTTCTGAAGGTCAAGCTATGGCTTAAGAAGTCTTGGTGATACTTTAGCTTTTGTATATATATTAGCTGGTTCCTAAAATTATTTTCTTGTATGCTTCCAAGAGCTCCTAACAGTGTATTTATCTAAAATAACCTATCAAGCATCCAAGGCCAAACAATCTCGTGGACTAAGGTAATACCCTTGTGGAAATGACGCTTGTTTACTAGGTCAGGCCAATAGCTTTATTTCTTGTGCAATTTAAGGTGAGACCCTCCTTTCTTATACAGCCTTACTAACATTATAGACTCCTAACTTCTTACCTGACCACTTCTAGGAATGTAGATTGAGCACATAAATTCCCATTTTGATATACTAACCAATCATTAGTTCTCAGTTGATTTCCTCCTTTACCACTCCCCTGTGGGGTGGTAAAAGAAAGCCTGGTGGTTATTGCCTGAGGAAAACTCTTATCTGCCTTTATGACCCTGTAAGAATTCAAGCCTGATGACTTTCCTCTGCCATAGGATTGATATTTCTTAGGTTTATAACTGAATACCCTAGAGAACTTGAAGACAGAACAGAGAGGTATAAGGAGACTTAGAGGAGGATTTGATATATAGAACTTGAGGATGAGACGGAGAAAAGAGAACGGAAGAACTAGATGGGTAAGAATGGAGAGGAATGGACTGAGATGGGGAAGAACTAGACTGAAGGGCTAGAAGAGAGGACCAGAGGAATGAGATGGAAGATGAGGAGGAGACAGATGGGGAAGAAGGAGATGGGAGAGGAGCTGAGATGGGAAAGAACTAGATGGTTGAGAACCTAGATGGGGCAGAACTAATATGAGAGAATTAGATAGAACACAGAGAGGACAGCAGATAAATGTCGAGAGAAGTCAGGCAAGAAAGGAGCTAAGCAAGAGAGCAGAATAGAAGCTGTGTAGAGAGAGAACTGACACAGAATAATGAAGTGTATGGACTAAGGAGTTTCGTGTATGTAGACTCATTTCCTGTCATCAAAGATTAAGTTATCAGCTGGCTATAGATTCTTCCAGGACTCTGGGAGGGGACTATTGAGGGGCTGGATCCCCATAGTCCTTGATACTTAATGAAATGTCTAGTTCCTTAGACCACCTCTGTGCCAGAGTTGGAAGATAAGCCTCCTTGGAGGGAATAAGTTCTTCACATTTACTCCTGGGCTCTGCAGAAGCTGACAGTGCACTGTTCCTTCTTCCATTGTTACCCTTACCCAGCCAGCTTTTCATGGCACAAAACTGCAAATTAACCAGAGGTTAAGAAGGAGCCCAGGCTGGTGTGTCCCCTGGAGAGCTGGCAGTGCCACTGCTGTCTCAGTTGGAGCTGCTGGCTAACTTGAACTGTGTATCCTTGCTTGTTCCTGGTAGGCATCCTCGTCATTTCTAATTCAGTGTATAAAAGTGTCTTTGTTTTTTGTGAGGTTCTCACATTTGTGTATTACTCATTTAAACATGTATCTGATGTTCATCATTTTCATAAATAAAGGCTGTGGAGGTGTCATTTGAAAATCTAATTTGAGTTTGTCACTAGGCCTGCTTGTTTCATATAATGCCATTGCAATTGAAGTAGAGTCTTCATTGGAGTCTTTGGGGGTTTAGTGCCCTTTGTTTTCTCTATTTTTTTCTGCCTTTACTCTTTCAGTGACCTCTGGGAGACTTTTCTTCCTGTGTTCATGGTTCTGTCTGGGGGAAAGCTATGCCTTGTGTCATGTTGGTGCTAAGAGTGGGCACTGGACAGCACTTAGTGATTGCAGCCCATTCTCCTGTCCTTCTGTGGAAGCTCCTCAGATTGAGACTGTAGCACGTACAGCTTTCACTGTCACCACAGCACTCCTATCCTCTGGTCCTTCATGCTGAACCCTGGCCTTCCTCCTCAGCTCCTGCCTGCCTGGCCGGTTAGAATTCAAACATTCATCACTCAGCTGAAGAGTGGACACCCAACAAAGCAGTGCACATCTATTGTTCCCGAGTACCAGATGTTCACCTTTAGAGAAGCACCTGTATGGATATAGTACATACGAAAATCCCTGGTAATAGGACTCAGGCCAATACCTCTCCAAAAAAGGAGAGAGGGAGGAAAATGATGTAATGCTTATTGACATTTCAGTTTTAGCTGCTGCCCTAGTGTCCTAGAGTGTGTCCCAGTGTTCCATGCCCTCTGACTTTGGTTTCTGTCCTAAAGCGGATCAATATCTGATACTATATCATGTGTCCTCACTTTCTGTCTCAACTAGGCTACAACTCACTGAAGTCAGGGACCTTGTTTCATTCTCAGAAGGATAGCTAGAGATAACATAGAGATAGTGCTTGGTTATTTTTTATTGAGTAAAGTCATAGCTGAAATAGCAAACAACTACCATTCAAAGTAAAACAAAACTCTGGTGGACCCTGCATTCTGCAGCCCACTGGAGCTGTGATTACATTGACATTGTTGAGGAACTAAGTGTTGGGATGGATCCTAGTGATGCTGGACAAGCATTGTCCACTGAGCTTCAGCCTAGACAAACCCCATCCTGACTATAAATTCAGTTTGGAAGGTTCCAGAGCCAGCACTCTAGTCATCTTCTGGCCTCCCAATTCAGTTCAGAAGTCCCACAGCCACTGTTCACATTATCTGTGTGGTGGGCTCTTTCAGACTGCAAAGGGTCAGGGGCAGACTGATGTTCTTGCCAGTCCAGTGTTCTTCTGCAGAGCTATACCCTCAGCTCCCGACCCTATTCTGAGACAGGGGATTGTTATATAGTGCAAGCTGGCCCAGACTTTCCATGAAGCCTTTACTAGCTTCAAATTTGTTATCTCCCTGCCTTGGCCACCCAGCTGCTAGGATTACAGGTGTGTTGCCAACATTCTTGTTAATTCTGTTCTTTTTAAATGGGGATGTTTGCCTGTATCTTGTGTTCACATTTTGGAGTTTCCAGGATTTGTTGAAGATCCTCAGCAATGATTCCATGATGATATGGATGAGCTTTCTCAAGATTCAAGGTCAGGCTTTTTTACGTAGATTGTGAAATGCTATCATTTCTTTAGATTCACTTACTTTAGATATGATTACAGTCTAGGTATGTCTACAGCTAAAGGGAATCTTTGTAGAATGTAAATGGCATCCTTTCCTTCTCCTGCCTCCCTTCTACTTGGAGTGAACTGAAAGGCAAGGCTGCTCTGTGGTGCTTGTTGGCCCCTCCCCTCTCACCACTCCCCTTCTTCTGGCCTTCCCACAGAACTCCTAGGACTTGGTGAGCCTTTGCTACCTGCAAGAGTCTGCCTCACATTTCCAAAGAAACTCCTTCACCTTATGGTTTTAGCACAGAATCTTTCTGAGTGTGTATTTTCTTGACAGGATCCCCTGTCATCCATGGTGTGTGCTGCTCATTTCCTTATAGCCCCACCACTATCTAGAGTTGCTTTTGTCTTTGTTACCTGTGCCCTCTGTCATGTGAGCATCATGGACAGGAGCCTCTCTCCCTTGGGCTGAATGAGAGAAGTCATTGCCCTCTGGTCACATTCTGCCAGCCACGTTGGCCAGGGCCTGTTGGGTAATAAGCTTCTGCACACAGAGCACTTGGTTAAAGAGAGTGAAGGCCAGCCCAGGCCGGAGACTGGTTTGCAAGGTAAATCTTAGAGATGTTTACAGTGAGAACTGACAGTTTCTTGTAACAAACTGAATATGATGAGTTTAGGAGAATCAAAGAGGATCTTAAGGCTTCTGGATATACTGTTTTCAAGTTTTTTGTTGTCTTGTTCTTTCTAGGCCTGGAGTGGAAATTGTTGGTATTAAATTCCCAAGCTATTTTAATTTGTCAAAGCCCAAGATGCACCATGAATAGCTTGTGGGGCTTTGCCTATGGATTTTATTTGGATTTAGAATGCATTGTTTTAAGCAGATGCCCCCCCCTCCCCTTTTTAAAAAATTTTTTTATTTTCCAGAGCTGAGGACCAACCCAGGGCCTGTGCTTACTAGGCAAGCGCTCTACCACTGAGCTAAATCCCCAAACCCTAGCTATAGTTTTTTTTGTTGTTGTTGTTGTTTTTTGAGACAGGGTTTCTCTGTGTAGTTTTGCACCTTTTCTGGAACTCACTCTGTAGCCCAGGTTGGCCTCAAACTCACAGAGGTCCACCTGGCTCTGCCTCCCGAGTGCTGGGATTAAAGGCGTGCGCCACCATCGCCCGGCGATGCAGATGCCCTTTTTATGCAAAAATCAAGTCTGGAGCAAATTTTTATTGTTAAGTTGTAAGTTTGTGAAAGTGAGGGTTTAATGGAAGTGCTCACCCAGCCTTTACAATGGTGACATACAAGTGTATCTGAAGGAAAAGCTGTCAGAATGAACAGATTTCACTTTCTATATGCCAGTGACTTCAGGATCAACTAATGAGTTCTAACATTTTTGTGTCAGTCTTGTGTTTTTTTTCTTAAACGCTGTAAAGGCATTTAAAATTAGTACGCCATTTTTTATTTGCTAGTATTTATATCAGACATGATGTTGTCAGTCTTGAAATTCTTGCTCTTATGTTGTCTTTTTGTAAGTTTCAAGTGAGTTAGAGGCCCTGGCCATGAACCAAAAGGACATTGGCTTTGTCTCCTGTGACCTGTATGATATGATTACTGGCACCCTTAATCATATCCGTGTGTGGGTTCGTTCTACAGTGGCAGAGTGTTGCTTTCACTGTTGGAATGTCAGGAGTGGGGCTCAAACTGAAAAAGATGTGTAGAGAAGGGGTCTGTCTGTCTGTCTCATGCAGGTGCCTCATCACATAAAAGTTCTGCGTGTCTAATGACTCTGACCCCTCTGTCTTCATCCTTTTTGTGAAGGGAAGACAAACAAGATTTTATTGAAAAGTAGAGTGACAATGATTCTTCCTGTGGTGGAGAGGGATCTCCAGAATGGGTTGCCCTCTAGTGGCCTTTGTGATTTGGCCCATCCCACCCAGCCACATTGCAAGTGTCACTCATACATGAAGAGGTTTGCCAAGTGCTAGCTCTGCAGAGAGGCTCTGTGCTTTTGTCCACGAGGAGCTGTCTGTTAAATCCAGTCCAGCGATACAAAGCAGGAGTGGGATCCCTCCACAGTCAGGAAGAGGAGCAGCAGAAGTAAAGAATCAGACACAGAGGTAGGGCTCCTCACTATAGGTCAACCTGGAGTGTTTTGTGATGGGAAGTGGGCAGAGGAGGTAAAGGAGGGATGTAGAAGAGAGGGAACAGCAAGGTCATGTACTTTCCTAGGTGTCAACATCTGTGTTGTGTATAGCTGTGAGAGCACAGCAGACTCCTCCAACTTGGCAAGTGAGGAACTTGCCTTGAAAGTGTCCTCTGTTTGAGGACTTTGTTTCCTACTAATTGATTTGTCTGTATTTAATGGCATTTCTAACTCCCTTCTCTGTCAAGGTGCCAAGCTCACTTTGTCTTGAACTGTAGAGTGCTGGTTCATCCTGCTGTGTCCATTTAGTGCTGCGGGTTTGCACATGGGTGTGGGCTATCCCTGGAGCAGACAACTACCAGTTGCTACAATCCCAAAGAAAAATGATGCCTCTCCTCTAACTGTCAATAGCTTTTCACCTAGGGTGAGGCCCAAGCCATGTCCTGTCCTGAGGCAACCTTTCGCACACGCTCCCCGTCCTCCAGCTCGTCCGTTCTTTCTGTCCTCTTCTGCTTGTTGTCCCAGGTAGAGCTGAGCACTCACAGTCGAAAGTGTAAGAAGTGTTTACAGTGTATTCAGGCAATGTAGATGGCAAATAACAGAAAAAGAGGAAGGCAGGCTAGCTGCTAAATGGCTACCAATAATGAGCAGAATCCACTGACTCTAAGAGTAGCCAATGTTAGTATCATATGTAACTTAAAAAGGGGTATAGGGGATCATTAATAACCCCTTTATAGCAAAGGTAAACAGTTTGGGGAAATTGCCTGTTGGCTTTTAGCTTTTTTTTTTTTTTTAATGAAATTTAAGCTATACCATATAAAGTTGTCATGCATTGTATATAGTACCCACAGTCAAGGTTAGGATATGGCAGCTCTCCAGTGTCCTTTCCCAGTCAGTAGCCACCCACCCTTTTCAAGGTATCTTAACTGACACCAAAACTTACTTACAAACCTCCTGTAAGTGGAGGTGAGCCCATGGGCTCTTTTGCATCTATTGCTCTTGCCCCTTGTAATGTTTGTGAAGTTTGTCCATGTTGTTGGGTATGGTAACAGGTTAGCCCCTTTTCATTGTTCTCTAAGCTTTCTTAGATACATTGACCTTTTCTCCTCCCTCCCTCCCTCTCTCCCTCCCTCCCTCTCTCCCTCTCTCTCTTTCTCCCTCCCTCCCTCCTTTCCTCCCTCCCTCTCTTTCTCTCTCTCTTCTTTCTTTCTTTCCTCCCTCCCTCTCTTTCTCTCTCTTCTTTCTCTCTCTTCTTTCTTTCTTTCTTTCTTTCTTTCTTTCTTTCTTTCTTTCTTTCTTTCTTTCTTTCTTTCTTTCTTTCTTTCTTATTTTTGAGATAGGGTCTTACCTTGTAGCCTAAGCTGGCCTGTAATTCTCAGTGCAGGTCTGTTATAAGTGGTCATAGAGCTGTCTTCCTGTGGACATTACTTGAATATAGTGCCAGTTCTCTTGCCTCAGCCTCCCAGGTGCTGGATTACAGGTGATGCCTGGCTTCTTCTGCTCATGGAGACTGGTTGTTTGCTGGCTTGGGCTATATGCTAGTTCCCTTTCTCATTGCTGTGACAAATAACAGTCAGAAAGCAATTTAAGGGATCAAGCTCCTCAGGGACTGTACCCTGCAGCTGGTCACATTGCATTCACAGTCAAGACTTGATGCTCAGCTTCCTCTCTTTATTCAGTCCAGGGTTCTAGCCCACATCCCCTGGGATTCTTCTGAGGGATTCTTAGTCAGTCAACTTGACAGAGAAATTAACCATCCTGGACAGGTATGGGAGATATGGGAGAGCAAGACAGACAGACACAGAGAGAGAGACAGACAGACAGAGACAGACAGAGAGATAGAAAATGAGAATGTGAATGACTGTACATATGTACATGTGTATCCATGCATATGCACATGTGTCAAAATGGGCATGTGGAGGTCAGAGGACAACTTTGTGGAGTCGGTTCTTTCCTTTCACCTTTACATGGCTTCTAGGGGTTGAACTCAGGTCATCATGCTTGCATAGAAGCATCTTTCCCCACTGGGCTGTTTTGCTGGCACAGTTATAAGTAGTTATATGTGTTTTCCTTTGGACATACATGTTCCTTTCTTCTGGGTATCTCTTGGGAGAGGGATTGCTGGAGTATTGAATGTTTGCTCATTTGGTCTCAGTAGACATTGCCAAACAATTGCTCTCATGCTTGAGCCAGTTTATGCTCTCACCAGCAATCCTTTCTAGTTGTTCTATTCCTTTACCAACACTTTGTCCCCCGAGACATTGGGGTTGGTGTGCACTTTAGCTATTTATGGTTCTGATTTCCACTAAGGACTGAAAGTGAGAAGCATGTTTCTGTTTGCTTACCAGCTCCATGGACATCCTCTGTCAGGAGAGCTATGCAAATCTTCAGCTCACTTGAAAATGTTTTTTTTCAACCCCATAGATCTGAAGTTCATCCTGTAAACACATAATCAAATCAGTATAAAATTATTAAATCTTGGCATAATTGAAAAAAATTTGAGATCCTGTGTCTGTTTTTTGGGGGGTTTATATATAACATCAATTTTTATGATTGTAGTAAAATACATGTAACCAATAAATACTTATTTTCATAATTCTGTGTGGTCTTCTTTACTAAGTATTTCCCAAGCTTTTCCACCACTCAGGACAGAAGTCTCAACATGAAGTAACTCCCTCCTTGCCATTGGCTGCTTTTAGTTTAACCCTCTCTTCTGGATATGTGTCCTTCATAAGATGTGGGTTTTGTGACTGTCTTTTAGTTTGTGGCTTGTGGAGTCACTTTCCAAATGATATTTTTCAATGAATGTCTGTGTTACCAGTCTCATTTTAAAGATAGTGCTTTTTGTGTTCATCTCAAGAATGTTTTGTTCAGCACAGAAGTTCTCAGCTGTGAGGGTTTATCCCTTGGGAGGTGGAGACATTTTTGGCTGTCACAACTGGATCATGGATGCTATAAACATCTTACAACGCAACAAAGAATGATCTAGCATCAGATATCAACAGATTGAAGTTGAGGTTCAGGCCTACAGGGAGATGTGATACTGTGTTTATGTCTTTGCTTCTGGAAGTGTTGTACTCTCTAGGAAGAAATCTTGGTCTTTCTAACATGGGTGCCCCTAGCCTTTTTTAAATTTTTTTTATTTATTATGTATACAGAAGAGGGCACCAGATCTCATTGCAGATGGTTGTGAGGCACCATGTGGGTACTGGGAATTGAACTCAGGACCTCTGGAAGAGCAGTTGGTGCTCTTAACCTCTGAGCCATCTCTCCAGCCCCAGCCTTTTGTTTAAAACAAAACTCAGTTTTATTTATGATGGGGAGCTTTGTATGGGTCATGTTGACAGCTAGCACTAAAGTGTTTGGTTTAAAGGCAGTATCTGAGCATGAGGGTAAATGACCTGGCTTTGGCAGAAGCTTGAGACTTTATCCTTTCCAGTTTGACCATGGAACAGATTTCATGCAGGCAAAGCACTCATACACACAAAAAATTAATCTTTAAGAACTCAGGATTTCTCTTGTTGCTTAACTTTAAGGTACACTGTAATGAAAACTGAAATCCTGACTGCTTTCCTGAACAAAAGAGTCAGTTCAGGAAACAACTTGACTGTGAAGTGTGCTCTTATTAGAATTGCCATCTGGTTCTTGGCACACAAGTTTGACGAGTAACTGGATGCTTGCTGGATGGGGAGGAATTTGTCCTTTCATTTTTAGCATTGTAGATCAGTGTTCCCACCTGTCAGGTATGTAATAAGATTGACCGTTTAGGTGTCGGATTATGGTAACCCACCCATGTGATTGCTTAGGAGAGCTGGGAGGAGAAGCACATTGAACCCTGTGGCAGCTGGCACTCAGCAGGCAGTGGTGGGAGAGTGGTGTGGAGACACTTTTCTTCCATTCACAGCCTGAGTAGATGCGTAGGATTATTTTTTAAATTTATTCAAATTTATTTTATGTGCATTGATGTGAAGGTGTCAGATCCCCTGGAACTGGAGTTACAGATAGCTGTGAGCTGCCATGTGGGTGCTGGAATTGAACTCATGTCCTTTGGAAGAGCAGCCAGTGCTCTTTACTGCTGAGCCATCTCTCCAGTCCCTGATACATAGGATTCTTAATGTTAAAAATCTCCTTACTTTAAAATTAGAATAAATACTGTAGGGTGGTCAGATGGGGAGAATCATCGTGTCCAGTGTGTATTATGGGATGGTAACTGTTCTGCTGGTGGTGACCCCTGGGAGATTGATTTAATAATTAATAAACCAGTTGATGTGGGTTTATTAGAATCAAGGTTTTGTTTTAAAACTTACAGACACAAGCTGTGGTTTGGGGTACTGCCGCTGTCTCTGATACTCTTCTGATATAGATATAGATATAGATATAGATATAGATATAGATACATATAGATAGATATAGATATACAGATAGAAGCTGTGGTTGGGGGTACTGCCGCTGTCTCTGATACTCTTCTGATATAGATATAGATAGATAGATAGATAGGTAGGTAAATAAATATAGAGATATAGATTATGTGTATGTGCACATGTGCATACCCACACACAGGTACATAGCCTGACATGAATGTAGAGGTCATAGGACAACTTGTGGGAGATGGTTCTTTCCTTCACCGTGTGTGTTCTTAGGGGTTGAATTCAGGTCATCAGGCTTGGCAGCAAGCAGTTTTACCTATACCCCTACCCCAAAGATGAAACTTTTTGTGGAGAGGGGGCTGCTCAGGCTCAAACCCAGAGTCTTGCTTCATGCACTGTAGGCAAGTGCTTTGCCTCCAAACTACAGCTCCATTTCTAAATGGAATTTAAAAAAAAAAAAGATTAAGTCATATGTACATGTAATAATAAATAAATAAAATTGGAGGTGGATCAGAATTTTGTTCTATTTGACAGAGTTTTGGTGAGCCAGGACCTCAAGAGAGCAGAACCCAGAGCCTTGGAATGGGGTTCCTTCCTCTAGCCTTGGTGCAGAATGTGCCCTTGGACTGTAGTGGAAGGGGTCATCTGGGCAGCCACAGTCTAACATTCTCTGTGGTGCAGCTAGCACAGCCCCTGGATTCTATATAATCCAGTATTGGTGGCCTGGCTTCCCTTCCTGCATCTGGGGTGTGTATACAGAAGGCTTACCCAAAGGCCAGTGTGCTCGGCCGCAGACCTGGAAAGCTGCTTGCGGCCATTTGAACTGCTCTAGGACTTCATGTGGTTTCCTTCTGCCTCACAGCTTTCATCTGTTTCAAGGAATGGAAGCAGGTGTATGGCATCAATGAGACCAAAATAAACCCTTAGTATATATGGTAGGCCTTATGTGGGGGGGTCTTCAAATGACCCAATTTTCATCTGTAACTTAGGAGATGGAAGCAGTTCAGATGGGTTCCTATATTGGATTTGGTTCTGGTTAAGATCCAGCAGAGACGCATCAGTGTGATACATTGTAGCTGGCTAGAGTGGGCTATACATTTGGAACTAAAATAGAGAATTTGTTCTGAGGTGAGTCAAAGTGGGGCATAAATGGGGCCAGGAGGGGCAAGAAGCTCCTTATGCTAAGAGCAATTCTAATAGATGGAACTCTCCTCCAGCTTCCCTAATTGGACTCTTGCTTCTAGCCAAAGAGAAGCAGGGTCTCTGCCTGTCCTCCTCATCTTTCTCCTTTCATCTTGCTCCTGGTAGTAGAGCATGCCCTTGTCTTTACATCTTCTTCCTTTTTCCTGTGAACATGTTCAGTCCTCTTAGAGGCAGAAAGACTAAGGAGTGCCTTGTTGTAATGAGAGAGCCAAGGCATCACCAGCCTGCAGCAGACACACAGGAGTGAGAAAAATTGTGCGGTTGTTGGGCAGCCCTGAGATTTCACTTTACTGTGGCAAATTCTAGACCATCTTTACTGAGAACGTGTGATGTGCTTGTGTGAATTTTCTCTGGTTTGTGTACTTGGATGTTAACAATTTTTAAAAATGTGTTTTCTAGAGACTTAAAACAACACATTTATTATTTCATGTTTTCTAGAGGTTAAATCAACATTATCTTGTATTCTCTCTAGGCCAGGAGTGTAGGTCTTGCCTGACTGGGTGCCTGCTTCCATGGCTCTTACAGGGCCCAGACACATGTGTTCTATCTGAAGGTTCTGCTGCTAAGTTTGTCTATGACTGGCTGTAGAATGTACCTCCTCAGGGCCGTGACTTCTTGTTGTTGGCTGGAGGCCACTCTCAGGTCTTTGCCATATTAGGCCCTTATTTGTTAGTGTTGGTGGTACTGGGGTTGAACTCACTCAAAGCCTTGCACACTATAGAACTGCACTCTATCATTGAGCCAAGCCCACAACTTTTTCCTTTGAGATAGAATCTCACTAAGTTGCCCAGCCTGCCTTTGAAATCAATCTGTAGCTTAAGAAGGCTTTGAATTTTAAGATCCTTCTGCATCAGCCTCCTTGGAAGCTAGGAGGACTATAGGCCTATGCCACTGGGTCTGATTAGGCCCCTTATTTTTATTTTATTTTATTTTTTTAACATTTTCAAACCTTGTTACCCTCCATGGTGGTTTGAATGAGATAATCCCATCGTTTCAAGCACTTGAATACTTGGGCCCCAGTTGTTTCAAAGCCTTGCATCATTTCCATTTTACTCTCTACTTCCTGCTTGTGGTTTCAGGTGAAAGCTCTGAGTTGGACATGGTGGCACACGCCTTTAATCCCAGCACTTGGGAGGCAGAGGCAGGTGGATCTCTCTGAGTTCAAGGCCAGCCTAGTCTACAAAAAGGAGTTCTAGAACAGCCGGGACTGTTATACAGAGAAACCCTATCTTGAACGCCTCCCCCACAAAGATGTAAGCTCTCATCTTGCTGCTCCAACTACCATACTTGCTGCTTCCCTGCCATGAAAACTTGTACCCTTCTGGAACCATAAGCCAAATAACTCCCTTCCTTCTATAAGTTGCCTTGTGTTTTATCACAGCAATAGAAAGGTAACTAATACAACCTTTCTCCTCTCATTCTGTTAGATTCATCCTTTAGTAGATTGCCTTCCTCAGAGGAGAACCTCTTTATTTCCATTCTACTTACCAGTGTTTATTGCATCTTTTTTTTTTTTTTTTTTTTTTCTGGAAAGATAAAATCCATTGGTGTCTCTCAGATACCAGAACAAATGGGTGGTAGGCATTGTCTTTGTTTTATAATAAATGGAGAAACTAAGATCAGCCAGGTGGAGCTGCTCAGGGTCCCTCCCCTGGGCTACATCTCCACTGTGGGGCTTGTGTATTTGGATGCCACCAGCTTTGCCCCTTTTACCCCCCACTCTCCTGAACACAGTCCTTGAGCAAGCACTTCCTACTCTTGCTGTGCCATATACTCACTGCCCCAGATGTCAGGGCTTGGCCTTCTTCTCTAGAGCCCCACCCCTGCCACCTGCAAGATGAGCCTCTGCTGACAGCGCCTGCGGCCTCTGCTTAGTCATTCCAGCAATGTGCCAGTTATCTTAGTGTTGGTGTTTTCAGCATTGGGACTCCATCTTTGGTGTGAATTCCTGGGGAGGGCAGAAGGCCCCTTTTGCTGTCCCATCCCCTGTGAAGACTGGTGCATGGCAGACAGCACCAGTTTGGTGAGTTGGTAGAATAAGCTCTGCTCAGGGGTGTTTTGGTAGAATAGAGGGAACACGGAATATCTCAGGTAAAGTTGTGTGCCACTATTGTGGCCTGACTTCCGCCTTTATTATTTTCTGTGCAGTAATATTTAGTTACTTTAACTTGGTTATTTTTCTGAAGTTGATAAAAACCTTTCTTAAAAATTTTATACCTGTTCCTTTTCCTCCATTTTTTTCTTTTCTTTCTTTCTTTTTTTTGGTTGTTGCTGATATAGTTCATCCTATAGTCCTCACACCTATTTGCTTATGAGAATTTCACAGAAAATAACACCTTTGTTTCATTAGTGCTTGCTTTAAAAAAAAAAAAGAAAAGAAAAAACAGTGTCTCACGTAGCCCAGGCTACCTTTGAACTTGATATATAGCCAGGAATGACCAAAAAAAAAATCAAGAGATCATCTTTCCTCCTTTCTCTTGTGCTGTTATTTGGGTGTACACCACACCTGGTAGCATAGGTTCTGCTTTTTTTTTTTTTTTTTTAAATGGGAATATACTTTAGACAGATAGCAGATAGCTGATATTCTTATGACTAGTAAATGCCTTTTACTAAAATTTCCCACTGAAACAAATGGAGAAGCTGTCTGGTCTGTAACCAGAGGTTTGTCGATGTAGGTTGTAATAGGAGCCTGACTAGAAATACTGCAGGCATTCCCTGCCACCCACCAGGTTCCCTCAGAATCATGTGGCCTAGTCCAGCTGACATCACTCTCACAGCTTATGCCTACTGGTCCAATGAAATTCATTGTTGGAGGCAGATAGCATCCTGTGTCTGTTGGAGAGAGGAGACCGAATGCAGGAACAGGAAAGCAGCGCCTCTGCCCACCTTGGCGAGCAGGGCTCTGAGCAGGCACAGGAGGCCAGGATGTTCCTGAACTTCAGGTGCTCCGGGGCTCTCTCCTGTCCTGCCCTGGTCTCCTGGTGTTCATTGAAATTACCTTAAACCTTTGAGGATGCCCTTCTTTTCTTTTTCTTTTCTCTTTTGTCTCAAAGATGAAGTCTTCAAGGATTGAAAAGGAACCCATACATGGACTGTGTGCATGACAGGATGAGTAGACATCGATTTTTCTTCCAGACTGTGCTATGACTTGTGGAGAAGCCAGATTGTGGCAGCTACGACCACAGGGCTCATCTATAGGACAGCACCTGAACTGTTGACAGTCTAGCAGCAGGTCTCAGGTCCTTCTCCACTCCTCCTGCTCTGCTCCCCTTCAAAGCTCTTATCCTCTGTGTGACTTGCTCAGCATCTGCCTTATACAGACAGGAAGCTTAGTGAGGGCAGGAAACCAGATCTATCTTGTGCCCTCATTTTCTCTTTTATTCTTGACAGACTGCATGGCTATGTCCCAGGTGAAGGAATGATTGAATGGACGCCACACAGCAACCCAATAACAGTTCATTGTGTGTGAAGTCAGAGGCCTGTAGTGTTCTGCAGGCTGCATGTGCTAAGAATTCAGAGGTCACAGGAGGGCACAGGAAAGTTTAAAGGAAGATGAATCTTAAACTTTGTGGTAGGATTTGGCTAAATGAATCAGTGGGAGGGGAAAATTATTCCAATCTGGAAAGTGTGAAAATGGGCAGGAAGACTGTTTCCCACGTCAAGTTTTCTGAGGGATAAATGATAAATGGCTTAAGATGACTTCCAGATTCTGCAACTTTTTCAGGGGTTAAAGGTGAATAGAAAGAATAATGGTCATTCTGCTGACTAGAGTCTAAATGACACAGCCAGTGATCTAAAAACCTATGTTGGAAAATGTCACTTTATTATATGTGTCTGGAAGTGCAGATGGGGAAACAGATTTTTTTCTTTTTGCAGTAGATTCATTAAGTGTTTAGGAAGAGATTCTCTTCTGCACCATCTCCAACAGCCTGAGTAGTTTGAGGCTGAGACTAAACTCCATTTGTGCTGGATTGCTTTATGCCACTGTGAGGCTGAGGTCATCACCAGGTGCAAGGCACAGCACCTGCCTCACACCCTGTACTGGGTTGGATGATGATGATGCATTGGCATGAATAGAGCAAGTGTGGTAGAGATTGAAGAATGGGAGCAGCTCACACTTATTGAGCTCTCACTCTTGGCTATGAATCCTCCTCCTAGTGCATCAGGCCTAGACATTTTCTCCAGGTCACTCGTGTGGAGCTGGTGTCCCCTTTGTACTGAGGATGATTGGATGTGGGGGAGGCACTTCAATCCCAGGCTCTGCTGGGCTGGACAGGAGCTCCTTTTTCCATGTGCATGCTTTTTATCCTCGAATGCACCAGTCTCCATGGCTCCTGCCCCAACAGAGCTAAACACCAAGGTGTTCACACCACTTGCTGCTGGTTATCCTGGAAAGGCAGTCTGCTGATCTTTCATTCTGTAGCAGACTTGTTAGCTCCACAAACCTGGTGTAGTGTAGTATGGCAGAAATCATCCACATGGAAATAGTTTCAAGCTTTGCCTCTTTGTTTGGAGCCATATAATTGAAGAGTAGGGAGTTTTTAAAGTAAGACCATGCTTATTGTGATGGGGTCCCTGAGCTACCCATGGGCTGGTATGCACCTTCTGTGTCCATGGGGACAGTCCAGGTGCCTCACATTAGACTTTGCTGCATATGTAACCATTGAGATACCCGTATATTTCCCCTCTCCACCTCCCCCTGTTCTTGGGCCCTGAGTTGAAGGAGTCTACTGTTTCTTAGATTGGCATAGTCACATATCCCTGTCTCTGGCTTCCTTCATTCTTGCTCTTTGGAGAAAGGTAGAGCCATGTAACAAAAAGTCCTGTCTTCCTCTCAGTTGTCTTTGTATTCTTACTTTCCTTCTGCTGAGGCAGAACCCTCCCTTGGGAGCTAAGGCAGAACCCATGGTCTAGGTGAGGGGCCTGAACATTGCTCTTATTGCTGTCTCTTCATCTGCCTTCATTTTGTTCTCTGTCCTTGCTTGGTTCCCTCATGTCTCTGAAATAGCGATCTGCTGATCTTTTTTTTTTTTTTTTTCTGAGACATGGTTTCTCTGTGTAGCTTTGCGCCTTTCCTGGAACTCACTTGGTAGCCCAGGCTGGCCTCGAACTCACAGAGATCCGTCTGCCTCTGCCTCCTGAGTGCTGGGATTAAAGGTGTGCGCCACCACCGCCTGGCCGATCTGCTGATGTATAATCATAACATTTATTCTTCAACTCCCGCACCCTGGTCTGTTCCTGCCCAAAGCCAGGGAAATCTCCAGGAGGTCTCTAAGGGGCACCTGTTCACTGTCCAGTATCTTTACTCTGCCAAACACATGGCTTCTTCCCGCGGTTTCTCTGATGCCACGTTGCTGCACTGCAGTGTTGTAGGAACAACACTGCAAAGTGTTCCCGGAGCCTGTGGACTCTGGTTAGGAGCCAGCTGGACCGCTTTTCAAAACCCCATTCTGAAATCCTTTCTCATCTGTAACTATGGTCAAATATCATGTTCATTTGAAAGATAGCTCAAATCAATATATTGACTTCCCAGCATTCTGTTCCAAGTGAACAATTAACAATTATCCATTTTCTACATCATACTTAAAAGATAGGCACTGATTAAACTGTTCTTTCATGGAGAAATTGTTTCTAGAAATTGACTTTTCCAATGAAATTGGATTACTCTTAGAATGTGAGATAGTATTTCCTCTGAGGGTGGGGGCAAGAATAAAACCCATTTCAAAGCTGCTGACCAGTGAAGCATTTGATTAGGAAAATATGAGGTAAAGTGAACTTTTTATGGAAAAAGAAGCAATCAGCTTTCGTACTCCCACAGCTTGCTGGGCCCCCTGCAGTTGGCCCCATGCTCCTTTTTGTCCTTTGGTTGTTGTGCTCTGCTCAGTTTAAAGATGAAGTCTCATGTTTCAGAAGTAGTTTTCTTCATGACTTTTTTCCCCAAGAAATTTTAATGTTAATGGAGTGATAGCCAGAATGAGTGCCAAAGATATCCTGGTGCCTGCCCTCCCTCCCTCCTTCAAAGAACAATGTTTGATGAGGTTGCTTCTTCCTGTTCTGTATTCATACTGAATCGAGAGAGATGTTTCCCTTCCAGCTCTGACAATTGAACCTAGGGCGTCATATACATCAGACGCAAGTGCTCTGCTGCTGAGGCACTTTCCCCAGGGAAGGGAACTTATGTCCCATGTATGTCAAGTGGCTTTCTTCTTTCAAATGTAGCTGTGTTGACGGGCATGGGGGTTGAGGGCCGTGGCAGACAGCCTCAGCTGTTGCTCCTTAGAAGCTATTCACCTTGTTTTTTGGAACAGGGGTTTTCATTGGCCTCAAAATCACCATGTAGTCTAGTTTGGCTGACCAGTGTTCTTTTAGGGATTCACCTGTCTCTGTCTCCCCAGCCCTCGGATTACAAACAGGGCTGTGTCCTGCTCTTTTAATGTTGGCTCTAGGGGTCCAACTCAAATCCTCACACTTGCCTGGCAAGCATTATTGCTATGTCCTGACCCCCAGGCCTTTGTCATGGTTTTGTGTCAACATAATGAAATACCTAAGTTAATTAACTGAGAAAAAAAAATTATTTTGGCTCATAGTTTTAATAGTTTTGGTCCAAGATCAGGGACCTTATTGTTTTTGGCCTCTACGAGGTTGCTAATGAGGTATCTCATTGTGGTAGGAGCATGTACTGGAGAAGACTTCTCACTTTTTAACCAGAAAACAAAAAGGAAAGGCTTGCAGTCCCCAAATTCTTCTGCAGGGGAGGCTATATCCCCAGTAATTTAAGGATTCTCCATAAGGGCTTATCTTCCTGAAAACCTATGGCACTTCTTGGGGCCAATTATATAACACATGGACTTTTGAAAGGTGTTCATCCAACCCATAACATAATACAGTGAATATAGAATAAGTTTTTGCTTATTTAACAAATGGCTCTTAGCTACTACCCACAGTGGTGTAGATATATGAGATGATGCATGGTTATTCAGGTGAGCATTTCAGCTGTGGTAACATTCTGTTCTGACTCTAATGAACTAACTTGATTGTTGAGTTCATTATGATTTTAAGAGGCACGTTCACCACTGATGTTAAAGTGTGTCACTTGTCATATCCCAGGGCCGTATGTTACAGAAGATACAAAGGCAGTAATTTAGTCTTCCAGAGTGGAGCCCATGCCACAAGGGAAAGTTCTGTGGTCTTGTTGAGAGGCCTGTGTAGCTCTCAAAGTGAAAATGTTTGTCATGTCGTCCTGCCTTGACTGGCCTGGAGAAGTCGTGTTGAGGATTTTTGTCTTTGAAACCTTCTGTACCCTCTAGGCATGGGGAGAAATACAGACAACCAGAAACTGCCCTCTTCAAAATTTGAAGCTTTAGGAGAAATGAGATCAGCTGTGTTTTACTTTTTGTTGTCTACAGACCTCTCTGAGCCCAGTCTAACACTCAGAGGGTCATGCTCTGAGCTCTTACCCAACAGCTACAGGCAGGATGTGGTACAATAGGAGCCTTGACTTTGTAGCCTTGTTATCAGTGTGTCTTTCCACCAGCTGGTGATAAAGTAATGTGCATGATGTATGGGTTCAGATAGAGGATGGAAGTTATGGATGTTTTGAAGATCTTCTCAGTGTGACAGTCCTCCTCAGCTATTACAAGGGCTCAAAGAATTACACCAAAGTGGCTTGTATTCTTTAGCATCCTGATGAGCTGATAATCAGTGACTTCTTGGATTCTGCATTGTACCCCTAAAGTTTATTTCTTTCTAACTACTCACAGACTTACTTGATTTCCATTTGTTTGTTTGTTTTTTTGTTTTGTTTTTAAAATATGCTTTAAAATAGCCCAGTCTGGCTTTGAACTTCTGATCCTCATACCACCACCTCCCAAGTACTGGATTTACAAGTGTGGGCCACCATGCCCAGCTTCTTAACTTTCTTTAGGCTTAAAGGCTATGTCTTAGTTAATTTTCTGTTGCTGTGAAGACACCATGACCAAGGCAACTTACAGAAGAAAGACTTTCTTTGAGCTTGTAGTTGCAGAGGGTTAGAATCCATGACTGTCATGGCAGGGAGCATGGCAGCAGGCAGCATGGTGCTAGAACAGTAGTTGAGAACTCAAATCCTTATCTGCAAATAGGAGGCAGAGAGAGCTAACTGGGAAATGTTGTGGGCTTTTGAAACCTCAAAGTCTGCCTCCAGTGACACATCTCCTCCAACAAGGCCACACCTTTCCCAGGGGCCTGTCCTGAGAAGATTCCTCCCAGAGTCCTGGTGAAGACACATGTCCGGTGTGGGGTTATCTGTGGGAAAAGAATCTCTATGTACACTAGTTTCTTACATCTGTTTACTTTATTTCCTATAACAAACTCTATCTACATAGCTGCAGTTCCATCCTGACACTCAGTTCCTCTCTGTCCCTTCTTTTTCTGTTCTCTCATAGTTTTAGAAAGCTCCTATGCTTTTGATCTCATCTTCGTCTTCAGTTTCTTCATCCATGCTCATTTCTTCTCTTCCTACTCTCTTGACCTTTCCCAATCCTTATTCTCTACAAAAGATCTGCCTTGTTCTTTTCTGTCCAGCCATGTGACTCTGCCCTACCATCTGCAGAAACTCTGCCCTGTTCTCTTCTCTGGCCACTCAACTCTGACCAGGAATTCTGCCTCCCCTTCACTTGCACCTGGGTATGCAAAAAGCCCTATTGTCTTGAGTCACTTGCTCTGCAGTGCTACTAGGCCTGAAGGAAAGGGATGGTCTGAGCTTTATTTGCACAAGAAACAAAGCTATGCATCTACAGTCTGCCTGTCTCCTAGGCTCTCTATAGGGGTGTTACCTAGTGGATCAGCAGTAGGTCCGAGAAGCTTATTCTGTTTGCCATATGGCCTACTAGTATATGAGCATATAACAATTTCATAGCAGGAGATAGCTGATATATATTAAAAGCTGAATAACACCAAATATTCCCTGACAAATGGCTTCTCTCTAGAAAATTCCTCCATCCTTCTAGGTATAGCTTTAGTATATACAACTGAATCTCTATAATATATTCTTGCAGCCCGCAGCAACACCTCCTAATCCTTCCCAAACAGTTCCACAACTGCAAAACATGAATTCAAATATATGAGCCTATGGGGGCCATTATTCAGACCACTGCAGGCTGAATGAACATTTAAGAGTTCAAAGTCCATTTTTCTATCCACATGACTAGGAGAGTTGAAAGTAGCTAAAAGATGCCATCACTGTAAAGCTTGAAAGTAGACAGGTTCAATGATTAATGAAACTGTGGGGTATCTAGGGAGCTATTGAGATTTATCATGGAACTGATAGGAATTTCTGATAATGGAATATTGGAACTGGCTGGAATGCCAGTGTGGCATAATTCTGTAGAAGTACCAGAAAATGAAGTGTGTATATGGTCTCTATGTTTTAAAAATGTAAAAAAAAAAACAAAAAAAAACAAAAAAAAAAGTGGACCGTGTGTGTGTGTGTGTGTGTGTGTGTGTGTGTGTGTGTGTGTGTACACGCACACACATTTTTATATTTTCTAGGCCAGGCTGGTAGTGATGGTGTGCGTGTGTTTGTGTATGTGATAAGAATCAAGACCAGGGCCTCTTTCATGCTTCTGAGCTGTAGTCAGAAGCAGTGGTTTTTTCTTTTTTTTAAGTGTTGTGAGGGGAATTAGGCCCCATGATGGATAGGAGCCCTCCAGGTCTGAGGTGTATTGCATGTGTGCCTTTCCTTCCAGTTTGAATAGCCACACTGTTTGTCTGGTCGTTACTGCTGGACACTTGGCCATGCATGTCAGTTTGTGTGAAGCAAGTGTACATTTACTATGTCAGAACCCCAGCACTTCACTCACAGGAGCAGGACAGCTAGCCTTTTCCTTAGACTCCTGAATAGGGACATCTGGGTTGCTGTCTAGCCTCATCGTTATTAAGTGGTTAGCCTGTCCCTCAGTTTCCTGAACATTAGAATGAGGCTGACGGTGATAACTATTTTGGAAGAATTTTGGTGATTAAATATACACAGGTTAAGTTCTTGTTGTCACCTGCACAGAATACAGAGCTGGCAGTCATTGTCATACCCTTGTTCTTCTGGAAACAGTGCTCTCCTATGTCTGCTTATGTACACATTCCTTTCCCAGGGCAAGAGTTATAGGTTCACCCTGGATGTCAGCCACTCTGCAAAGGAAGTGGCTCAAAGTGCACATGCCCAACTCTCGTCATATGCTGTTCTACCAGCTTAGACAATGAAAAGTAAAACTATGCTGTGAAGCTGAAATAATTCTAGTCTGCTTTCTCGCTTGTTTCTTTCTTTCTTTGTTGTTATTTGAGGCAGGATCTCAGTTAGTACCCCTAGCTGGTCTAGAACTCACTCTGTAAACCAGGCTTTGAATATACAGAGATCCACCTGTCTCTACCTCCTGAGTGCTGGGATTAAAGAAATTTGCTACCATGTGCTGCTAGACTGCTTTTTGATGAAAATATGTTCATATAAAACAATTGCTTTGCTATTCTGTTGATTTCCTCTTTTTTTTTTTTATGTTGAGAATGAGGGATTGGAAATCTATGCAGCTTCTGAGTAAATACTGGCCAAGGAACATGGCTTGACTGTGCTTGAGTCCTCCTGTCAGTCAGCAGAGATGTCTGAGGCTGGGTGTAAAAGTGGACAGAAGTAGACTTCCCATGGTTGAGTGGAAGCTCTGAGGTGGCACAGCAGTTTCCTCAGCTAATCTTCCCAGGGTGAGCACTGCATGATTGGAGGGAGCAGTTGTGTGTGCACAGGGTGGGGCGAGAGCTTGTCTTATCTTGCCCCTTGCTGGATTCTTAAGATAAGCTATGTTCAGAGACAGTTGAAAAACATGGACACGTTCTCTGCTGCTCAGGAACAGACTGCTGAGGTGAAAGGCAGAACGAGGAGGGAGGGAAAGGGGTGTTTCTGGGCGCTTCAGTCCATTCAGCTAGGCCCTGCTGTGTGTGTGTCTGTGTCTCTCTGTGTGTCTGTGTGTGCATATGTATGTGCATGTCAGTGTGTGTCTGTCTGTGTGTAAAAGCAGGCTGTCTAGGAGTGCTCCTCTGGGTCCTTGAAGTGGTGTTGTTTTGAAATGTTGTCACTTGGCATGTTCTTGCCTGCTGTCCAGGCCTGTGCAGATTGACATTTCTCAGGTGCCCATGTTACAGCTGTCCTTACTTGGAAGAAGGCTTTCCTTCTTGGAGGGAAAGATGTCTTTGAGGCTCTGTGAAAGTCCTGGGGCCTCGCTGCTGGTGGCTGGAGACATATCTCTGCCTTACTAGCTTACCAGTAGGGAAAGGAGATGCCTTGGAGTAACAGGGCTCTGGGAACCTGGGAGGTTGTGAAGGTGAGTGGCCCTGCAGTGGGGATGAACTGTGGCCTCTCATACCATCTGTTGTCTTATTTCACCTTCCTCTGGCTTTGCTGGATAGTAACCATCTGAGGTTGTTAATTCTGTGTCTTCCTCTACCATCAGAGGCACTCAAGATTTGTTGATGGATCAATCTCTTTCTTTTTAAAGATTTTTTTTCCCTGTGATGAATAATTGTCTACTGTTTACTTATCTTCAAGTTTTTTCTTTTTGAGTCAGTAAATATTTTAGTAAATAAGCGATTGACAGTCCATATTTGGTTGATTTGGGCCCAGTTCAGTGTAGATTGATTGTCCTTTGGTATATACACATGTTAACTAATATACACTGCAGAAAGGTATTTTTGTAATATTTTAGCAGACTGCAATTAAATTTAAATTGCATGTAGATTATAGATTCAGTCATCTAAAAAGTATTTGTTAATTATAACAAACAATAGTGTTATTCTGATTTCATTTTAAGATGATATATATTGGCTAGGAAAAAACTATATAGGAGTAAAAAGCAGGAGGTCTTGATTAGATGTGTATCGATGTAGTTAAATTTTTATTTGATTATATTGAGTGAGTTTGAAGAACTTTATGATGAAAAAATTCCCCGAAGAATTGAATGTAATCTGTGTTTAAAAATAAAGGTCTTAAAAATTGATTTTTCCTTCAAGAGCTGAATATATGAAGCATGCTTTGATTCTGATTTATGACCATCAAAACTAAGTTGTAGATTCAATAGATATTTTATAACTTGTCCTCCTGTTAAACTGTGCTGTATCCACTTAGAAAATAAAGTACAAGAGGAAGGTTCATGACGGCTAGAAATGTGCTGCCTGTGCTATCTGCAGCTGGCCTTGATCACGTGATGTCCAGTGTCTGGCCTCCCTTTTGTTCCCATCTTGCAGCTCTCCTTTATTTTGCCTCTTTCCAGGGAAATCTTTTTTCCTTCTTTGGTATTGTTTTGAAGAGAAAAGGGCTCCATCCAGGCCCACAGGACCTGACCCACAGGGTTGTCCTTTGCTTCTCTCTCTCTCTCTCTCTTTTTTTTTTTTGCTTGATTTGCTGAGGTACCTATCAGTGTTACATCAGATGGTGTTCTGTTGAAAGCCCTGCAAATCATCCAGTGGAGAAGCATACATGACTATATCCACCCCAAGGTCAGATGTGAAGTTCTGTGTCTGCTTTCATCCTAGTAGCAATAAGAGAAAAGGGAGTTAAGTATGTCTGTCTTTGGCAGATGAAACCAACTGTCCCTTTTAATGTATGTTTAAGTCATGCAAAATATATGTATTTTAATCATATCAATTTAATTACACAGTATTATGGCTTTTCATCAGAACAAGCTTAGATGCAACTTATAAAATACATTCCCGTAGCTGTTGAGAAGAGCAGTTGTTGGACTGCCAGGTGTATTTTGGGATTCATTATGCATTGCAACAGTTGTAAATTCTTTAAAATGTGGTATTTAGGAGTCATTTTTATAGACTGATCAACTTCCCTTTTAGCATATTTGAATGTCTCTCTGAAATGACTGTTTGTATTCAAGTTGGCCCCCAGAAACGTAGCAGTCCAGGCATAAGAGAAAGGGATGATGGATTTCGGGAAGATTCATGCCCTGGTCTTTTTAGTGTTGGAATGTTTCTTTTTTCTTCAGCGTTTCCAGTCTTTCTTTAGGTTAAACTTGTTTCATTTGAGATTTGGTTTAGGAAACATCTAGCCATAGTCATGCAAGTGCATTTTAAAATGTTTACAATTGCCTATTTCCCAGCGTTAAACACAAAACCACCCTTAATTCAAATGCATTTTGTTCCTGTGCACAACTATTAATGTTTTGAAGCTACTTCGAATACCAAATGTTCTGGATTAGGGTCCACATAATAATGGAGCATGCTTGTTTTGGTTCTTCACAGAGCTTTGTTGTAAGAGCTTAAAATAAGACTGCAGCTGATTTGTGTGATGCATGATAACTGTTTATTTAATGTAAGTGCACCCTGGATCTCTCCTCTCTGATCAGCCTGAGGAATTTGCATGCTGCATAGCAGCCATCTTCTTTTATACTTTATTAAATATCTGTCAATTATAAATATCAAGGTTTTACATTAATGTCAAGATAGTACATCAAAAATTCATGGAATATGTGACTTTTTCCAAGGGTATTTAATACTTAATGCATTTGTGTCATTTTTCTTTTCAGAGATATTGACAGGTTTTATTAAGTGTTTGTTAGGGAGATTTCATTTTTATCAAGGGACTATAAAGAGAAGCTGCATGCTAAATCAATTTTAAAAGCCAGAATATCATTCATTTTTCCATCTTCAAACACTTATAATCCGTAGATTTTATTTAAATTTCTTCTTGGTTTATTTTTGTTTTATGTGAGTGATAGTTCATGACAGAACTTTAATAAGGATCAACTATGCTGACTGTAGTGGTTTTTAATTTCCTTAAGCATCACTACCAGAACCATGCAATATGGTAAATTCTTCAAAATGTCATACTTACATATTTAGCAATATTACTCCTTTTTATTGAGGCCAAACAAACAATTTTAGATATTAATCTTCCGCAAACATAGTGATTATTTTGTACTAGGCACAATATTGGTGTTTCTCGAGGAGGATGCCTCCTTTGGATGGAAAAGGGAGTGAGTGAATGCTTTAGAGGGTCACCTACCAGGCCTTACATTCAGATTCTAGAATTATTTTATTTTCACTGGCTTTTTCTTTTTTCTCTCTCTTTCTTTTTTTTTTTTTTTTTTTTTTGAGGTAGAGTTTCATATATAGTCCAGGTTGGCCTCTTTTTCCCAAGTAATTGGGACGACAGGGATGTACCACCAACCCTGGCTTTAGAAAGTGAGCCTGGTGCTCCCTATCTGATTGATCACAGCGGTGCCGGTTGTTTATTTCCCCAAACCTCAAGTATTCATTATGCTCAAGAAGGAAAAACCGTTGATTACATATGATTCAGAAGAAAACCTCCGTCTAGTTTCAGAAGCTGTTTACTAGGGTGTGGAGTGGAGCAGTGAGTGAGTCATCGGGGTCCAGGCTGGCTCCTGTGGGCCCTGCCTTGAAGGCCTGGTTCTTGTGTCCAGTTGAGGAGACTCTGTACCCCATCTCACATGGATCTTTGGGAAACTAGAGCCACTAAAATCAGTTGGTCACCAAGAGTGAGGTTCCTCTTTCAACTGGCTGGATGATCTTTAAAATGCTGGGAAAGCATGCCAGGGTGAAGACAGGCTTGTAGTAGTTTATTCCCAGAAGGGAGCCGAGGATTCTTGCCATGTACTAGGAGACAACATTTTAAAAGCTTTCAGTCCACTTCAAATTAATTTAGACAACAGTGAAAGTGATTGATTAAAAAAAAAACCTTCAATCTAGGTATTAAATGAAAATTGTTTGGAGTCAACATTTGTCTTTGTTCATTTTTTTTCAAAATAAAGGAAGCTATTTATTTTCAACAGTAAATTAAACATTAAATTAAAAAAATCATAGATGAATTATTTTTTATAGTGAATACTCACTCCCAAATCCTTGAGAAGTACTGTTTAAACATGATTAGATTATTAGGTATGGGTTTTGTTTTTGATTTTGGTTTTTTAGAAACATGACTTTATTCAAATGACCTGAAACCCCTGTGGGCTACCACAGTGTTGCTGGTAGGGATTGCACGCACTCTTCCATGTCGCCAATAGATGGCGCTGGTGTCACAGTAGTGAGAGCCCTGCAGAGGAGGGAGCCACTGGCCACCTCAGTGCCACATTTTGCTTCACTCTGACTGTTAAGTTCATGTGTCAGTGCAGACTGGCTTTTATACTAGAATCTTGTGTGCTAGACATACCCAGGTTTTTGAGAACAACTATTTCTAGTGGCTTCTGAAAATATTATATAACCACAGAGAAAAAGAATAGCCAACTTCTATCTGAAAGTGTACTTACACATTTTTTATGAGGTTTTCTTTGTGCTGGTTTTTACTAGGACTGTTAGGTCATGTGGGATATATGTAAGCTGTTAGAAGGAACGTGTTGGCACTAACTGTCCCCCTCTTGGCCCTGGAGCAGTCACTCATGTTCCTGAGGAATCCAAGCCTGTCTGAAGATAATCAACTGTTGGTAGAGTCTTCAAGTCCCTTTGAAAACTGAAAAATGTCATCTTTTTTCCTACTTAATATCAGACTTTTGAGGAGGAGGGTGTTAAAATTTGAGTATTTATGAAATTTCACATAGGAATTTACCAACTTCAAAAAGGCTGTAGTAAATGCCATAGTTGAAGTGAATTAAAATATTTTTTTAAAAAATAACATTTCCCCATCTTTTAGATTTTGAAAAGAGACATCTGGGGTGTGCAGAGTTCTCAATAATACAATACTGTGAAATTTCATTTTATTACAAGAGAAAGGAAAATTTATCTATAAGATCCATTTTCTCTACTATTTTGAAGTTTTCTGTTAATTCTTACTAGGTTAGTTTTGGGAGGAGAGAGGGTTTTATGCTGATTTGTATGTTTAAAGGAAAACATGGGCTCTGTCTTGGCTAAATTTAATGATTAAGAGAAAAACATACCCTGTGCCCTCAGAGCACAGCATACACTTACTGGTCTCTGGAACAGATGTGCCTTATTACTGACCTTCCCAGGGTCAGCATTTCCTGAGTCAGACTGGACTGTTTTGTAGTTGTCTTAAAGTCTCATTTAATTTCACATTGTTAGTACAGATATTCATGTGTCTCATTGTAGATGTGTTGAGTTCTGGCTGTAGCTCAGGCAGCTCTCACGTTCTCGATCCCCCACCTTAGCCTCTCAAGTGCTGGTGTTGACTGGTGTGCACTGCTACACCTGACTCAATGTGCATCTTGAAAGTTCTTTTTACATTTGACTTTTCTTCCAAAGGGTTAAAATGAGGCTAAGAAGAGGGAAGAAGCAGGCACCTGGGAGCTAACACCCAATTGGCCGCCTTTTGTAATATATAATTTGCCTAAGATTGTGCACTGAGCACAAGCTTTTGTTTTCTAATTGATTTACGGTTTGAGCCACTTTTCCCTCATCCCTACTGCCCTACACACAGTGCCAGCAAGCACATTACAGGGAGCGGTGATGAATTACAGTGCACTTGTGGTGCCAGTACCTGGAGCAGGAATTTGTGCTGCACGGAGCCACGTCAACAGGCGGAAGGATCAGCTCCGGCAGAATCTTGTCTCTAGCTCAGAAGCCACCATTTGTTCTTCTGATCACTGCTGCAATCTGTCTATCTGACTGTAATTGAACATAAAGATTAAATCACATTGCTACAGCTTCTAATTTCTTAATTGAGACAAAGTTTTAAGTGCTCAAAGGTCTAAAGAGGAGGGACTTGTGAAGAAGGAATGTGAAACTATAAGATTTTTCTCCTGTGTATGACATTTTGGATATTTTATTAAATGTTCTTTTGTCTAGAAAAAGAATCATTTAAAATAACACTGGTCTGCTTTACCTTTTTCTTACTTGTAAGATTGACTTCATTCTCATGAGACTTCGCTTGATTTCCTATGTTTGATCCACATTTACTGTGTAAATAATTCATTTGCACGTAAGTCGATTGTCATCAAGAGATATAAGTTAGAGAGTGTGAAAGAAACTCCAGCACACTATAGGGCCTATAAATGTTGCTTTTTGTGACATACAAAGGGATTAAAATCTAGTCATAGGGCATGAGACCCCAAGATAGGCAAGCCCTCACTCCTGGCTTTGCAGGCTCTGGTGTTCCCTTCAGAGCCGGTGCTCATAGCAGTGGGCGTGTCTGCTTTGTGAAGGCAGTCCACCTTAAACTGTTTTGTGTGGTGTCTGTGGGTTCCGGATCGAAGTATGAAGGAGCAGATTTATGGCGGCCGCTGGGCACAACAAATTAAGTTGACAGTGATGTATGAGGGCACAATAGCACGCTGATCCCTCAGTCACGCTGATCCCTCAGTCACGCTGCTGGACGCCTCCTGCTTCCTTTGGCTCTTGTTAGGGTCTGTTAGCAGCTAAATAATGAGATTCTGTTGACTGATTTCTGTTTTCCCTTTTTCTCTTCTCACCTCTGCTTCCTAAAACCACTCGTTCCCAGACCCATCCTCATGCCAACAAACTGCCCTTGAAGGATTCTTTCACTTACGAGGACTACAGGTTGGTGTAAGGGGCACTGTGTTGAGGGTGGTTTCTGAGAAATGCAGGATCTGGAGGTGAGGGAAGCTCATCAGCCAGCAACCTGCTGTGACCATCGCAGTGCTGTGCTGAAATAGGGCGGTCCCAGAAGCCACAGCGAGCAGCTTTGAGAAGCACCAGCATTTTGACAGCCACTCAGAACCTGCTGGGACCCTGTAATGCTGGTAGCTTGGTGGAAGTAGCGACAGGGCGTTTGAACTTAACATTAGTGTTAAGTATTGCTAAAGGAGTTTTTTTTTTTTTTTTTTTCCTCTTTTTGAGTAGATCATGTTAGTGGGAAGTGTGGATTCTTTTTGAACAAAAAGTTAATGCCCTACACAACGTAATAAAAGTGTCATGTCTACATCTCATACACGCCTTAGAGAGGAGAGACAGCATCCACTTGACAGTGAGGCTTAAAACAGGGTAGAGTCAGCATTTGGGTGAGAAGGGGAGCTGCCGGTGGGGACCTTTCATCACCTTGCTGCTAAAGGCTGAGACCTCTGCTGCTTCTGCTTCCTTTTAGCACTCTTCCTTGCATAGGCTTCATTTCCTGTCCCTCCTCCCCCAGTCCTGGATTCAGTTCTAAATGATACAAAAGGACTGGAAACTGTGAACTGCACCATAACCTCAGCTTTCTGGCTGCGTGTATTCTCGTGCAGGTGGCTTTTAGATGCTTCACTCTTAATTCTCTTATTTTCTTTCTGTTACAGGTGGGCAGTCTCTTCAGTTATGACTCGACAAAACCAAATTCCCACAGAGGATGGCTCCCGGGTGACCTTGGCCCTGATTCCTTTATGGGACATGTGCAATCACACCAACGGCCTGGTAAAGATCTCCTCCTGGGGTTTAGTCTGGAGGCCGCTGAGCTGGGTGGACTTTCTACCCAGCTTCCTGTTTCCCCTTGCCAGCTCCCACCAGGAAGAAAAGCAGAAGCAAACCCTGCTGCTTCCTGCCTCCCTCTAGTAGCAGCTGAGTGTCCTCTTCACACTGAAAACTGAAGAGGCCAGTCTTAGGCCTCTTGGAGAAGGGGCAGCCCCTGCATTTGTGTGTTCTGAGTCACAGCCCTAGCTCTCAGGCTCATTCTCTTGTCTTACTAACCATGGACTGAATGGACACACCACTTTGCTATTTTAGTCTCTTACAAGTATGGGTTTATTGAAGGAAACTTTTCGTCTTTCTCTCTTATGGCCCCCCCTTTTTTTTTCCTCTGCTGATTCCTTTCCACCCCTTTCCCCGCTGTGTTCCTCACCCTCTTTGATTGACCTGCTTTGCTCAGGAGCCCATGTGTGGGGAGGTTTGTGTGCTAGGTCCTGGGCACAAGTGCAGGGGGCTCATCTTCCTGTGGCTGACTTTGAAGGAGGAGGCAGGTCCTGCTCCTCCACATTCTTGCGTCCCAGGCAGTGTGAAGCAGAAGCTTTCTCTGTGCTGAGGACTTCCTGGTCCTCACAGGTGGGGGTGACAAAACCCAGATCATCCTGAAGTCCTCAACACTGCTAGTCTGCAGGGTGAGTTGGGTTTGATTCCTGCTTCTCAGTGCCAGCTTGCTTTGTTATTATTAGCCATATTATAAATAGATTAGAGAAATGCTGAAAATGATTATTTCACATCTCTACAGCGGCCAGAGCACATGCGCTCTGCACCAAGCACTCAAGACAGACTGTCCTTGCTAATTCTGGTGGTCTTTCAAATCTTAATATTTAAATTGTAGCAAGGAAGAAGAATTACACTTTTATAATTACATTTTTGTCTTAATTTAGATATGCTTAATTTAATTAGCAGGACTAAGAAATAGCATGTTTTACGTTTTCATTAATGAATATAATTTTACATTCTTTGTCCTTTTTTTTTCTCCTTTAGAGATATTTTTTAAACTGATGATAAGCTTGAAATTAAACAAAATTTTAAGTAGCTTTAAATATCTGACCTTTGTATTTTCTTTTTCCCTCTTTATATGAACTGGATCACTGTTTCCCAAACTCAGTTGATCATTAAAGTTTATTTTCTATTCCAATGTTAAAAAAAATCAGAAATAATTACATAACACAGAAGTCTATTAAAGGAAGCCATTCTTCCCCTAGGGTCCCAGTCTCCTCTGGTTCACTAGCTACACAGAAGGGCTACAGCTCAGGGCTCTGCTCTCCTGTCTTTGACATGTTCGCAGGTGTGCTGACTTGGGCGTTGGTGTTTCTTCCCTGCCAGCATGATAAAGCTGTGCACTCTTGAGAACAGAGGCCTCTTGGTATCTTTTCTCTAATGGACTGGGTGGTTGTGATTGCCCATTGCTCTCTGCTTACCCTCAGGAGGTTTCTTCCTTGTCCCACACACCTAACTCAACACCTTTGGTGATTTGTTTCCTTTGTCTTACAGTTTCAGGGGACATTGAGTACTGCAGGATTTAAGGAATGGAGTTTTCAAACTGTAAAACTGTATCATCTGTGACCAGTTAGCTGCTTTTTAAAGTGAAATACTTGAACTCAAGCTTTTATTCTCCCGTGTCTATATTGATTCTCCTTGTATTGTTAGACAGCCAGACTCCCACGGGGGAAAGAAAGGAGCATTAACCAGTGCTGTCTGCTTTGAACACTAGTCCTGAACCCTAGGGAAGGCAGGAACAGTGCTGTCTACGATTTTGAAGAGTGGGGGTGAAGTCCTTTGCCACCTGGAGAAGCAGGTTTTGAGAGGTCACAAGGCTCAGCCCTAAGTTATAGAAAATAACTCCTATGTGGGGATGGAGTCCAGAAGTCAAGGTTGCATGGCTTCCTCTAGTGTTCTCTGCCTTGTATTTTTGAGACAAGGCCTCCCACATTAAACCTGGCACTCGCTGCTTTGGCTAGGCTGTCTAGGAGGTTACCTGACCCCCAACCCCCATCCACTGTGATAATGTCAAAGCTGCACACCACTATGCTTGGGCTTATTTGTTTAAGTTAATGTAGATGCTAGAGATCCGAACCAGTTTCTTATGCTTGCACAGCAAGTGTTTTAACTACTGAGCCATTTCCCTCATCTTGGAAATGCGCATCTTTAAATCTTGCCTGATCTGTCTAAAATGAACAGAACTGACAGAATTCCTTTCTTGAAGCCCTTCAGTTTACTTGAGAAGGATTCTCATAAGTGGTGTTTACAGGGCATGGTGTGTGATGCCTGTTGGTCAGTATGGGAAAAATCTTTCAGGGCCCTTCTGTTTAGCTGTTGAAGATGTTTAGATTCCAAACTTAGAGCAAAAGCCCAGTCTCATCTACCTCTGGCTTCTTGCTGTCCCTAACATCATTACAGTCCACCTCAGACCCTTTGTGCTTGCTGCTGCTCCTGCCCAGAACATTTGTTCCTCAGATGCTAATGAGACTCAAAGTTATTGTCATCAAATGAGGCCACCCTGAGTATTCTTTGTAAGCTACCTCTGTCACATCACCTCTCTGCCACATAAGCCCCCTTCTTGTCCTCTGTGCATTTCCTGCATTGCCCATGTATTATGGTCCCATCTTTTTTTTTTTTTTTTTTTTTTTTTTTTTAAATAAAGTCTTTTGTAGCCTGGACTAGTCTTGAACTTGCTGTGTGGCCATGACCTTGTTGTGCTCCTTTGTCTGAGGGAATCACAGGTGCTCTACAGCCGCCTCCACCCATTGTTTTGGGGATCCATTAAGGCAGGGTTTTTTTTGTTTTTGTTTTTGTTTTTGTTTTTTTTCTTTTCTTTTTTCATTTCTTCATTTTTTGGAGGGGAGGTCTGTCATATTCTAGTATTTGGTGCTTTGAACTCACCAGCATACACACTCTGGCCTAGGACAAAACAGCAGGACACATGGACACAGCTGTGACCTGTTTCTTCAATTTTTCCACTGTCTTTTCCAAGTTGAATCAATAAGTATACATTACTTCATTTCTTCTTCATACACAATGCAATAGATACACACTAGGAGGAAATTGAGAAAAGATTGAACTGGTCATATCCTCAGTATGCTTGAGCGAGTAATCATGTCATACTCTTCCTCCTATAATGCTACATAGGTGAGTCTTTGATTCTCCAGAATGAGTGAAGGGGGCCAAAAGGAACCAGACAAGTTTACCCAGTCTAGGAGGTTGGCAGTGTTCAGGGATGGGGCATCAAAATGCACTGTTTACCACACTGGGGGCCTTGTCCCTCAAGGCAGTCTTTTCAAAGGCAGTATCAGGCGTTAGGGATTGTCCATCAAGCACTGGGGACTCTGATTTGAAGAACACTCCTGGTCTCCTGGAGAATTGAGGAGGCAAGTATGCAGATATATGTGGTAGCAGCTAGAGAGGGGAAGATGAAGGGAGGTGAAATGGGGGAAGGTGCCCCGGAAAGAAGACAGGTTTCACAGTCTCAAAGCAGAGCAGGAGTTAAAGGTAGCTCCATGTAAGAGGGAATAGGACAGTGGCCTGTATGGCAGAGAACACCATGTTCTGAGGCCTCCTGGGAACTTGGCATTATCCAGAGTCACTGTGTGGTCAGCAGAAGAACTACAGTACTGGAGTTTGTACTACTCAGAAGGGCTTTGCAGATGCTAATAAAGCAAGGGTAAGAGCCGTAGTTACCAGGAGAAACTGAATAAAAAGATTCAAAAGGTGATTAAGAGTTCCTGGGCAGTTAAGAGTGCAAGTCAAGACAAGTGTAGGAGGAGACTTCTGTACTGTCTGTAACATATGGGCTTAGAAACGCTCACATTCATATCTCTTAGCGGAAAGAGAGGAAATAATTCCTTACTTTGCCTTGGCTTACCTGAAAGTCTTGGGTGACTTTGTAATTACAGAGGAAAATGTGTCTATAGTGTAGAAGCAGCCCCTTTTCTTGTCCTCTTCATTCTTAGGCAGGTGAAAGAGTCTAGGGCCTTATGCAGTGCTCCACCACTGAACTAGACTCTGCCCACTATGTTGATGTCTCACTACAGGTTGTATAAAAGTAACACTTCTAAGTAAATACAGGTACCCCAGAGCAACACACACACACACACACACACACACACACACACACACACACATACACACACTCTGCATGTGGGCCTGTGACTTTTGTCATCTGTGGAGACCTTTCTCAGGGCTCAAAGGCAGCAATTTTATAATAATGTGTTTGGTAGAGACCTAGAAGTGGTGCACAATGGTTCAGACCTACAATCTCCCATAGAGTCTCTGTGTCCATGGAAATGAGACATCCTCACCAGCTCTTTGCTGGACCCTTGAAAGTCTCTGCTGCCTTGGTGCAGTGCGAAGGAGCTTGGACCTGCCAAGGCTCAGTGTGCTGGGCTCTGCTAACTCCCCATGGGAGACCTTGATTTGGGGGATGTGGGGATATGGGGTGGCTTGGGAGAGAGGGCTGGGGGGTGGAAGGAGGGAGGAGATGGGATCTGTGGGTGGTATGAAGAGTGAGTAGAAAATTTCTTAATAAAGAAAAATGGGGAAAAAAAAGTCTCTGCTGTCCCTGTAAGCATCCCTAGACACCTTTGTTCCAAGGGATGCTTGCCTTATCACCCTGTCTTTCTCTCCTGCCTAGATCACAACTGGTTATAACCTGGAAGATGACCGCTGTGAGTGTGTAGCCCTACAGGACTTTCAAGCTGGAGATCAGGTAGGTTCAGCATTCTGTCACTATGAGCTATGAGCCAACCTGTGGGCACCAAGTGGTGGCTTTGGTCATCTTAAGAGGTATTGGGCATAGGGAGGAGCTGGGACACTGATCCTTAGGATTGTTTTCTGACCAAATCTTGAGACAGAAAGATGCTTTGAATTACACTGCGTCCACAAGGAAAACAGTGTAGCTCCTTGTACACTTACACCACTATATGTGACACTGTTAGCCCAAGTAGATATTATTTTACAATACTGAAACAAATGTTTGGTTTCATAAGCTGCATTCCTTTATAAAGAGGTGGGATTTAGGTAACTAAAACCTAAGGGAATTAGAACAATCATTCCTATCCTCTTGTACTTTTCACTGTGATATGTACATTTTCTTATCTAATAATTTGGATGGAAGCACAAGTAAGTTTCCCAACAATTTTGAAATATGCATCTGTAAATCTCTGCATTTATCAGTTGCACAAACCAGCACACAGTAGAAAACCAATACAGGGACAGACACTGCCTCCTGCTTGACCTGCTCTTGAGAAAAGTTCAGACCCCTCTGTTAGTGTGGAAGTGCACGGGCTGTGGAAGCGGGTTTCTGACAGGAGTGAATTTAAATGCCTCTTCTAGAATGTTCCTCTGTTTCTGAAGGAAAGGAAGACATGGCGCATTATAAAGAACAGTTTCAGAGGGGCTGGCTGGGGTTGGATGAGAGGCACAGCAGTCCTGGGTCAGCATCTCCATGTGCCCCCTCTCCCCTGCCTAGTAGTAGACATATGTTTGGCTTGCCTCTCCTTAGATAGTTTGGGAAGTTAGAAGGGTTGCACATCTTCATGTTCCATACATCATGCTCTACCAAGTGGGTGTGTGGTGAAAAGTCTATCTACTGATGGAAAATAACATTGCTATATAGAACTAAGCCTTTGCTCTGCTCTGTTTGAAGAATACATACTAAGTTTGTTTTATGTCCTATTTTTTTCTTCACTGCATTTACTCAGATTTACATTTTTTATGGCACTCGGTCAAATGCAGAGTTTGTGATCCACAGTGGTTTTTTCTTTGACAATAATTCACACGACAGAGTAAAAATAAAGCTTGGAGTGAGTAAAAGTGACAGGCTCTACGCCATGAAGGCCGAGGTCTTGGCTCGTGCCGGCATCCCAACGTAAGTAGAAAAAAACATGGGTTGGCTCTTTCCTGTGGTCCATGCAGTATTTCCATTGCTTAGTGTTTAATTGGTGTGTTAATAAAACTTCTCCACAGTACTGTGTCTTAATCCCTTTATCCCCATTACACAGCAAGTTTAGACCTTGGAGCTGTGTGGTGATTTACCAGCGCTTCCAGATAGACATAATTGTGTCACTAGCAGTGTTCACAGCCAGTTCTGGGGAATATGGCCTGCAGTCCTCGTTAAGTTAAATAAGTGCTCTGGTATCATTAATGTCTTTCACCTTGAAAAGGCTAATGACCTGGATCAATTTGTTTTATTTAATTCTTTGCCACCATTAGTTTCTGTAATGAAGTCATGATCCTCAGTGATTCCATGAATTTCTGGTTAGATTCTTTAAAATTTTCTTGCATTTGAGGTATGAAATGGTAAAGAAGATGAGAATTATGATTTATTAGTCCTCCAGGGAGTAGAGGAACCATTCTTAATGAAAATGGATTATCTGGACTTTTTTTTTATTGAACTTGTCAATATTTGATTAATGATAAAGTGTGAACTCAACATGAATTATTGTTAATATGTCTTAAGGACTGTGGGTGTGTTTAATTCTCTCACCATGAGCATGTGGCCTGAGAGGCAGCAGACATGGGAGGGATGGCCAGTGCCTGACAGGGCCTCCCCACCCACCAGCTTCATGCTTTCCAAGTGCATGACTTCATTTAGTGAGGCTCAGCTCGGCTCTCCTTGAGGACCACTGCTGTGTGTGTGGACCTGGGCACCTTCCTCTGGAAGAGCTGTGGGGCTGACCTCAGATTTTGGTTTTTCAGATCCAGTGTTTTTGCATTGCATTTTACTGAGCCACCCATCTCTGCCCAGCTTCTGGCTTTTCTCCGAGTATTCTGCATGACTGAAGGTAAAAATCATTTCAGATGAAAAAAAAAAAAAGATTTTTTTTTCTTATTAAATTGTGAAAATGTAAAGCATTGTGTGTGGGGGTGGGGGGGTTAGATTAGAGATAAAATTCTTGAAATGGGAAGCACTTTTTGATAAAGGGAAGTTGGCAATATTGGAGAAAGAACTAATCTGTTGTGCACTGGGATGGCAGAATCCAGATATCCTGAGAAGGTAAAGAATTCTGCAGACAGCAGCTGTATTAGACAGAGTGTTCCTGGACACAGCTGCTTATTTCAGACCCAGGAGGGATTCAATTCATGGATTGCTCACCCTATTTTCATAGTGCCTTAGAACAAGTCACCAGAGCTCGCTGTGCTTCTGTTCTCCTAGACTGCTCCAGATCACCTGTCCCAGGTGTCATTTGTAAGGGATGGGGCCTGCTGTCTTAAGCTACCTTCAGTCCTATGGAGAATGGCTGGACTAGAGAATAAGTGAATGATTGACTGAACAGAGAAGTGGTTTTCTAGAACAAAGCTGCCTGAGCATTAGGGAAAGTGCAGCTGGCTAGAGCAGTCTATTGTGATCACAGAGAAGTGGCTGTTCCTTACTGTCTTGCTCCCATCTCTTGTGTGTTCAGGCCTTGACAGGGAGCTGGATGTGCAAAAACTTAGTCCTAGAATACAGGTAGGCAATATAGACGCTTTTGCAGACCCAGAGTAAGACAAGGAGAGCAGACACCTTCCAGAGATTCACCACCACTCATGCAGGAGCTTTTGTGAGCACAAGCTAGGATGAGCTGTGGAATTTTCTTCCGTATTTATCAAGAGAGTGAGAGACGCTGATAATGGCAGCCCCTGTAGCTTGTGCAGTGCTCACCATGTGCTTCATGCTCAACATGGTGCTTCCTGTATTTTCATCTCTTCTGCCTTGTGAGCTGTTTCCTGTTGCATTGATGCAGTCTCCAGTTCAAAGAGCATGGAAGCTTAGGCAGGGGATTGACTTGAACAACCTTGACTCAGAACCAACTGCATTACTTCCAGAGTCCATGTACCAGACATCCCCATGTCCCTGCTAATGTGCAGGTAATAGAATTCAAGGAGCAGTTCTTGTTGGAGACAGTGTCTTTGCATGTGGGGAAAGAGGAGAAAGGTGGAGCAGTGTGATGCTCTCTAAAGAGAGTCCTCAGGATGGCCAGACTCAGGCTACTTTGGGAGGGGACTGACTTGGGAACCTCTGAGGAAGGGATGCCTGGTTTGGTCTAGGGTCAGGCCAGCAGCTGTTTGTATGTTTCTTCCCCAGTCATGGGAGCATCATCTAGCTTCTCTGCACACCTGCTGGAGAGGAAGAGTAGTCTCTGCCTCCCACACTGCAGTGTGAGCTGGGGCTAGGAAGAGTGACAGCAGTGACTTAGCATTGGAGAGTTCTGGAAAGAATGTTCTGTTTCTAAGGAAGTGGGTTTTTCTTTTCTTTTTTTTTTTTTTAAAGATCTTTATCTCTAAACAAAGGTTATAAACTGACGAGTGAAGTATCTAAAACCCTGAATTTTACCATAGAACTGGATAGTCATTTTTTTAAGCATCAGATAACATGCATTTAAAAAAAATCATTTTATGTCTATTGCTGTTCTTTAGTTTCTTTTCAGTCATCAGAAGACAATTTGTCATGTCAAGACAATTGATGTATTCTTTGAATTACTCCAACTAATACTAATAAAAGTTTGGTTTGCTGGCAGCTCAGCTCCTCAATTTGAATTGTAAACAGTGACAGCTGTAGGGCATTTTGCTCTGAAAGAGCTACTGTCTCACAGTTACATAAGGAGCATGGGTGTGTGTGTTGGACTGAATAGGATGGGCAGGAGATAAACTGCTCAGAGCCATTCCTGAATTCTTTCTTCTTACATGTGTTTTTGAAGGTGGTGAGAGGTTGTGTTTATGTGTAATTTAAATTCCTGATAAGTGAGAGAGAGGCTCATTTTTCCTCGACTAAGATTTCTATAGTCCATGTATTTGTTCCTTCCTGTCTTTGGCCTATTTGTTACAAGATGGGGCACATAATTACCAATTGGAGGGTCCCAGGGTGATAGTGACTCTCCTCAGTGTCTTTAAGACATTTTCTTTTCATCTTAATTTATTTATGTATATGGGTTGTTTGCATGTATGACTATGTATCGTGTGTGTGCAGTGCCCACAAAGGCTATAAGAGAGTATTGAATACCCTGGGACTGTTGTTATTTATAGAGGGTTGTAGGCTGCCATGTGAGTGCTGTGAATTGAGCCTGGGACCACTGGAAGGGCAGCCAGTGCTCTTAACCCTGACCCATTTTTTCAGCTCCATCTCAGTGTCTTTTTGACCCAGTTGGCAGGACTGAGGTTGTCGCTCAGGGTCTAGAAAGAGCAGTTCTATGATAGTGAGGGATGTGGACATAGAATGTCTTCAGATAGAGTGAACCTATCCGAAGGCCTTCAGTGTCCATTTTGAGAAAGTGGTGAGTGGGGTGCGTTGGTAGTGCCGAGTCTATACACTGCTTTCAGGGAAGCCTCATTGACCTCCTGGCCTGGAGCTCAGCTGGGTTCTGCTTGGAGAGTCTGAAAGAGGCTGGAATATGCTGGTGCTGTGAGAGAGCAAGAGGGTGGCCTGTTCAAGTGAGGGCTAAGCTGCTGCTTCCTGACTGGCTGCTGTATGTCTTTCTTGTAGAGGAATTGAAAGAGCACTTGCTAGGGGACAGTGCCATTGACAGGATCTTCACTCTGGGGAATTCCGAGTTTCCTGTCAGCTGGGACAATGAGGTCAAACTTTGGACATTTCTGGAAGATAGAGCCTCACTTCTTTTAAAAACATATAAAACGACAATTGAGGTAATTAGATCAATGAATGAAGATCATGTTTTGTTGTATTTCTAGTCCTTAATGTATTCTGATTCTTTGCAAAATGTATATTTGACATTCTTTATTCGGTATCAGTGTTTTTCTGTTTATCATGTTTATACTTAATAGCATTCTGATTTGTTGACAAATTTTACAAATGTAGCACTTTTTTTTTGGTTTTTTGAGACAGGGTTTCTCTGTGTAGCCCTGGATGTCCTGGAACTCACTCTGTAGACCAGGCTGGCTTTGAACTCAGATATCTGCTTGCCTCTGCCTACTGTGTGCTAGGATGGCATGTGCCATGACTGTCTGGCTCAAATTTAGTACTTTTAAAAACTGCTTTTAATTCATATGATGCCACAGACATGAATTTGTATTTAGCTTAAAAAATTTTGTCACCCTCCTGCCCCCACCCCCCTCTCACCTTCTCTTTTTGTCTCTTTTGATCCAATGTGGTGCATTACTGGGAATTGAACCTAGGGCCTTGCATGTCAACAAAACCCCAGTCCTTCTCTACTTTTAAGGCAGATCCTCACAAAGACAGGCCCTGAACTTTGTAGTCCACCCAGTCCTAAACATAGAATCATCCTGTCTCAGCTTCCTGACTAGCTGGGATGATAGGCTGTGCGCCAGGCCTGACTAGAAGGCTTATTTGTCTCTTAGTCTTTAATTCATGTCTTTCACCTTGGGCCCAGCATGAAGGCTCCAGTCAAGGTGATTAAAGTGAGTAACGCCCTCCATTTTGTGTTGGCTCCTTTTGACTTGGCCTTTGTTTTGAGCGATACAACTTACTATGTAAGATTCATGAGTCAAACTAGTTTTGTTGGGCACATCAAGTTACCAGGTGATCTGAATAGCTTCTAGCACCCTTAACCCCCTCAGGCTGACCTACTGCCCTTGGCAGCTTTGCTGATTTAGAGTTCTTGTCATTAATTTGGTGTCATCCCCCACCCAGGAAGATAAGATCGTCTTGAAAAACCCTGACCTGTCTGTCCGTGCCACAATGGCCATCAAATTGCGCTTGGGTGAAAAGGAAATTTTGGAAAAAGCTGTGAAGAGCGCAGCCATGAACCGGGAATACTACCGAAAACACATGGAGGAGAGGGCTCCGCTGCCCAGATACGAAGAGAGTGACCTGGGACTCTTAGAGGGCGGTGTGGGGGACTCTAGGCTCCCTCTGGTCCTGAGAAAGCTGGAGGAGGAGGCAGGTGTGCAGGAGTCTCTGAGCCTCACGGAGACTGTCAGCAAAGCCAAGGCTTCTGAGAACGGGCTCGTCAATGGGGAAAACGTGATCCCTAATGGGACCAAAGAGTCTTCAGGCAGCATGGGCGAAGCAAAGGAGCGGCTCTGAGATGCACTCGTTGGGAATCCAGTCAGCAGAAGTTGTGGACAGCCCACTACATTGCTGTGTTCCTTGTTAACATTTTTCTTTTCGCAGAGAGGAAATATGTTTTTGCTGCTTTATATAAAAGTGATTTTTAAGTTATTTTAAAGATCTAGCTTCCCTTTTTGATTAAGATTGCCATCTTGCTTCTGGGCTGAGCTAGTCAACAGTGACAGAGGGAGGAGGAGGAGGTGCCTTTGGGAGACTGTGCAGACCAGTTGTCAGTTGTAGACACTTGAGTCTCTTCCTGGGGAAGAGTTGAAGTCCTCCATCAGCTGTGCTCTGCAGGCCTACCATCCTTACTCCAGAATGAAAGCTGGCTCTGCCTCCTGCTGAGGAGCCAAGGTCGGACTCTAGGTGTTCAGCAGACAGTGGGGATGAGGCACAGTGGAAAGAGAGCCAAGTGAGGTCTGGGCAAATCTTTTTTTTTTTTTTTCCTCCTTAAAAATAATATCCCCAGTACCAAAAGACAAGGTAAGGTGGCAACCTGATTTTTAATGGCTTAAAATATTGATGATGATCTTAATTCTATAAATACACACATATATCTAGTGATTTCTAAGGATTTGTTTTCTTTTTGTGTTCTGTTTTGCTGTATTAAAAACTTGTCCTTTTCCTGAAATCAAAGTAGGACTTGTGTCCTCTTCCTTCATTTTAAATGCTGACTCTGATTTCAGAGGTGCACTGGCTTCTTCCAGTGATGGCAGTGGACTCTCACAGACACAGCCGCCACAGCTTCATGCAGTGGATTCAGGATGAGTTGGCTCCTTGGCTTTTCCAGTTTTCACAGGCTAGAGATTTTTCAAAGCTACCCTTTTGAGTAAAACCCCTTATTAAAAGACAAACATGACTGGTGTTTTTGTTTGTTTGTTTGTTCCTTTTCTTTGGAAGTAGGCAGGCCCTTTGAGTCAAGCTTTTATGCAGACCATCATGCCACATATTCTCTGACCACTTGGGGACGTTTGCCATGCCACGGGCTGTGTTCATCACAGATACAGAGACTTGATGGGAGCATGCCTGGATGCCCAGAGGCCTGCAGCAGCCCTGTTCCTTCTTAAGCTGCCAGTGGGATCCCAGGCGGCAAGGGATCACAGGCCACAGAAAGAAGAGAGAGAGAAGAGAAGGTTGGCTTTCAGGGGATGTGGAGGGTGGGGCAGTGTCCCTCTGGAGGAATGGATGGGATATGTCACCAAAAAGCATCTAGTTTTCAGGCTACTGATTCATGTCCAGTTTTCTTTGACCATACATTTTTATGTCATCAATGATATCTGAACTGACAAAGACAGAGCTCATTTTGAAAACTACTGTGTAAATGGTTCACTGTGGTTTGATATGAGCTGTAGAGATACAGCATCCATTTTCCTGCTCAGAGGAGACATGGATAAGATTTGCTTGGCTCTCTGCTCTGGGTTCAGGTGGGCAGTACATTGGGCAGGACCTTAGATCTCAGCTGGACAGGCTCACCTGCTGCACTGGTTGCTAGTACAGGCTTGTGTGAGGCAGGGCTCATCTGTAACTACCTGCTGCTGTTGTGAGAAGACGTCACGCCAAGTCTCTTGTCAGCCTTATACTGGGGACACTTTACTGTCCGTGGGAGCTTGCATAGTGATCTCTGTGTGCTTGAATCTTCTGGTTAATGCTGCTGAAACAATAAGTTTCTAATTAATTTGCTTGTAGATAGTTTTTTTTGCTTAGACTAAAAGCTTTCAAGCCTCATGCTAAAAATGTCTTGTGCATAAACGTGTACAGTCCTGGGGTAAAGGAGCATTGTAGCTTGGGGTAGATTGTAAACTATTTGCTGGGGAAGATAGAAAGGATTCCAACCCCAGTCTCCAGAGCACCTTTGACAGACATGGTGACACCCATTCCTGGGGCCCCACAGTCTGTTCTATCACTTCTCCATCACAAAGTCTGTGAGCTGTTGGACCACCAAGTGACTGTGAGTGTGATGTCCGAAGGCATAGTGGCTGTTGAGCAATACTGCTTTCCAGAGGCAGAGGCTTCCCTACAGGGACTCTTGAGGGGAACACAGCTAGTCTCCTACCTATTCACAGGCTAAGTGCTACTTACATGAGACCCCAGAAGCCATAGTGTCCCCATTCAGAAATGGAGGGTATTGAAGAACCCTCATGCCGTATGTCATGAAGATGGATCTTCCTCTCACATCATGTTGAAGTTTTCTTTTTCCCTAGAGCTGTTGGACAAGAGGCTGCCGAGGGCAGTCTTAGAAGTGCTGCCACCACCACCTGGCCTGTAAGAGGTTCACTGGCCTCAAAAACACCTACTTTTCCCTACACACTAGCAATCGATTGTTTTCTCCCAGTAGTTTCTAAACAGGCTCACTAAGGTGCACTTCATGTTTTAAAGAGAGATGGGGCAATATGTTAATAATATCTCCAGGCTCCCATTATGTACAGTGTTGCTGAATTAAATATTTACCTAAAATGAGAAAACTGGGCTGGGGATGTAGCTCAGTAGGCAAAGTGCTTGCCTAGTGTGCATAAAACCCTGGGTCCAACCCATGGCATAATGGAGTATGGTGGCACACATCTGTTAATCCCAGCACTGAGAAGGTGGAGAAAGGAAGATCTCTGGCCTGCATAAGACTCTGTCTCCAATTAAAAATAAATAAAAATGCCAGGGGGCTGGAGAGGTGACCGGTTGGATAGTATTTGTTGCAAAGTATATGGATCTGAATTTGGATCACCAGAACCAATGTGAAAAGGTGGATATAAAGGTGTGTCTTGAGATCTGCTTAAAATCTCCACAGAACACCCTGAGGACACCCCAGAGTAGCTGCTTCTCTAATGACCTTATTCCCCAGGAAATGTCAGCCTTCTTTCTGCCCTTGAACCTCTCCACCTTTCACTCATGTGAAGTCCCTTCTCCAGGGTGGCATTAAACAAGCTGTTACTACAGTGTCAGTGACTGCTGGGGCCTTTCCAGACTGTCTGCATTTGAGTCTGTTAGCAGGACCATAGCCTAGAAGTCGGGTGGACCTGAAGTAAATCCTGACACACCACCTTTACCACTGTCTGGGACCCAGAACAACTGTACTGATAATCTCTCTCTCTCTCTCTCTCTCTCTCTCTCTCTCTCTCTCTCTCTCTCTCTCTTTCTCTCTCTTTCTCCCTCCCTCCCTCCCTCCCTCCTTCCCTCCCTTCCTCTCCCCTTCTTCCCTCCCTCCTTTCTTTCTCTCTTTTTGTTTTTTCAAAAAGGTTTTGTTCAGGCCATGATCCTCCTGCCTCAGCCTCCTTATTGCTAAGATTACAGACATGCACCTACTCCTTGGTAAGAGGCTTGGATTTCTTGACTACAGAGTGGAATAGACATGGGAGGTTGTTGGAAGAATGCCAGGGATGTAGTAAGATTCAGTAGCCAGCTTCCTGGGCTGTTGAAGGAATCACGGCATAAGCTGAAGACACTAATCACATCCCTGGGAAAGGAGAGGGCTCTCTGGTTGGGGGAGAATTCCCTGGGATTCTAACACATGGCCTTAGCTCAGGAGGCTGCTGTCATATCCCCCATGTACATTGAAAATGTTATTTTATACATATTAATGTCACTGTGAACTCGGTTTTCACATCTTACAGATAGCTCAAAATAAGCCCCAAATGTTGATGGAAATGACAGCTGACTCAAGTCACAGCAAGAGATGGCAGTCAGAGCCACATGCACCTCAGTCGTACAGTTCTGGAAATAATACCACAGCTGGCACCAGAGCATCCTGTCGAGCAAGTCCTAAAAGGCAAATGATGGAAACTTCCTGTTATTCCCGCCTGCCTGCCCCCCACCTTGCCCCAATCATGAAGTTTGTTCCTTTCTAGTCATTGGTATTTGTTGCAATAACCAGTGTTGGGCATATGTTATCTAGTGATTTCAGTGCTGATACTAGGAAGACAATTAAAGCCAGGGATTTGGTCATAACACTTCTTGGACTTTAAAGGGACTGGAACTGGTGTCTTAGAAAGATTCTTTCAGGGAAAAAAACAAAACAAAACAAAACAGAAATGGAACTTTATTTCCTGGTCTGCTCTTGGATCAAATTGATGCCACTGCCGTCTCCCCCCTTCCCCCCTCCTTTCTATCTCTCTCTCTCTCTCTCTCTCTCTCTCTCTCTCTCTCTCTCTCTCTCTCTCTGTGTGTGTGTGTGTGTGTGTGTGTGTGTGTGTGTCTCTCTCTGTCTCTGTCTTTCATGCACACACACACTTTTAAGGCAAATGCTGAAGTAGAAGCCCTGCAGCTGTGGCCCTGCTAGCAAAGGTGGGTGGAGCTTCACCTAAAAGCCACTGCAGTGTTGTTTGTGCAGAACTGGACTCCGAGTGGGGAGGAGCGTGGAGTCCAGCTTGGGCCCATGAGTCTCCACACGTGTTGGGTGCTGTGGGAGCTGATGACTCAAGTACTAACAGCATCAGCAACTTGGAACAGCATGCTCTCTGCAGGAGTTCCCTAAGTCAAGTTCTCGATTTTCCCAAAGCCAGGAGACTTAAGTTCTCCATGTTTGCTCTGTGGCAGACAACAGGATTCTTCCTTTGAGGACTCCATGCCTTTAACCTGAAGTAGGCAAGGATGGAGGCACTTGGATTCTGGGGGCCAAGGAGTAACAAGGGGCATGCAAAGAAAACATTCATCCTGCTACGAGTTAGACATTGGAGGACACAACCCCCAGGGGTTTCTTCCTCAGCATCCCAGTGGGCATCTGGTGGCTATATAGCACCTGCCACCCACAGGTATTAGAGCAGGTGGTCAAGACATTTCCTCATAGGTGGCAAGTATAGGTCCAGTCACTGCTGGTCAATGGAAAGATGACCAGTTGTATATATGGTCTCATTCCGGGCTTTTTTTCATACACTTTAGTCAGTGACATTGACATCATCCTGCAGTCACTGGGGTGTCTGATATGTGCTGGGCCAACCAGGGCCAACATGACCTTCTTGTAACCAGGAAAGATGATAGAAAAGGATGCCACCCCACCCATCACTCAGCCTAGAGATAGTCCCATAGGGGACATTCCACCTGCACTAGGTTTTAAGGGACATTCCAGTCTTCAGTCACTAATGGGAAATTTGCCAGACCGCACTCATGTCTCTGTATATTCTTTCTCAACCTAACTTCCTCTATACAAACATATTGTCTACAACTTTTAAAATATGCCCGTGGTGGGAGGAGGACAGGCCTTACTATTGAGCTCTGCCTAGCCTGTAACTCTCTGTAGACAAGGCTGGCCTCAAACCCACAAAGATCCACCAGAGTTTGCCTCCCAGCTGCCAGGATTAAAGGCACGTATCACTACACCTAGCTATTTTTTGTGTGGATAAGTGTATGCCTGAGTGAGTTTATGTGTACCATGTGTGTGCAAATGCCCTCAAAGGCCAGATGAGGGTGTCCAGTTCCCCTGGAGCTAGAGTTACAGATAAATGTGAGCTGCCTGATGTGACCCAATAAGCACATTCCCTTTGGCTACACTGAAGCAACCCATGTCACTGATCTGTGGGACCCAGCTTGTTCCCTAGCACCAGCTCACAGATGTCCATCCTGAAATAGGGGCATGTGGAACCCCTCAGCCCAACTCGGAGGCGCTTAGCACATGGTCAAACCACAGCCCACACCAGCACACCTTGAATGGGCAATTCAACAAGTGGAAAGTTCCATGTGAGTGACTGACCCTCCCTGAGCCTATGGTCATGACTTCCTGTGTCAGTCTTAGCTCAAATCTGCCAGTGACCATTTCCCAGTCTAGAAATCCAATTGAACAAGAAAGTATACCTCCCCACAACAAACATAAAAATCAGTTCCCACAGGCATCTGATGGCTCTGCAGGCTGTCTGGGAAGAAGCCGGGGGTTCCTGCAGCAATTAAGTGGCCTGATTGGATACAGGGGGAGCTTTATAATTGCTCACAGGTAGCAATTTATTAGAATGGCTGTTGCTCGTGACATGTGTCAAAAAGGTCAAAGTTTATACTTCCTTGGACATTAACCTAATCTTTGAAACTCTAAAAGTTACACTTTTTGGTCATTAATTTTTTTTTTACAAGCAGAGATTTTGACAATTAACCCAGTTAATAAAGGTCAAATTTCAATTTTTTCCAATTTCTGGAGCATTTAACTTATTCCCTTTTGAAAGTGGGAAGATAGCGGATGATAAATAGTTATTAAGTGAACAAGGATGTAGTCCTGCTGTCAGGGTGATGATTATGAAGCAGCTGACCCTGGAAGAATAGAATTGCTGTGTATCTGATGGGAGGGAAAGTAGATTACAAGCCTGGGAAATAGAAAAATTAAGCCCAAATAATGTGTGCTGTGAATAGGATAATGTATGTGCGCTCGTTAACCCATCTCAGGGTTCCAGCCATTCAATTACACAGACTTCAGCCTTCAGCTATCGAATCTGCACATTTTAAAAGAAGTCATTTCTACAAACTAGCAACAAAGTACAAGTTGGGTTAAGAATCAAAATGTCACCACCAGGCTGCAGCCTTCACACAGCCACAGACGAGCTGGTAGTGCAGCCAAGTTATGTGAGCTTTTCCTGGGGCGACAAGCCAATGTTCTTGAGACCAAAGAAACTGTCCAATTCCGGTTCAGCCTGGTTTAACCAATGAGGTTAGTTGGAATCACAGGAGCATGGGCAGCTTATGGGTAGCTATACCATTATCTCTCCCAGCAACCATTAACAGTCTGTATATCCTTGGGGAAAGGTCTGGACTTGTGATCCCCACCACCAGCAACCATTAATTGCTGATAAACCTGGAGTATCAGTGGGACTTCAGGAGCCTCTCCTGTCCATGGCAGAAAGTTAATTAGCCCAATCTTATTTAACAGTTCAAGAGGACAGTAGTCTTGTCATTCTTGGAGGACAATGATCTACAGCAAGCCACAGTGACCAAAGGCTAAGGACAAAGGCACCCCACAGTTCTGGCCAGCTATCCTATCATATACCCACTATGATCAACTCATGTTGGACCTTGGAAGGGATGAGGAAAGAGATCTGTGGCGTGGGGAAAAAGGCAGTTCACAGAGCCCTCTCTTGCCACCTGAACAATATCAGCCTCCCTGATCCAGTTCCCAGCCACCTTCCCTTTGGATCTGGGGGAGGCCTGTCTTGGACAGTTTTCCCTTCTCTGTTTGCGCCCCCTGGTGGCAATGCTGACTGGGAGAAGAGGACAGCTGCCATGTTGCCCTATGGAACCCAGGAGAAACCTTACCTCCTACCTCCTGAGACCTACCTTCCTCACCCATCCAGAATCCTAAGGAGAGGGCTTTTGGCTCCTCCTGGGAGACCTGAGGCCATAGTTGCTGCTGCTTTGGGGAAACAATCTCTCACTGTAGTGTTCTGTGCTGAGTAGACAATAGTTTGTGTCCCAGCTGTTACCCACACAGTACCAAAGCTAAACTGGGAGATTGTTCATGTGCCTGCTGGGCCCTCTCTGCTTTCCCACCAGCTTCTTGAGGTCTGCCTCTCTCCTAGGCTGTGGCTAGCCTAGCCCAGGCCCCACTATTCTGTCTACACAATAGATGACCAGAAAATGCTGAGCAAGACATCCAACTCATTTAACTCAGCCAAAAGAACTTGAGTCTACTGAATTTTAAAAAATAGCCTTTAAAAATGTGCAATTTGGGAAATTGTTAGAATGGTGACTTTGACTATAATGCTTAATTTCTAACAATTCTGCCAACTTCTGCCTGGGATTGAGTGCGGATGCCGTGGTGGATGGAAACAAAATGACTACATACTTTTAAGATCTATAAATTATAGAGCCGGGAAGATGGCTTAGTGGATAAAGTGCTTGCTTTGCAAGCATGAGGACCTGAGTTTGATCCCCAGAACCTATGTTAAAAAGCCAGGCATGAAGCTGGCAAGTTGGCTTAGTGGATGAAGGCTCTTGCTGACAAGCCTAGTGATCCAAGTTCAATCCCCTGCCCTGAGAGTTGTCCTCTGACTTCCACATGCTTGTGCCCCTGACTCCAAGTAAGTAAAGTAAAAGGTGGAAAATCCAGGTGTGGTAGTTCATTCTTGTTACCCCAGGACAGGTGGATGGATGCCTGGGGCTCACTGACCACCCAGCCTAGCCTAATTGGTGAGCTCCACCCACTGAGAGCCCCTGTCTCAAAATAAGGGTGACGGCTCCTGAGGAACAGCACTCAAGGTTGTTTTCTGGTCTCCACATGTATGCATATACATTTGTATAGATTCATATACACACATGTGTCTGTATAGGCATCTACACATGTCCACATATGCAAAATGAAGGATAACTTATCAAAGATATGAAGTCAGATGACTCTGACACGATTCAGTTGACAGAAGTCCTGTTAGAAAATCCTCAGGAACCTGTGCCACGTGCTGCAAAAGCCACCTGCACAGGACTCTTGGGGGGGGGGCTGCCAGCAGCATCTGCTGGGCCGGAAATAGCCCCCACAGGCTGCAGACAGCCCCCACAGGCTGCAGACTGTTAAATCTGAGCACACCTAATACTTGGAACCCACTGCAGGGTACACTGTTAAAGCAGGCTGTCTGGCCAGGGAACAGTGGGAAAAATGACTGACATGTTTCCCTTCACCACCAGCCTGGGATCTCACCCAAGGTATGCAAGTATGCCTCCCTGCTGCCTCCTAGTGCCCACCTCCCTGCCCACATAGTAGTCTCCCTTCAGTCCCAGCTGACCTCCTCACCTCCTCTCCACCGTGCTGTTCTGCACCGGCCCAGCCCCGGCTCCCTTTTCTGATAGATGCATCTTCTATGTTTGTCCTGAGCCCATGTGGAACCGAGTTCCCTGCAGTTAATAGGATTAGGGCTAGCCTGGGCACCCAGGAACTACCAGAGCCAGAGGCAGGGGAGCTGTTCTAGCTGACTCTGGTTTTCCAAGCAGGCCAGGTGACACTCAGGTACTCTGGAGTTCAGCTGTGGATGGGATGCTGGCCATCAGTCAGACTTGATGGCAAGCACCTTTACCTGCTGTGTCGTCTCCACGGACAGTTTTTACCTCCAGATAAACAAGTGTCCAGCTGGGAAAGACTCTGGGGCTGAGAAGAAGACACTCAAAACAGCCTAGAAGATACATAGAGTTTGAATTGTGGTACCCAGGAGAAAATAAAAGCAAGTCTGAACCAGGACAAGTCCAAGATCGGCTTGATAAATGAGGAGGAGAGATGGCTGCCCCTTGCTGTAGGTTCTAATTGTTATATCCAAGGGAGGAGAATGTAGGAAAGCCACAGTGGCAATTGCTGCCTTGAAGATCCACTGAGGGGTGTCAATATTTGTGGGAAAACGTCTAAAGAAAGGGGATCATAAGGTCTCAGGGACCTCTCCCTGAAGGAATTACAGAAGAGAGATGGTCACTTCACCATGGGGAAGCCAGGCAGACACCAAGAATCAAGGTCAGTGTCTGCAGTGACTAGGTATTGACACTCTTGATATGGCATGAGATGGCAAGGATGTGGTGTTGCCTCCGGGGATTCTGACCAAAGATGGCCAAGTTGGGTTTGGCCTTGAGGATATATCAGACTAGCCTAACACAAGGGGACACTAGACATAATAACTCTTGAATGTCAGCATCTGGGAGCCAAAGCAGAGACCGAGAAACTGTCAGATGGGAGAGGACCGAGGAGATGGGACATCAAAGCAAGATGAGCCCCTAGATGGGACTCTGAATGGGGAAAGGTGTTAACGGACAATTTGGTGTAGTCTGAATAGGATTGGGGTCTGTGGCTCAGTGGACAGTCTCACCTCCTGCCACCTGTGTGTACTGATGACCTCGGGACAGAAGGGATTGACCTGGGAGAAGCTGGGTCAGGAACCAGACACCACTGTGTTTCTCTAAACTTTGCTCAAAATCAACACCCAACAACACCTTGCATCCTGGTCAGGCCAGCCTGGCATTGAATTCTTGCCCTGCCATTTCCCCTGTCACTTGCTGGACAAGGCAGGGCTAATGCCAGAGCTCTGGACATTGCCCAGGGCTGTGGGGCTATCTGCAAGTGGAGCGCGGGGAGCCAGCTGCCAGGCTGCACAGGGCGTTTTTACATTTCTTTTTGAAAAGTGCAAGAAGAACTGAAGACCAACTGTAGCAGCACAGAAGGGTCCAAGTGTTGCTTTTGTTTTTTAGATGAAACACTGAGAGACTGGTAGAGCACACAAGGGAAAAAGGAGAGGGCTTCTCAGGCGAGTGATAAAACTCAGCCAATAGCAGCACAGGCTGCGGCTGCCTCTCTGTCAAGGGGGGCGAGGCGGGGGGGGGGGGGTCTTGAGCTAAGCTGAACACAGCTCTGTGCATGAGTTGGCTTCCCCACTGCTGGCCACTGTTGACCAGCCCAGCCCACTGACCCAGCATGCCTGGCTCATTCTCCTACCCTACCTACCTCTGTTTGCTGCCACACTGAGGAAACCTCTCCTCTACCACACTGTCTCCACACCATGGGCACGAGCCCTTACCCATGTGGGCCTTAGGGCAAGGATGGCCCCCAGCAAAGGACTGCCCAGCTCTCTATGTAAATGGGCCTGGCATGTGGAAACTTTGTTCTGGACCAGAGAGAGCACCCTGGCCTCAGCTTTCCCATTAGTGAAGAGGAAGAACCATGGGGAAGTCACACACAGACTTGAAGGCAAACCACAGCTGCCATGCCCCAAATCTCTCAGAGCTCAGGAGACAGTTGAGGAGCAGAAGAGTGAGCAGCAGCTTTCCTGGGCACAAGGTGTTCTTCTGAGTTCCAAGGGCAGCAGGTGATGCCAAGGGAGGGGACCAGCTATCTGCACCCAGGTCAGAAAGGCAGGAGCAGTGATGGCCCCTGAGGGCAGCTCAGCTGGTCACATGGTACGAAGAATCTCCCACCCTTTCTTTTTGATCTGAACCTCCAAGGACACAGCAAGGTCCCTGACCTCACTCTTCCCATCAGGCACTCTGTCCATCAGCTGTGTTCTCCTGAATGGGCTCTGTACTAGTGACATTATTCATGGCTGTCAAAATACCTGATGAAGGGCAATGTAAATAGGGAAAGGTTCACTTAAGTTTGTGGTTTGAAGGGACACAGTCCTCCCTGGTGAAGAGGGCCCGGTGGCAGGAGTGTGCAGTGTCTGGCCACAGCACATTCACAGTCAGGAAGCAGAGAGATGGACATGGGTGCCCACCTTGTTCTCTCCTTTTTCCTTTTCATCCTCTCTGAGTCCAGCCCATGAGATGGTTCCACATATTGAAGATGGGTCTCCTCTCCTCAGTGAGACCTGCCTGCTCCTCACAGACCTGCCCGGAGGTGTGTTTCCATGGTGACCCCAGATCCAGTCAAGCTGACAATGAAATGAATCATCACAGGCTGTGTCCCGAAGAGAGAGTAAATTTGTATGAGGTGTGTCCACTTTCCAGACTGGGAGTGCCCGGTTCTAGAACCACCTCCCTGAACCCACCAGGATCCTCAAGCTGATGATCCTGGAATTCTAGACTACTCTCCAGCATTCCGACCCCGAGAGCCATCTCCTAGGGATCTGTAGGGCAAAGCTTCAAGGGAAACTCATCCCCTGTTTTTGGAATTGTGGAATCTAGTTCTTGACATCTTGCAGAGAATCAGGTGACATTCACAACCACTGAGAACCAGACCTGTCAAGCTGATGTGTCTGACCTGTTTGCAGTCACCTGTGTAACAGTAGTGCTAAAATCAGGATGTTCTAAATCCCAGGCTTTCCTCCTGGAAGTGAGGTCCCCCACAGGGGTTGTCCATGACTACAAAAAGTTTTCACAGTCCCAGTACGCTCAAAATCGATTTGCTGGCACTTGGGGCCCCTACCAGTGGGGACACAGCTGGGCTATTTTGTCCAATAGTCTGGCTGGAAAGAGGCCTTGTACTCAATAATGTATTCTCTAAATGAAGACATCCATCAGGGGGTGGAGACAGTAGAGCCCCCTCTTGGGTCAGGACAGGATACCACATCTGTCCCAGCCTAAGGTACCGGCTGCCTTTTGAGCCTGCGGCTTCCCCAGCCCATGGGGCCATTTTGGGAGGAAAAAGCTCGCCAGTGCTGACAGGCCTGTTCCTCTGCCCAGCCGCCTGAATATTCCATGAGCTTGAATAATGCAAGCCCAATGGCTTCCTATCGATCCAAACCAACTGAGGCTGCAGAAGAACTACAGAGAAAGGGTGGCCGGCTCCACGGCTTGCTCAGCCTGCGACTCTTTGAACGAGAGGGGCAGAGTCCATTCCAGCTGAGCCAGGAAGATAGTTGATGGCAGCGATGGTTATTCCATCCAACCTAGGTAACATGGACCTAGTAGGGTAGGAGAGATGGCATGCTAGTTAGTTCTCGTCAACTTGACTCAAGCTAGGGCCATGTGGGAAGGGGAAACATCAAGGGGAAAATGCCTCCATCAAGTGGGCAAGGCTGTAGCGTACTCTCTTATTGGTGATTGGTGAGAGAGGGCCCAGCCCACTGTGGGTGGAGCCATCCCTGCGCAGGCGGTCCTGGGTTCTATTGGAAAGCAGACAAAGCAAGCGACGCGGAGTAAACCTTTGCATCTTCTGTTTCAGTTCCTGCCTTGAGTTCCTGCTCTGCCGTCCCTCAGTGACCAACTGTGATTGGGATGTGAAGCTGAAATGAACCCTTTCCTCTCCAAGCTGCTTTCCCTCATGGTGTTTATCACAGTAACAGTACACTAAGAACATCACGGCCCCCACACAACCTCTGTGGTGTGGGACTATCCTATACTGGAGAGGAAAAGGCAGGGTTGGGACTCAGAGAAATCTAGGTTCCAGTGCTGACCCCACACCCTGATGGCTGTGGCCCTACAGGAGCTGGCTGAGCCCAAGTTCTCAAATCTGTAAACTGAAGACATTGTCTGTCAGTAATATCAGAGCCTGAGGCGGGAGGAGACGCACAAACTGCAAACTTCAGCATGCACTGACCCCTCCCTGCCATCCTCCTCCTCCTCTTCTTCCTTCATCCCCCAGTCTCACTACAACGCTGTCATGAAGTCTTCAGCCCCCGGGCCTGAGGAGCAAAAAGCACTTCCCACCCTTGCTTCCTGTGTGTGTTCCCTGTCGGATTTTTTGTTTGTTTGTTTGTTTGTTTGTTTTTTGTTTTTTGTTTTAGCTGAGGATCGAACCCAGAGCCTTGCGCTTGCTAGGCAAACGCTCTACCACTGAGCTAAATCCCCAACCCCTTGTCTGATTTCTTATACCCACTATGAGCTATCATTCTGTCCAATGCTGATGGGAATCTGCGTTTAAAAAAAAAAAAAATTGACTTGATGCGCTGAACACCCAGGGCCAGAGGCAGCTATGCGGAGAGTATGGATGCGTCTCCTTCAGAGACCCAGCTAGTGACTCAGCAAAGTTCCCTTACACATTCTCTGGACCGTGTCACCACGCTAAGATTAACATTTTAACCCCCAACAAGCCTGTAACTTCCACACAGGCCCAATCAAAACCCAAAGGAGATTTTAAAGGATTTGACAAGCTTCTTGCAACATCCAGAAGGAAGAGAAAGCGTTCAAGGCTGGCCAAGACAGCTTGGAACAAGGAAAAAACCAAAGGGGGGAAATTTGCCCGACAAGATATCAAAGCATATTATAAAGTGATTTTACTAAATATAATGTGATATTAGCACATGAATAGATAAATATATCTCAGAATGAGAACAGCTGATTAGAATAAAAAAAACCAGACACATGTATACACTAGAATCTACTTTGTGAATAGAGATGGTGCTTTAAAGCAGCGAGGAGAAAAGCAGATTATTCAACAAGGGCTAGAACAATTTATTACCTGGAAAACAATAAATTAAAATTCCCCCTTTCACATCATTAACGAAAATTAATGAAGGACTTTTTTTTTTAATTGAAGGAATAGAAGACAGACCTAGACAAATACGTCCATGACCTTGAAGAGGTTGAAATAGATTTATTGAGAGGCAAAATTCATAAACTTAGCTCCAGAATGGAAAAGACTGTATGGATCCAGATGTGGGAGCATACACCTGTCACCTTAGCCCTTGGAAGGCTACGTTCAGGAAGGCAAAAAGGTCATGAGTTCAAGGACAGCCTGGGCTACTTAGTGAAAGTTTGTCTAAAAAAAATGAAAGGGAGGGCTGGAGAGATGGCTCAGAGGTTAAGAGCACTGACTGCTCTTCAAGAGGTCCTGAGTTCAATTCCCAGTGCCCACATGGTGGCTCACAGACATCTGTAATGAGATCTGGCAATCCCTTCTGTGTTCATAATAAATAAATCTTTAAAAAAAAAATGAAATGGAACAAAAAAAGAAGAAAGAGAGAAAGAAAGAAAGGAAGAAAGGAAGGAAGGAAGGAAGAAGGCAGACAAATCACTCTTTGAAGAAAGCTAAAAGAGAAGCAAAAGACAGAAAAAAATTAGAATTTACACACACACTTACAGGTATATGTGTAGTAGACATTTACAACATAGTAAATACACACAAACAGTATCCATAGTGAAGGAAGAATTGCTATTCACAGTATATAATTTCTTCAACAAGAAGACAAGAATAGGCTCTGAAGGGAATCACAAAGGGTTAATTCACATACTAAAAGATCCTCAATTTATTAGTAGAAAAGAAAGAAAATGCAAATTAATTTGACATTTCTTTCCATCAGATTGGCAAAAAAATTTAAATGTGCCAACATCAAGTATTGGAAAGCATACAAGGAAATGGGTTCTCCCCTCCACTGTGGTGGGTTTATCTATATCGGTGAGGTGCCAGCATGTCGCCATGACGCCTTTAAGGATTTACAAGGGGAGCTTGGGCATAGCCGAACTCGGAGGCTCATCAGAGAAGCCTTGGCCCTGAGAGTATGTGCATCCTTTGACTCCTCCAGCAACTGTACGAGCTGTGAGCGGTCAAATCTAGCACCAGCCTCCACTTGACAAGAACAAAGCGAGCAAATGCCATGATCTGCTGGAGTTTAGATGTCTGAATCAGTCCCAGCATCCTGCAGCCCCGTCCTGAACCCAAGTCCGCCTCCTGCTTCCCAGAGCCCTCTGGTGTGGACAGACATATAACAGCCACAATGTAGTGGCAGATATGCCTCAGGGATCCAAGAAAGAGGTGGGGGTGAGGGGATATGCAAGCGAGCGAACTTCGCTGCATTCGAGGGCCCCAAAAACCACGAAACTGACTTGGAGACGGCTTGACTCTGTGATGCTCCTGGTGCTTAGCACCAAGCCAGGCACACAGGCCATTGATGGCCATGAGGAAGGACTTCTCCAGCCACAATTGCTACAGTCTCTCCTCTATTATGTACACCACAACACTACCTTGTGCCGTGGGCCTTATCCCCACC